>NC_041389.1:305320232-305427646 GCF_002162155.2 Triticum dicoccoides
CAGATGGCAAAGTGACTATATTGCCCCATTTAATTTTGATTTTTCGTATATCAGTTCCTTTTCACAGAAAATTGAACACAAATATATTTATATGACCAATGTAGCATATTCAACACATATTACCAATAGTCATGAACACATATATATCCAAAACATGTTACCAATAGTAGCAAGTTTCATCCGTACATATACATAGTTTCATCAATGTTACACAGTTTCATTCATAGGTAGCAAGTTTCACAAGGTCAAAACAAAAACTAAATACAAGCACTCCATCAACCCAAGCTTCCGTGATCTTAAGCAAATCTGTAAAATGGGAAAGAAGAAAGTTAGAAGAAGATGACTAGAAGAAGAAGATTATTATGATGCGGAAATATGCATGGATTGTCAAAACTTGCATTATCCTACTATCACTAGTACAACAAAGCTGCAGGTTGGCATAGTTCATGAACCATGTACATCATGACAAATACAATATCATCCAATGCTCGACTATGAACAAAATTGAACAATTACACCTCACAAAGGCAGAGCATAGAACCAACAAGCAAGTAGGAGGGGTATAAGAGGACTTGAGAAGCTGACTGGAGGGGGTTCTAGCCTAGGCCGAGCTTCATCACCATGGATGCGGCTAGGGGAATCAGACGAGTCTACCATCATAGGAGCAGCAGCACCACCACCGCCAAAACTGGAATGGCCGGAGCGAATCACCATCATATGTGTACAACTACCAGTGTTGTAGTACTTGAGGAAGATGAATATAACACAGCTCACAGACATAGGTACAAAGTAATAGAATGCAGACAAGTTACTAAGTGGAGTAGCAGTAGAAGGGACCTAAGCTAGCACCCATGCCAAGAGACATACAACTAGTAAATTGTTGTTATGGGTGAGACAAGAGCACAGGTGGTGCTGCTAGAGAGGGAACTATGGGCACTCGGAATAAATTAACAGAGTATGCATGCATGGGAAAACTCAAGAGTAAAATTGGAAGTAAATTGCAGTAGAAACCACAACAATTTATATCATGAGGATTTTGCACCAGCCAAACATATATTGGCCAACCACACAACACATCCATCCTTACAAGAACAACAGCAATATAGTATATATATGGACCAAGCTTGGACTCCGAAGAACTCAGAAGGGATTGAACCTAACAGCCCAACTGATGTGTGGCGACGGCAAGCACGACATCAATTTTATACAACACATGCACCATGAGAGTGATTAGACCTACAAATGAAGCAGTACACTTGTTCAATCATGCCTCAAATGAACTGCTAGATAACAACAGAGCAATTCACATGACAACAGGGAGGTAAAAGCAGAACCAGAGGATCATGAAGCAGCCGGAGCTGGGATTTTACTTTTTCTCTAGAACTAACAAAACATGCTAACAAGTTATCGGAACCATTCCATGATGCTACATAGCATTGAAACTAACAATACATGCTAATAAGTCATCAGAGCTACTGCATGATGCTACATGACCCTATCAAGAAACAAATCATCCAATCATGCCAACATAATCAAGCAAAGAAAATCGAAAGCATAATATTTGCTATCAACTCTCACATTTCTTTTTGTTATCTAAGAGACAGTAGGTTGTATATTTGCAGGGTATTAGACAGTAGGTTGTATATTCACATGACAACAGGGAGGTAAAAGTAGAACCAGAGGATCATGAAGCAGCCAGAGCTGGGATTTTACTTTTTCTCTGGAACTAACAAAACATGCTAACAAGTTATCGGAACCATTCCATGATGCTACATAGCATTGAAACTAACAATACATGCTAATAAGTCATCAGAGCTACTGCATGATGCTACATGACCCTATCAAGAAACAAATCATCCAATCATGCCAACATAATCAAGCAAAGAAAATCGAAAGCATAATATTTGCTATCAACTCTCACATTTCTTTTTGTTATCTAAGAGACAGTAGGTTGTATATTTGCAGGGTATTAGACAAGTATACAACAAAGCAGAAAATCGAAACTGACAAATCTTTCTAAGCATGGACACCTACAAGAACCTACATTCGTGAATATTTCCAAGCCTGTGCATTTTTAACCAGTTAGACTTACAAATTGTTCAGCAAGAAAAAAAAGTCATATGGAAGTTACATTTGCTTCCAGGCTTTAAGCCCGAAGGTGGGGAACTGGAGGAAGCCGCAGACGTGTACTTATCTTGTACAGCAGAAAGTGGTATAATCATGTTACATGCACAAAGTTACTGTACTAGCCAGCAAAAAAGGAAAACTAATTTGAATCCTTATCAGCTTGAGGATTGTCACTGCAAGATGGCAGGAATTTTGAGAAAACTGTTTGACAGTCTTGCAAATATCTTAAGAATAATAATATAAAACTTCGGAATATGACGAAGGTGTTACCATCGAAAAAACTTGAATGCAAGTACGTTATCATCAAATGACACTCCTAATAAGGCAGAGACACTAAAGATGTCCACAATCAGCTTTAATTTAAGAAACTGAATCATATTAACAAATCTAAGCTTTCAAAAGTGCAGAAGCAGAGTAGCAGTTATATATTAAGTTTTAGGCCAACAATAACAATGAATAAGCATGTGGTTCCAAGCTCTAATTCCTTGCTAGAAGTAATCCATAAACATCATATGGGAAACTTCTTTGTTACTCAAGCAAATTTCTTTCTCAAGATATACATTGGAGTCTGCAACATGTAGAGACAGATAATGCCTGCCATACATCAATCTCAAAAGAACATCTTCCAAGAAGGAACTTACATTACACCTTGTCGGAGTTATTCGATATGGCTGTTGTAGCGTTCTCTTTTATCAGATTTGGCTAGAGTGTAATAGAAAAAATGCATAACTTAATTCAAAACCATTGAGTGATTATATATACTAACAATATAAGGTGTACTACTCGAAGCAGGATACAGGTTAACTACAATGTCAATATATATCAACAGTGAGAGGCTTTTGAGAAGAGCCTAGATTTAGTTATGTTTAAATTCTGGGACAAGATTGTTTGTAACAATTTCTAGGCAGAACCACCATAAGCCCTAGAGCTCCAGCCCTTTCCCAAAGCTTCTATTACTCCATATTCTATCCTTCAGCGAAGAAATGTGAGTGCTAAGCAGCAATGATGGAAAAAATTCAGAATTAGTGCTGATTTCTAACACTCTGCATGTAACAAGTACTGCTACACTACCCAGGTGGCCAAATTCAGAGCAACAAAGGTCAATGGGGAAAACCAAGGGCATGCACTTTACTGAAATAATAAGGAGTTTTAACCCACATTGGAACAAATATAACTGAAATCCTAATAGAGTCAGAATAAATCCTAAACCCGAAGAATTAACAACTCAATCCACTATCACTGCTTGCATAGCCATTGTATCCAAACAGGCCCTACATTCAGTGCTACATACAGTGAAATGTTGGACATAGACAAACATGCAATACTGTAAATTGGGTAAAACTCCAGCATCTTGTGTTTCTTTTTAGTAGCAGTTTAGTTACCACATTTACCTCGGCATTCTATCGATGAATCCATCCCAAAAATGGTTGCAAGCTAGCGTGACCTGCATTTCCCTCTTTCTCAGACTGGAGTCACCCAGGAGCATCACCTGCGTATAGTTTCATTTTCCATCAGCAATGACAACTTCAGAATGCTATGTAAATAGTAAAAGAAAGATACAAATTAGGGTCTAAATACTCGGCGTTGTTAGTGTTGTGCCCGACAGTAGCTAGTTGCATGCAAACGAAACAGTATCAACAGAGGCAAGAGGATACATTTAGTGTGAATACAAATTGATAGGCACAACTATAATCAGAAATTATGTACCATGAGAATCTACATATACATGAGATTTTTCTAAAGATAGTTAACAGTGCAAGCATAGAAGAATCCACCAGAGAAAACTGGTGACCATCAGTTATAGTAGCATAAATACAAGATATCTTTGTTTACAGACATTTTAAGCAGTCCTTGTACAGATACTGTGGCGGCAGAACGACAAGCAAGATCTAGTAGTATAATTCATGGCTGCTCAAGCAAAGATCGCATCTATTCAAGAATCCGTTGAAAATCTTATCTGAAGAGATATGATTTCTGAACTCCAGTACAATATTTCTTATCTGAAGAGATATGATTTCTTGTGGTGCTTCATGCTTGTCCCCATCATTTGCTGTTGCCTGGAGCCTTCTTTGTCCACATAGATTTGGCAGGTGAAGATTTGCTATGGGTTAATAACAGAGTAGTAGTGTCAGTTCAGCAGCATAGTTTTGTCGGCATAGACCATGTGCCTTACTGATAGACAACAAGCATACCTGGTTCAAGCGCGCAACCTTAAGCTCGAAGGTCGAGATCTCGGAAGCCTGCTGCTCGAACAGGTCCGTCAGCTTGTAGGCCACCGTGCCCAGGTGGTCGACGGCGTTGACAACGGCCCTCACCATGTAGTCCTTCAGGTTGTCCAGCACCTTGACGACAATTAGGGAGTTCAGTTTCATGAAAACATGCCATATTCTCAAGCAAGATTACAACACATGTTTGAAATCACTACACTGTTGACTGTTCATTCACCAAAATTTACCATACAAAATCAACTCTACTCCATGCTTCAAAACTTTGTTCTGCACTGTCAGACACAAGGAGGGTGAACCCCTTTGATATAATTCGGATGAAGTGACAAATTGACACCACATGACTGGGGAACAACCAGAATAAATCCAGTCGCCGGTACATGGTACATAGGCTGTCTGTCGTTCAGAAATCATATCTCTTCAGATAAGCTTTATCCAGTCATACCATGGAATCAGTTGAAAATAATAAAATAAAGACTTTTTCAGAATTTGATTAAAATGAGGGCATATGCATCATGATTAAAGGTTGCTCCCTGTACTGTATAAAACTTTCAGTGCTAGTTAATCTAATCACATAGCACATTATCCTTTCACTTTCAGGTTTACATTATCAAGAATATTAGTTAGATGGTAGGTGCAAGAACGTGTGCTTGTAAATCAAGGTTCAGGGAGATCACTGTCTGACTTACTGTATTGGAACCAACAAAAGACTGCACCAACAAGAGAAGTTGTGCACCCACCAGATCCCACGGACCACGCGCGCCGAAGAAAGAGAAGCCGCCCCATAGGCAGCACCACTTCATCGTCAATGGCCACCGCGAGGACACCCTTGACCAGAACCGCCCCTACGCACCTCCCCCTTGACGCCACATGCCACACCTCTTTAACACCATCCTATATAAACAGAGTAGCAAAAATCTCAACATTGTGTTCATACCTGTGAGTGCCTGGTTGAGTCTCGGAGAGAGAGAGAGAGGGAGAGAGAGAGTGAGAGAGAGAGAGACAGAGAGAGAGAGACAGAGATCGTACCGGATCCAAATCAACAGGAGCCAAGCTGCGAGAAATCCATCAACGGTAGCTCAGATCCCACGCCAGCCCGACCAACCCCTCGAATGGAACGTATCAAGGGCCCCGCCTCTCGGTCCACAGCCCGCGCCGCCGCCGAGATCCCGAGCCCCGTGGAGTGCGCCGCCGGCCGCAGGCGCCGCGACGACGGTGGTCCCGCTCATGGAGTCGTCCATGGCCGCCGCCGCGTGCATCTCCTTGTTGACCCCAACTATCGACCACCGGAACGCAAAGAGGAGGGAGGGGCTCGCGACGCAGCAGGGCGGGCCGATGGAGGAGTAGCAGCAGGGCGGCGGCGGGGCTCCTAGGGCGCAGAAGGAGGAGGAGGAGGTGGGAGGGAGCAGTGGCGGGTGAGGAAGGAAGGAGCAAGGGGCGTGGGGCTGTGGATTGGGGCTAGGGTGAGGAAGGAAGGAGCGAGCGGCGGCGGATGTTTTTTTTTACCTGGATGGGTGGGGAGAGAGGGAGGGGATAACCCCATAGTTTTTTTTACCTCGAAAAAAATAACCCCATCTCTTTGCCATCTGCCAATAGATGGCAAAGAATCTTTGTCGTCTGCTGGCAGATGGCAAAGACATGGGGCTGGTACGCCGTTACACTCTTGACGGCCACAGGATTTGGCAACCTCTTTGCCATCTGCTGGCAGATGGCAAAGATTATTTGCCATCCACTAGTAGATGGCAAAGAATTGGCTGATGGCAACCATGTTCTTTGCCGTCTGTCAGTTCTTTGCCATCTGTTTTTTATAAGCAGATGGCAAAGATGTTCTTTGTCATCAGCTAGTAGATGGCAAAGAGCTAGCTGATGGCAAATTCCCTGTTTCCAGTAGTGATATATATAACATGTAGAGTAAAAAAGAGATGCAACAAGTGTACAACCTCTTTGGCGAAGCCATGTCGATCTCAACGTGATTGGGTTGGCCGGTGAGGATGCTCCGGCTGACTTGGCTGTCGGAGGAGGGGAAGAAGATCTTAGGCATTTGGAGATGGAGCCCGAGGAACTGCTCCGCTGTGATGGAGGGTTTCGTCGTTGGAGAAGCTCCGGTGAGTTGTACGACGCTGAGGCTGAAGCAGGACAAGAGAGAGAATGTTAACCTGAGTGGAATTCTAATAGCATCTCCAACAGATGACGTAAAATACATAACCACAAAGTGCTAGATGTAAAATACATCAGCCGCTCATCTCTGAACTTAACTGTCGAAACTGAATTTAACTGTCAAAACTGAACTTAACTGTCGAAACTGAATTTTGCTGTCAAAACTAAACGCACTAGCAAGGTGAGGCTACACGTTAGTCGACTAACTTTTTCATCTCTAGTCAGTCGATTTTGCAGCCGTTGGATACGAAATCAAGGGCCTGCAGTTCATCTTCAACCTCCACCCCCCTAAGCCGCCAGCTACCACCAGCCAAACAGCAGCCCCTCACTGCCCGCGGCCGGCGGTGCGCCGCCCCGAAAACACTCCCCACCGCCGGTCCCCCACCGCCCCGGCCATCCCTCTAGGCCCCCCATGCCGAGCTTTTTCTCCGGCGATCCCCACGCCACCGCCCCACCACCGCCTGTGACCACCGCCCCCACCCTAAACCCTAAGATAGATAGTGGGGTACCTCTCCGATGAGCCCCCCTCCCCACTGCGGCTGGTTCTTCCTTCACTCTGGTGAGCCCCCTCACCCCCTAAAAATCGACTGACCCAAAAGTCGATTCAGTCAACTAAAGTGTAGCTAAATCGGAGCAGCATCGCAAGCAAGAGCAAGAGCGAGAGCAGAAGCACGAGCAAGAGCAATAGCAAGAGCAGACCAGGTAGGGGACCAAGAGCAAGAGCAGAGCAGCAGCGCGAGCGAGAGCTAAAGCAATAGCAGCTCCTACTAATGTGGACATCGCCGCCGAGGGAGCGACGCCATGGAGGAAGTGGCCGACGACACTGCCGTGGATGGAGTCGCGCCGTGTCGGCTCGGGACCGAGCGCCGGCCGCACCATGAGATCGAATGAAGAAGAAAATGCGGCAATTAGTGTACAACCTCTTTGATGCATCGATTAGGCTGCAACTTCATCTGAGGAAATAGTGATGATGATGCTCTTCTGGTGGTGCAGGTGAAGACAGCGGTGTGGGAATGGAGGTGGCGCGAAAGATGAGGGGAACGTCGGGCCAGCTCCTTGGAGGTGGGGGACGGGGTGGCTGAACCGGCGAGACGACAAGATCGATGAAGGATCCTCATCCGGTACGATGGATGAGGGACGTCGAGGTGTTGCCGTGGACGACATCGTCGAGGAAGAGGCTCCGACTGGGTGGCGGACGAAGGAGGGTGTGGGGCTTCGCGGGTTTTCATGGCCTCGGTGTACGAATGGGTGGGCGGATGGGATGGGAGTGGGGAACCATGGCTTAGGGACGCGCTTGTCCGAAATGTGGGGTAAGTTATGAAAGTACCCCCACCAATTTGAGGTGGTTCTTTCGGTTCAGGGGTACCACGGGTATTTCACGGGTCGGGATTCCATAGGAGGTGGGAGTTTTCGCGCGCGTTGTAATTTTGGAATAGCAAGGCGCGGGTTGAGATGGAGGGAGTTGCCGGAGCACAACGAGACAAAGATATATATTAAATATTTCGGGGTAAGAAGGCGCGGGTTGAAGAGGCGGGAGTTTCGCAGCACGATAGACAGAGACGCTAGCTTGAAATTTCGGCATAACAAGGTGCGGCTTGAAATTTCAGGAGAACAAGCTTAACATGTACCCAAAAAAAGACAATTTGCACCTCAACACGCACAACACACACACAAACACCATTTAGACTAGTAAGGTACACGTGCATTGCACGCATGATATTTGGCAACCAAATTATGAATAAATACCACATTATAGCATGTAAGCTTTGAGTCATATATGCATGATGTAGATGTTCGTTTAATTCTTATAGTTCATTTCATTCAAAATCATCTAGTTTTTATAAGAAAGCTAACCTATTTTAAGATTCATGGAATTGTGCGTTGTAACACATACAGTAAAAACAAATAATGGCAAATCATGTAGAAAAATATTTGGGCAATTCTGATACGGAAGATTATAGAACAAAGAAGAAGTGCTTGTGTTTTGAGGTTTGTGCATTATGTTTAAGTTCAACCATGGAGTCTTCTAGATTGTACATGTGGCGAAATCTGGTGGAATCTAGATGATATCCAACGGCCAGTAGTGCTCAAATTTGCCATCTCTGCACCATCGGATTCGCCTCATCCAATGACCATCTTCCAAAGTTAAAGTTACCCGCACACAATATAAAAAATATCAAATAATATATATATAGGGGTATAGATATAGATATGTGATGCGAAAGCCACCCATCATCTCCAATTAGAACAGTGTGTCCATGCATGGATGCAATGTGGCCAAACGATGTCTACCATCGGTATCTCAAATTCAAATCAGTCTGACCTTGTTCAATGTGTATACATTACAACATGCTTGTTTCCAAACCACACCGCATAGATCTTCGTTATATTCATGCATTCCTGGGTTTCAAACATCATGATCTCTTATTCAAACATTTGAATTCAACTTTACATTGATTATGGCCTCACCTAGTCTTTTACCCCACACAGTCGTCTTCTCTTTACAATTGTACCACTAACTTTCTCTCGTGCACGCATGCACACACACTACCAGTTGGCATTATCCATCGCACACATGCAATCTTTTTCTTCAGGTTGGTCTCCCATGAAGGCACACACCCACACACATCCCCCTCTCCATCATATCGGGTATTCTTCATCTCTCTCACGTGCATGCGCAGCGATCGATGTTCCTCTATGTGTGTGTGTATATAGCTAGGTCTTTCATAGTTTTCCACACAAACCGATCAATCGATATATCTAGTGAGGTCTCACCCTCTTTCCCACATCCACATCGATCAATCTATACCTCTGTATATAGGATTACGGGGTTGTTTGGTTTGAGACTAAGTTTGCCAAAGCATTCCACACCTAAGGTTAGGCAAATTTGACCAACTTAGGTGTGTGTTTGGTTCAAGCCACATCTTAGGCAAGCCACACTATGGTCCCACATCACATACACACAACAAGTGTGGCAAGATTCCCTTAGGCTTGCCAACTTGTGGCTCTCATTTTGAAGAACTAACCTTAGGCAAGTTTGGCAACATTGTATGGCAAAGTGTGGCATTCCTAGGCCTAGAACCAAACAACCCCTACATATATAGCTAATACACCCACATTAATTATATATTGAACGTCCCCCTCTCATCATCCATGCCTTCAGCTTCATCTCTCAGACGCGCGCATAATGGCGAAGACAGGGGGCAGCAAGGGCCCCCCCCCCCCAACATCACTATATATCGAGGCTAATATGAATGTGATCATTAGACAATTGCTGCTAAAAATGGTTTAAATTCATGAATTGTCCCTCCTCGTAATGGATTAGAATGCTTGGCCACCTAACTCATTTATTTTTCATGGCTCCGCCACTAAGCGCAACAGCGCACGTTCTCGCCCCTCTCTCTAAATATCGATCTCGCACTTGTGCACTCCTTCATAGTCTCCCTCCACTCGGCCCCTCGCACCATCTTCTAGCCCCCCACTGGATTTTGCCACATGTACAATCTAGCAGACTCCATGGTTGAACTTAAGCATAATGCACAAACCTCAAAACAACAGTGGTTCTCCTTTGTTCTAGAATCTTCCGTATCATAACTGCCCAAACTTTTTTTCTAGTTGAATCGCCATTATTTGTTTTTACTTTATACTTTACAACGCACAATTCCATGAATCATAAAATAGATTAAGGGCTTCTTTGATTCAAAGGATTCTCAAAGGAATTTCGGAGGACTCTAATCATGGAATTTTTTTCCTATCTTGGTTGTTTGATTCGTAGGATTGTAAACCATAGGAATTTTTCCATATGATTCATTTGCACTACATTTCATAGGAAACATCCCATCCACTCAAACCTCTTTGAAAGAATTCTGCGGTTTTTCTATGCACAATCAAACACTCGTACAATCATGTAGGATTCAAGACAACATTCCACTATAATCCCATGTTTTTCCTATTCCCACGTTTGGAAATCCTACGAATCTAAGAGGCCCTAGCTTTTTTTAAAACTAATTGATTTTGAATGAGATGAACTATAAGAATTAAATGAAGGTCTACATCAGGCATATATGACTCGGAGCTTACATGCTATAGTGTGGTATTTATTCATAATTTGGTTGCAGAATCTAATGCGTGCAATGCACGCGTACCTTACTAGTACCTCGAGTATGTGCAAAACACGTAAATTAGAATTCCAATGGCACGCTACAAAGTGTCTCTCTTACTGTTCGTGAAGCCACGTGGCACATGTTGAGGCGTTGTCGCGACCTCCTTGTGTGGATTGATCACAGTGACGTGTTGCTGGTTCCAGAAGAATGTACTCGTCCTCCCTGAGCCATACTGTCGGTACATGCACGAAGCAAAGATGTGCATGCACGCCACGCACGCACTCATTCCCTCGCACGCACACGCGGGTACATGGGCGGACGCAATTTTGTACCAAGATCCACCCCATGTGATAATTTGACGCGTGTAAAGTCATTCACTTCATTGATGGTCAATTAATACAGCGCATGCAAATTGAGTGGACGTGAGGGCGGAAGAAAGACATTACTACTCCACTGCGCGCATGCGAGTAGTTAAATCATGGGTTGCTAGTAGTACTTCCATTGGTCTCCTTTGTATTTTGTGCCAATTTTTGACAGTAACATAATATTTACGCATTTGAGAAGTGTAGTCTACTTGAAATTTATGTTCCACTAAACTCACCGGGAGCCGTTTCGGGCCTCGAAACCAAAACCATCAATTAATCTTTACCTTGTTCCCATCCCATTTGAAAGCCTGCTCACACCTACTAGTACGTACCAAACCTAAACGTGTTCCCACTATGCAGGTATTAGTACTAGTGCTAGTACTTAGGTTATAAAAAGGGGAACTACCTAACCGAAAATTACTCTACCTTTCCTCCTCATAAGTGCTTCTTCTTTGTCCGTCCTTGCCATGGCCGGTGAGCAGAGCTCTAGGTCGAGAACTACTCGTAACAAGGGAGCGGCAACCAAGGCTGCAGAAAAAAGAGAGGGCTCGCCGCCACGCAGAGACCTCGAAAGATCTCTCACGGGCAGGCGATGGCTCCCAGGAGCACCCTAGCCGCGGAGGCGAACATGCCGAGCCGGCGGCGCTGGAGTCGTTATCCCTCGACGGCATGCTCGATCAGCTCAATAAGCACCTAAATAAGCAGAAGGAGTTCATCCACGGCTTGGTGGAGCTGCTGAAGGAGAGCCTCGACAACATTCCCGCTGAGCTCAATAAGCAGGGGGAGTTGACTGTCGGCTTGGTGATGCTGCTGAAGAAGAGCATTGCCTCGGAGAAGAAGGCGACCAGCGAAATCCTGCAACTTCAGGAGGACAAGGCGAAGCTCTACCAGGAGCTCGACCTATTGAAGGAGAAGACCACCGACTGGAAGAAGCTGCATGAGAATAGTAGTTCCTGGATGAATATGACGCAGACCCTCGTCATGGAACAGAAGGAGGAGTTGGTGAAGCTCCGCATCGAGCACCCTGCTGCTGTCAAGGTACGTAATGCGGCCGTGGAACACATGATGAAGGCTCGCGTCAAGAAATCCCGCGTCATGGACAGAATGAAGAAGATGGTGGAGGGGACGCGCAAGGAGATGGAGGTCGTGGAGGCGATGAAGAAGTAGTTACGACTCTGCGGCAAATTAGATCATTTTGGGGTGATAATCCTCCTTCTTTTGCTCCTGTGTTTCATCTTTTGCTTCGGGTGTTTCGCCGCACGTGTCACGTTCTCTGCGAGGCATGAATAGAACAATGCTAACAATGAGATGGCTAGCAAATTAGATCATTTTGTATCGCCATATGGCACTGGGCTGCTGTGTTTCGTGCTCCTCCATTGTAGTACTACTCCAGTGGAAAACTTGAGTATATTGCACGGTTCTTTGCTCCTCCTCAGGTTGTCAGCACATTTATACGAGCAGTCAAATCACAAGGCCCCGCCTTCTAGCAGTAATGAGCCGTCAAATCACAAAGGCCCTCGCCTCTCGTGAAACCGACCAAGCTAGACTGCCCCGCCCTCTAGCCTTTTAAAAATGTACACTTTTGTACAGTAGTAGTATCGATGAATTGTGCCATGGAGCAAAACTTGAAATTAAAAAAAAGGTGGTACATATAGAGAGCGCTCGTCGCCAAATTATGCATATAGTGCTATTGAAAAGGCTAGTCACAATAATGGTGTCCAGCACAACCCACCCCTCAAATAAAACTAAGCACCCTATGAATTCTTTGACAAAACTAAGCACCCTAAAATTCTTTGACAACTAAACTGTTGGCTATATGATGTTGGCCATATATATTGTACATATATAATGTGAAGAAATGAGTCGTAGTACTATACCAACTAAAAGATGAAATGTAAGAAATACTAGTATGTACGTACTGAAGAGTTAAAGTAACAAGAAGAAACATAACAAGTTCTGTTGGGGGCTCAGCACAACACACCCCTCAAATTAAACTAAGAACACCTGAAATTAAACTATGCAGCTAATCCGGTAGACACTACATTAGAACCACCATGAGCAACGACACTGCCACCTTACTCGGAGTCCTCGTCCACGTCCTCGACTTCGTCCTTGTCCCTCTTCCTCTTGGCCGATACTTCTTTGCTTGAATCGCACACTTGGCTCTTGCTCTTCATCCAACCCTTATAGATATTCAAACAAAGGTAGCCATCCATTGCAGCATAGTGGATGTGGTATATATCTAGTACATTCTGCTGCCATACATGACGACGAAACGTGTAATGAGGTTTCTCCAGTTTACCATATGAAGGATGAACCATGGCTCCTGCCAGGGTCAGCATTGAAGGCTGACCACTGGAGGGCAGCAGCCGATTCTTCTGGAGGTTGAAGGGGTTACCTACAACGAGGCCTATCTGACCCATGACTCTTTTGTCGTTCGTAAAGTCTACAGTAACGAATTTGACTAGGTCGCTCTTGAGGAAGTTCTTAAAATCCTAGCATTCAACGTCGGCATGGCATATGTGGTAGACCAAGCATAAGTCATGCACGCAACCCTGGATCACGGCGGGCTTCTTCCTCTCTTCCTCCTTTAGATCCTTCTCTCGTCCCAGGAATGTGGTGTACTCAACATCTAGCCCAGCGACCCACTCATCATCTGAGTTTTCGAACATGCCTCTGAAGCGAGCAAGGCATCCTTTCACCGTCGCGGAAGAATGGGTGTAGGTGACATCGAACTCATCACCGGTGATGCTTCTAACCTTGTACTCACCGTCGATCATGGAGATTTGGGACACCATGGATTTGGGAGGAGGGTTAGGATTAGTGGAACTACCATAATGTGAAAGGACGAGACGACTAGGAGCGAACCACCGTAATATTAAAGGATGTGCCAGGACAAGTAGGAGCGAACTGCCAGCGTGCGAACGGTAGGGTAGTGGCTTTCCATTCTCCCATGATACGGGCTTCTGACAGCCCTTGGATATGAGATCGAACGGTTGGATGGCGTGATTCTAGACCTATGGGTGAATATCCTTTCCTGGAGGGTTATTCTGCAAATTTTCAGCAACTTAGCATGTGACCATTCGATCTTAGATCCAAGGGCTGCCAGCAGCCCATATCATGGTCGCGCCTACCACGACTGTCGCGTCGCTCGCGCGGGCGTGCCCTTGGAGATTTAACACGGTGCGTTAGGCTATCTGATGTTGACATGTCATACATAGTCATCACTTAGTCACTCATACTACAACAAGGTTAGCTATAAGGTTGGCTATAAGTGTTTTTCTTACTTCTCTCTATCTCTTTCTTCGTACTCCCTCCATCCCATAATATAAGAACGTTTTTGACACTAGTGTAGTGCCAAAAACGTTCTTATATTATGGGACAGAGGGAGTAGTATTTATTGCATTTGCCAAGGAGTGACCTCTTCCAATGAAATGGTGCTTAGATGAGGTGCTAAGGGCATTAAATGGCTTAGCAATCAAGTCCCCAATGCATAGGTGCTTATTAGTTTTTTGTTGCTAAGTTTGCTTCATTTAATTAGCTATAGACTCAAAATTGTCTTTTCACCTAGGTACACGCGCTTAGCACCGTTTCTTCCTTGGGTCACCAAACTAGTCTCTCTCTTCTTAATTAACTTGCCACATCAGACTTTATGCCTATGTGACAAGCTTAGCACCTGTAGGAGCAAGTAAGTACTACAATAGTGGGCTATAAGCCCGCTTTACATGGCATTTTTGCATATGTGGAGGAAAGAGGCAAGGAAAAAGTGGAGAAGTGGGCTCTCATGCAAGAGCCACCCTCTACATGGTGGAGCATTGGGAGAGGCACCTGTATGGAGGTGGTCAGGAATCAAGAGACTCACGCCGGTCGTAGCACCGCAGTTAAAATGATAATGGCAAGTCAAATCACGGGGCCCCACCTGTCCAGCGGTAACTTGTTGTCAAATCACACAGCCCTACGTTTGCAGCAGCCTACTCCCTCATCTTCTCGCGTCTCTATCGAACCGACTAAAACTGCCCCGCCTACCGCACAGGAAAAGCCCCGCCCTCTACTTCTAAATAGTACAGTATACTAATTTTGTATCCATGGATTGCGCCATGGAGCAAAGCCTCAAGAAAACGGCGGTACACATGTACGGAGTATACATCACGCCTGTCGCGTTCGCGTCGCACCCCATACAGTCGGTCGGTCTGGCAGTCTGCTCTCTGAATGGAACACGCGTCATATTGCGTTTGCACACACATGTGGGACCACAATTGAAAACCGACCATAGGCACACTCCCCGGCCCCGAAATTCGGTGACTTAATAGAAGAGAGAGACGAGCGATAGTACTAGAGAAGTGTTGTATTACGTTGGTGCCTGGACGATCCCTGCAAGACACGGAAGATCAGTCCGTCCATGCATGTGACCAGACTCCAGCAGACATGCCTGGATTGGCTATCGTCTACATATCGTGCAGGTTGTGTTGTAGAGGGCTGTAGTTCTGGTGAGAAATCTAAAAAAGGTTTCTTGTCATCTCGCAAAATTAGGTGTCATGTGCTTCGGATCACTACGAGGGTTAAATAGCGACAACTGAGTTGGGCTAGTCATTGGGGGCACATGCACGAAGACTACTCGGCTGCCATCTAGGCCAAGCCGGCTATGTTAATTAGGACATCTATCGACGGACCCCTTTTCTACGAGTTTATCTTTAATTTGAGCTTTAATCCTCATCTATTTTGTCCGTCGAGATTCATGTTGTCTCCTTTGGGCAGTGAGGTTATGATTTCTTGTCATGTGGCATTTTTTCGTGTTATATGTTATAATCCGGTGCTTCAGATCAAAATGACGACAACTGCGCCTCCGGGCCACGTGCATGAAGACTTCTCGATAGTCATTGACGAGGTCAAGCTGGCTCCGGTAGACAAAAGAAAACTAGTACTCCCCTATATAGGCAGGAGCCTCCGCGCTTGCTTGCTAGTGTTGCTCTCTTCACACTGTCTCATCCTCTCCAGATCTAAGCACGACAGCGGTGGCCACACACTCTCTCTCTCTCTGCTCACCGCTGGTCACAGATCCAGCCGAAGGTGCAACGTTCACGCGGTCGTCCTCGGCGACGGCTCTTACCAACTGCCGACGCATCCCGATTAGCGTGCCTTGCCGTTCTCTCCCAACCACCGCTTGGTGAGGGAGGGCCTCCGACCCCTTCTTCCTCGCTGTCGTAGTGTTGGCAGATCCGACCTCCCGCCACCCACCTAGCGACATCCCGGCGACCATCAGGTATAACTTCCTTTGAAACTGGCCTTGTGAAAGGATCGAGAAGAGGTATCTAGAAGGGGGGGGGGTGAATAGACTCTAAGAAAGAAAAGTTTCAGTTTTTAATCTCTTTAATTTGAAATGGAGTTTTGGCACAAGTTTTAACATTCACAATACATATCAAGCAAGCATGACAAGAGTATATGAGCAGCGGAAAGTAAAGCATGCAAATTGCAAGAATGTAAAGGGATGGGATTGGAGTGTGCAAACGCAATTTGGAGACACGAGATTTTCTATCTGTGGTTCCAATAGGTGGTGCTATCGTATGACACATCTCCAACATATCTATAATTTATGAAGTATTCATGCTATTTTATTACCTGTTTTGAATGATTATGGGCTTTATTATACACTTTTATATTACTTTTGGGACTAACCTATTAACCGGAGGCCCAGCCCATATTGTTGTTTTATTGCCTATTTCAGTATTTTGAAGAAAAGGAATATCAAACGGAGTCCAAACAGAATGAAACCTTCGGGAGCGTTATTTTTGGAACGGAAGCAATCCAGGGAGCTTGGAGTACAAGCCAGGGAAGCTTTGAGGAAGCCATGAGATAGGGGGGCGCGCCCACCCCCTGGGCGCGCCCTCCACTCTCGTGGGCCCCTCGTGGCTCCCCCGACCAACTTCTCTCACCTATATATTCCCTTATACCCTAAAACCATAGAATAGGAAGATAGATCGGAAGTTCCGCTGCCGCAAGCCTCTGTAGCCACCAAAAACCTCTCGGGAGCCCATTCCGGCACCCTACCGGAGGGGGGATCCCTCACCGGTGGCCATCTTCATCATCCCGACGCTCTCCATGACGAGGAGGGAGTAGTTCACCCTCGGGGCTGAGGGTATGTACCAGTAGCTATGTGTTTGATCTCTCTCTCTCTCTCTCTCTCTCTCTCTCTCTCTCGTGTTCTCTCTATGGCACGATCTTGATGTATCGCGAGCTTTTCTATTATTGTTGGATCTTATGATGTTTCTCCCCCTCTACTCTCTTGTAATGGATTGAGTTTCCCCTTTGAAGTTATCTTATCGGATTGAGTCTTTAAGGATTTGAGAACACTTGATGTATGTCTTGCCGTGCTTATCTGTGGTGACAATGGGATATTCAAGTGATCCACTTGATGTATGTTTTGGTGATCAACTTGCGGGTTCCGCCCATGAACCTATGCATAGGGGTTGGCACACGTTTTTGTCTTGACTCTTCGGTAGAAACTTTGGGGCACTCTTTGAAGTGCTTTGTGTTTGTTGAATAGATGAATCTCAGATTGTGTGATGCATATCGTATAATCATGCCCACGGATACTTGAGGTGACAATGGAGTATCTAGGCGACATTAGGGTTTTGGTTGATTTGTGTCTTAAGGTGTTATTCTAGTATGAACTCTATGGTATATTGAACGGAAAGAATAGCTTTGTGTTATTTTACTATGGACTCTTGAATAGATCAAGCAGAAAGGATAACTTTGAGGTGGTTTCGTACCCTACCATAATCTCTTCGTTTGTTTTCCGCTATTAGTGGCTTTGGAGTGACTCTTTGTTGCATGTTGAGGGATTGTTATATGATCTATCTATGTTATTATTGTTGAGAGAACTTGCACTAGTGAAAGTATGAACCCTATGCCTTGTTTCCTAGCATTGCAATACCGTTTACTCTCACTTTTATCATTAGTTACCTTGCTGTTTTTATATTTTCAGATTACAAAAACCTATATCTACCATCCATATTGCACTTGTATCACCATCTCTTCGCCAAACTAGTGCACCTATACAATTTGCCATTGTATTGGGTGTGTTGGGGACACAAGAGACTCTTTGTTATTTGGTTGCGGGGTTGCTTGAGAGAGACCATCTTTATCCTACGGATTGATAAACCTTAGGTCATCCACTTGAGGGAAATTTGCTACTGTCCTACAAACCATGTGCACTTGCAGGCCCAACAACGTCTCCAAGAAGAAGGTTGTGTAGTAGACATCAATCTCTTTTCTAGCGCCATTGCCGGGGAGGTGAGTGCTTGAAGGTATATCTTCAGATCTTGCAATCGAATCTTTTTGTTTCTTGTTTTATCACTAGTTTAGTTTATAAAAGAAAATTACAAAAAAATGGAATTGAGTTTGTCTCATACGATTCATCTTTTTAATATGTTTCATGAGTATGATGAAAAGGAAAATTGTGCTCAAGTGCTAGAAGAAGAAATCTATAAAATGCTTGATACTAAATCTTTGAATGATGAGCATGATTGCAATGTTGTTAGTATGAACTCCTTGAATATCCATAGTACTAATGATGATTGCACCAGTTATGATGAAAATATCTCTTATAAGCATGTCGATTTTTGTGGAGTAGATTGGGTTTGCAAGTACACACCAAATAGGGAAAATAGATATTGCAAGAGGCATAAGTATTTAGAAACTAAAGGGTTGCAAGAAAGGCTTAATGTTAGTGTTGAAAATTTAAGATATCTTTACCGTTGTGAACTTTGCAATGAACGTGGTCATTTACATCTCCAATGCAAATTGTTTCATGATCGAATCGTGTCCAAAAATTGTGATGATTTGATCTCCCTTGCTCATTACAATGAACTTAGTTTTCTTTTGGGTTATGAAGAATTGAAACGTGCAACTAAGCTTATTCCAAAATTTAATCTTGAGCATTTCCTTGATATTGATTTAGAGGAGATTTTTTTGTTTTGTGCGGTGAATTGCATTGAAAATCCTTATATTGCCAATCACCTAAAGAAAAGAAAGCAAATAGAATATGATGAGAACACTAATGAAAGGGAAGAGACTTCCCAATATCCTCCTATTATTTCTTATGATGAATCAAGTAACGAGGAGGAGCTTTCTATTCAACCAATCTCATCAATAAGGAGCTCAAAGAAGAAGGTTGAACCCACACAGAATGTGAAGAAGAAAAAGAAAAGAAGGAGCAACAAAGGTAAAAGGGTATCCGTCCCAAATGATGTTGCTCCTACTACTCAACATGAGGATGATAATTGTTATACTATTGGTGCTATCCATACTATTAATGATGAGAGTGATTATGCTTATGAGATGAAAAGGCCCAAGCTTGGGGAAGCTATGTTTGATGAGTATGACATATTTGAGAATATATTTGCTGAAATTAATGTTTATCCCAAGCTTGGGGATGCTATGTTTAATGAAGATGATATTTTTAGCATCCCAAGTTTTGATATGCAAAGTTGTTATGATGATAGCATGCCTCTTACCTATAATGATTATATTGATGAAAGTGGGTTTGGAAGAGTGTCAAATTTAGGAAGTAGTGATCCCACTATTTTGGAGGATTTTGAATCTTATTGTGATGAATATGAAAGTGGATTTGGAAGAGTGTCAACTTTATTTAGTGATGATTCCACTATCTTGGAAGAGGTTTCAATCGATTATGATGAGAACGAAGTTGCTACTTATGATGATTATTGTGATGAAACTTATGATATAAAAAGTAGTGATGATTATTTTATAAAACTTGTCATGATTATGATTACCCTTTTTCTGAACATTGCTTTTTTAATGTGGAAACAATTTATAGTATTCAAGTCTCTTATGATACTCCCACTATTCCGAATGAGAAGAAATTTGCTTATGTGGAGAGTAGTAAATTTTCTATGCTTGTAGATCATGAAAACAATGCTTTATGTGCTGGTTATATTTTTGAATTCATTCATGATGCTACTTAAAACTATTATGAGGGAGGAACATATGCTTGTAGGAATTGCAATAATATCAAGTTTCCTCTCTATGTGCTTAAAATCTTGAAGTTATGCTTGTTTTACCTTGCTATGCTAGTTGATTATTGTTCCCCTAAGTTATTTGCTCACAAAATCCCTATGCATAGGAAGTGGGTTAGACTTAAATGTGCTAGTCATATTCTTTATGATGCTCCCTTTATGTTTCAATTCTTATCTTTTATGTGAGCATCATTGTCGTCATCATGCCTAGCTAGAAAGGCATGAAAGAAAAGCGCTTGTTGGGAGACAACCCAATATTTATCCTTACTGTTCTTGTGTGTCCACATTATTATGCTACTGTAGTAATCATGTTTTATAGCTTTTGTTTCAATAAAGTGCCAAGTAAGACCTTTAGGATAGCTTATGGTGATAGTTGTGTTGATCCTGCTGAAAATCAGAAACTTTTGCACCTAGTAAATTAGTTTTGTTAATTCTCAGGAACATGATTCTTATATGATTATTTTTGCTCTAGATTGGTACACAATTTTCTTAGGACTTCATAATTTGGTAGAAGTTTTTGAATTCCAGAAGTATACGTTTGATATAGATTACTACAGACTGTTCTGTTTTTGACAGATTCTGTTTTCATTGTGTTGTTTGCTTATTTTGATGAATCTATGAGTAGTATCGGAGGGTATGATCCATAGATAAGTTGGAATACAGTAGATATTACACCAATATGAATTTATAGTGAGTTCATTACAGTATCTAAGTGGTGGTTTTATTTCCTTATACTAACGGAGCTTACGAGTTTTCTGTTGAGTTTTGTGTTGTGGAGATTTCAAGTTTTAGGTAAAGATTCGATGGACTATGGAATAAGGAGTGGCAAGAGCCTAAGATTAGGGATTCCCAAGGCACCCCAAGGCAATATTCAAGGACAACCAAGAGCCTAAGCTTGGGGATGCCCCGGAAGGCATCCCCTCTTTCGTCTTTGTTCATCGGTAACTTTACTTGGAGCTATATTTTTATTCACCACATGATATGTGTTTTGCTTGGAGCGACATTTTCTTTTGTTAGTATTTGCTTGATATTATTTATAATAATGTTTTGCATCTTTATTTTCAATAAAAATGTCAAGGGTAGCCTTTGCCATGCTTATTTTGCTAGTATACATGCTCCTGTTTGAAAACAGAAAGTTTACCGCTGTTGCAAAAATTCCCTAGAAAATTCAGAGAATGATATAATGTTGAAACTTTTTTCATATTGAGATGTGATAAATATTATACATAGTAGTATTTTTCTCATAATTTTTGGAGTTAGGTAAGTATTGATACTCTTGCATTCTTTACAGACTGTACTGTTTTGGCAGATTACTGTTATGTTTGCATTGTTTGCATATGTTTGCTTGTTTAATGATTCTATTTGAGGATAGGAGTATTAAATATGCAGAGACATTTAGTATTCAATGTTGAATGATAATTTTAGTGATTTTTTATAGTAGAAAATGATAAGGTTTTGCATTGGTTTATACTAACCTATCTCACGAGTTCTTGTTGAGTTTGGTGTGGATGAAGCTTTTGGTAAAAAGAGAAACCATGATATGAGAGGAATTAAGGAGACACAAAAGCTCAAGCTTGGGGATGCCCAAGGCACCCAAAGATAATATTTCAAGAAGTCTCAAGCATCTAAGCTTGGGGATGCCCCGTTAGGCATCCCACCTTTCTTCTTCAACAACTATCTATTAGTATCGGTTGAATCTAAGTTTTTGCTTCTTCACATGAGTTGTTTTATCCTTGCAAAGTCATTTTATTTTGTTTTGATTTCTGTTTGAATAAAATACCAAGATCTTAAATTCTGTATTGAGAGAGAGTCTTCACATAGTTACACAATTATTTAGCTACTCATTGATCTTCACTTACATATTTTTGGAGTAGTTTGTCATTTACTCTTGTGCTTCACTTATATCCTATGAGTAAATGGTTGAATGAGTTGAATGTAATAAATCTGAAATTATATATGTTTCATTTGCTTATCCCATGGGGAGTAATGACTTCACATCTAAGAAGTAGAGGTTGTAAATTTATTGAAGGTTAGCAAGCATTGTATTGGTCATTTGAACAATTCATGAAAGAATATTGAAGGAAGAGAGATTCCACATATAAATATACTATCCTAGACATCTTTTATAATTGTGAGCACTCATTAAGTATGACATGCTAAAGAGTTGATGTTGGATAAGGAAGACAACATAATGGGTTATGTTTTCTCACATCTCAGTTAAAGTATATTGTCATGGATCATTCAAACATGTTGAGCTTGCCTTTCCCCCTCATTCTAGCCAAATTCCTTGCACCAAGTAGAGATACTACTTGTGCTTCCAAATATCCTTAAACCCAGTTTTGCCATGAGAGTCCACCATACCTACCTATGGATTGAGTAAGATCCTTCAAGTAAGTTATCATTGGTGCAAGCAATAAAAATTGCTCTCTAAATATGTATGATCTATTAGTGTGAAGAAAATAAGCTTTATACGATCTTGTTATGGAAGCAATAAAAGCGACGGACTGTATAATAAAGGTCCATATACAAGTGGCAATATAAAGTGACATTCTTTTGCATTAAGATTTTGTGCATCCAACCATAAAAGCACATGACAACCTCTGCTTCCCTTTGCAAAGGGCCTATCTTTTACTTTATGTATTTTACTTTATGCAAGAGTCAAGGTGATCTTCACCTTTCCCTTTTTCATTTTATCCTTTGGCAAGCACCTCGTGTTGGGAAGATCCTGATATATATATCCAATTGGATGTAAGTTAGCATGAACTATTATTGTTGACATCACCCAAAGGTGAATGCGTTGGGAGGCAACACTGTAAGCCCCTATCTTTCTCAGTGTCCGATTAAAACTCCATAACCATTAGTATTGCGTGAGTGTTAGCAATTGTAGAAGACTATATGATAGTTGAGTATGTGGAGTTTGCTAAATCAAAGCTCTGACATAGACCCTTCCTGAAAATAATATGAATTTGTTTGATGACTAAGAATGAAGTTTTCTAGTTTTCAAGAAAGTTTATGGTCTATGCTTTAACATGTGAATTGCTTGTTACTTGTTCGTGAGAAGTTCTGTGAGATGAACTAATGTTATGACATATAATCATGCTAGAAAAGGTGATTGAAATTATCACTGATCAAACTTGTGCACCTTCTAGCATTCACACTTCACAAATTCTTTCTTTTATAATTTACCTACTCGAGGACGAGCAGGAATTAAGCTTGGGGATACTGATACGTCTCCAACGTATCTATAATTTATGAAGTATTCATGCTATTTTATTATCTGTTTTGAATGATTGCGGGCTTTATTATACACTTTCATATTACTTTTGGGACTAACTTATTAACCGGAGGCCCAGCCCATATTGTTGTTTTAGTGCCAATTTCAGTGTTTCGAAGAAAAGGAATATCAAACGGAGTCCAAACGGAATGAAACCTTCGGGAGCGTTATTTTTGGAACGGAAGCAATCCAGGGAGCTTGGAGTACAAGCCAAGGAAGCTTCGAGGAAGCCACGAGATAGGGGGCGCGCCCACCCCCTGGGCACGCCCTCCACTCTCGTGGGGCCCTCGTGTCTCCCCCGACCGACTTCTTTCGCCTATATATTCCCTTATACCCTAAAACCATCGAATAGGAAGATAGATCGGGAGTTCCGCCGCTGTAACCTCTGTAGCCACCAAAAACCTCTCGGGAGCCTGTTCCGGCACCATGCCAGAGGGGGGATTCCTCACCAGTCGCCATATTCATCATCCCGGCGCTCTCCATGACAAGGAGGGAGTAGTTCACCCTCGGGGCTGAGGGTATGTACCAGTAGCTATGTGTTTGATCTCTCTCTCTCGTGTTCTCTCTATGGCACGATCTTCATGTATCGCGAGCTTTGCTATTATAGTTGGATCTATGCTGTTTCTCCCCCTCTACTCTCTTGTAATGGATTGAGTTTCCCCTTTGAAGTTATCATATCGGATTGAGTCTTTAAGGATTTGAGAACACTTGATGTATGTCTTGCCGTACTTATCTGTGGTGACAATGGGATATTCACGTGATCCACTTGATGTATGTTTTGGTGATCAACTTGCGGGTTCCGCCCATGAACCTATGCATAGGGGTTGGCACACATTTCCGTCTTGACTCTCCGATAGAAACTTTGGGGCACTCTTTGAAGTACTTTGTGTTGGTTGAATAGATGAATCTGAGATTGTGTGGTGCATATCGTATAATCATGCCCACGTATACTTGAGGTGACAATGGAGTATCTAGGTGACATTAGGGTTTTGGTTGCTTTGTGTCTTAAGGTGTTATTCTAGTATGAACTCTATGATAGATTGAACGGAAATAATAGCTTTGTGTTATTTTACTACGGACTCTTGAATAGATCGAGCAGAAAGGATAACTTTGAGGTGGTTTCGTACCCTACCTTAATCTCTTCGTTTGTTCTCCGCTATTAGTGGCTTTGGAGTGACTCTTTGTTGCATGTTGAGGGATTGTTATATGATCTATCTATGTTATTATTGTTGAGAGAACTTGCACTAGTGAAAGTATGAACCCTATGCCTTGTTTCCTAGCATTGCAATACCGTTTACGCTCACTTTTATCATTAGTTACCTTGCTGCTTTTATATTTTCAGATTACAAAAACATATATCTACCATCCATATTGCACTTGTATCACCATCTCTTCGCTGAACTAGTGCACCTATACAATTTGCCATTGTATTGGGTGTGTTGGGGACACAAGAGACTCTTTGTTATTTGGTTGCAGGGTTGCTTGAGAGAGACCATCTTCATCCTACGCCTCATACGGATTGATAAACCTTAGGTCATCCACTTGAGGGAAATTTGCTACTGTCCTACAAAACTGTGCACTTGCAGGCCCAACAACGTCTACAAGAAGAAGGTTGTGTAGTAGACATCATCGTACATCCACGTTGATGGAGACTTCAACCCATGAAGGGTAATGGTTGCGCGAGTCCACAGAGGGCTCCACCCATGAAGGGTCCACGAAGAAGTGATAACCCACAAGTGTAGGGGCTCGCAACAGCTTTCGAGGGTAAAGTATTCAACCCAAATTTATTGATTCGACACAAGGGGAGCCAAAGAATATTCTTGAGTATTAGCAGTTGAGTTGTCAATTCAACCACACCTGGATAACTTAGTATCTGCAACAAAGTATTTAGTAGCAAAGTAATATGATAATAAAGGTAACTGTAGCAAAAGTAATGTTTTTGGGTTTTCTAGTGATTGTAACAGTAGCAACGGAGAAGTAAATAAGCGAAGCACAATATGTGAAAAGCTCGTCGGCAATGGATCAGTGACGGATAATTATGCCGGATGCGATTCCTCATGTAATAGCTATAACATAGGGTGACACGGAACTAGCTCCAGTTCATCAATGTAATGTAGGCATGTATTCCGTAAATAGTCATACGTGCTTATGGAAAAGAACTTGCATGACATCTTTTGTCCTACCCTCCCGTGATAGCGGGGTCCTAGAGGAAACTAAGGGATATTAAGGCCTCCTTTTAATAGAGAACCGGAACAAAGCATTAGAACATAGTAAATACATGAACTCCTCAAACTACGGTCATCACCGAGAAGTATCCCGATTATTGTCACTTCGGGGTTGTCGGATCATAACACATAATAGGTGACTATAGACTTGCAAGATAGGGTCAAGAACACACATATATTCATGAAAACATAATAGGTTCAAATCTGAAATCATGGCACTCGGGCCCTAGTGACAAGCATTAAGCATAGCAAAGTCATAGCAACATCAATCTCAGAACACAGTGGATACTAGGGATCAAACCCTAACAAAACTAACTTGATTACATGGTAAATCTCATCCAACCCATCACCATCCAGCAAGCCTACGATGGAATTACTCACGTACGGCGGCGAGCATCATGAAATTGGTGATGGAGGATGGTTGATGATGACGACGACGACGAATCCCCTTCTCCGGAGCCCCGAACGGACTCCAAATCAGCCCTCCCGAGAGAGATTAGGGCTTGGCGGCGGCTCCGTATCGTAAAATGCGATGAAACTTTCTCTCTGATTTTTTCTCCCCGAACGTGAATATATGGAGTTGGAGTTGAGGTCGGTGGAGGTCCAGGGGGCCCACGAGATAGGGGGCACGCCAAGGGGAGGGGGCGCGCCCCCCACCCTCGTGGACAGGGTGTGGGCCCCCTGGTATTGATTCTTTCGCCAGTATTTTTTATATTTTCCAAAAAGTGCCTCCGTGGATTTTCAGGACATTCTGAGAACTTTTTTTTTCTACACATAAAACAACATCATGGCAGTTCTGCTGAAAACAACGTCAGTCCGGGTTAGTTTCATTCAAATCATGCAAGTTAGAGTCCAAAACATGGGCATAAGTGTTTGGAAGAGTAGATACATTTGGAGACGTATCAACTTCCCCAAGCTTAAACCTTTGCTTGTCCTCAAGCAATTCAGTTGATAAACTGAAAGTGATAAAGAAAAACTTTTACAAACTCCGTTTGCTCTTGTTGTTGTAAACATGCAAAGCCATCATTTAGGTTTCAGCAAATATTATGAACTAACCATACTCATAATAACACCCAGGTCTCACAATTACTCATATCAATAGCATAATCAGCTAGCGAGCCATAATAATAAAACTCAGATGACAACACTTTCTCAAAACAATCATAACATGATATAACAAAATGGTATCTCGCTAGCCCTTTCTGATACCGCAAAACATAAATGCAGAGCACCTTTAAAGATCAAGGACTGACTAAACATTGTAATTCATGGTAAAAGAGATCCAGTCAAGTCATACCCAATGTAAACCAATAGTAATGAATGCAAATGACAGTGCGCTCTCCAGCGGGTGCTTTTTAATAAGAAGGGTGATGACTCAACATAAAAGTAAATAGATAGGCCCTTCGCAGAGGGAAGCAGGGATTTGTAGAGGTGCCAGAGCTCGATTTTAAAATAGAGATTGAATAACATTTTGGGCGGCATACTTTTGCTGTCAATGCAACAACTATGAGATGGCTGTATCTTCCATACTATATGCATTATAGGCAGTTCCCAAATAGAATGGTAAAGGTTTATACTCCCCCAACCACCAACAAGCATCAATCCATGGCTTGCTCGAAACAACGAGTGCCTCCAACTAACAACAGCCCGAGGGGAGTTTTGTTTAATTATATTGATTTGCTTTGATATTTTTGGATCATGGGAATGGGCATCCCGGTTACCGGCCCTTTCTCGTGTATGAGGAGCGGAGTCCACTCCTCTTGAGAATAACCCACCTAGCATGGAAGATATAGGCAGCCCTAGTTGTAACATGAGCTGCTCGAGCATACAAAACAGAATTTCATTTGAAGGTTTGGATTTTGGCACATACAAATTTACTTGGAACGGCAGGTAAATACCGCATATAGGTAGGTATGGTGGACTCATATGGAACAACTTTGGGGTTTAAGGAGTTTGGATGCACAAGCAGTATTCCCGCTTAGTACAGGTGAAGGCTAGCAAAAGACTGGGAAGCGACCAACTGAGAGGCAACAACAGTCATAAACATGCATTAAAATTAATTCACATCAAGTGCAAGCATGAGTAGGATATAATCTACCATGAACATAAAATATCATGAAGGCTATGTTGATTTGTTTCAACTACATGCGTGAACATGTGCCAAGTCGAGTCACTTAATTCATTCAAAGGAGGATACCATCCCATCATACCACATCATAATCATTCTAATAGCATGTTGGCACGCAAGGTAAATCATTATAACTCATAGCTAATCAAGCATGGCACAAGCAACTATAATCTCTAAATGCCATTGCAAATATGTTCACTTCATAATAAGCTGAATCAGAAACGATAAACTCATCATATTTACAAAAACAAGAGAGGTCGAGTTCATACCAGCTTTTCTCATCTCAATAAGTCCATCATATATCGTCATTATTGCCTTTCACTTGCATGACCGAACGACGTGTATAATAATAATTGTGCACGTGCATTGGACTAAGCTGGAATCTGCAAGCATTCAACTCAAGAGAGAAGACAGGGTAATATGGGCTCTAAGTTAAATAAACAATCATGCATATGAGAGCCACTAAACATTTTCAATTTGGTCTTCTACTCTTGACCCCCAAAGGAAAGAAAAGAAAATTAAACTATTTACACGGGAAAGCTCCCAACAAGTAAGAAGAAGAACGAGAAATCTTTTTGGGTTTTCATTTTAATTACTACTACAAGCTTGGAAATTAAACTAACTAATTTTTTTGGTTTTTCTTAAGGTTTATCAAACACACAAGAAGAAAGCAAGAAAAATAAAATTAACCTAACATGGATAATACAATGAAAGAGTATGAGCACCGACGACTAGTGTGTGATCATGAATGTAAAGTCGGTGAGAAATACATACTCCCCCAAGCTTAGGCTTTTGGCCGAAGTTGGTCTAATACCAAGGACCGCCTGGCTGATATCCATAGTTGTAGCTGGGGTCGTACTGAGACGCAGCGGCAACCGCTTCCTGAGCTTCAGCATGTTGGCGAGCTGCCTCCGCTCTATGCTCGTGTTAAGCTGCTTCCTCCCTGGTAACAACATATCTTCCTTTTTCCTGATAATCAAAAAGGAGAGGAGCAGGAAGAGTAACATGGACGACGTTGCGTCTGTCATAGATTAGTCGATATTGGAGGAATTGTTCATTCCTCCTAAGAAATTGATGATTGACCATAGCGTCATAATCTAAATAAGCAGGAGGTATCATCATATCCCCTTCTCGTGGGGCTATACCAAGATAATTAGCCACACGGGTTGCATAAATTCCTCCAAATAAATCTCCAGTTCTACTATTATTCTGCAACCTACGTGTGACTATTGCCCCCAAGTTATAACCTTTATAACCCAACATAGAACTCTTGAGGACACAAAGATCAGGGACACACATGTGACATGCTTCATCCTTACCGTTAATGCATCTACCAATAAAGAGAGCAAAATAATGTATAGCAGGAAAATGAATGCTCCCTATGGTAGCTTGTGCTATGTCCCTGGATTCTCCCATAGTAACACTAGCGAGGAAATCTCTAAATTCAGATTTATGAGGATCATTAATATTACCCCACTGCGGGAGTTTGCAAGAAGTAGTAAAATCCTCTAAGTCCATGGTATAAGATGTATCATAAATATCAACTATGACACTAGGAGAATTACACGTACAGTTATATTTAAACCTTCGCACAAATGAATCAGTCAATTGATAGTACTGAGGACACTTATCTTGTAAGAAGTCCCCCAGCTCAGCATTACGCACATATGCGTAAAATTCCTCCTTAAAGCCTCCTTCGACCATAAAATCATCGGATAGCCACTCACAAGCTCGTACATCCGCGTCCCTCGGTAATTCAACATCTTGCTCACGTATAGCAATCCTGGGTCCTTTCTTAACCAAGGAACCACCTTGGTACATTCTCCTAGACATAATTCTTTTTCTGAAAAATTTCTGAAATTTTAGTAACTTCAAAATAAAACTAAATAAAACTAAACAAGATTGATAGCAACTACTCCTACAAGTGCCTAGAGCCTATATCATGCATCAGAATTGCTTGGGACCTCATAAATTTAACATGCAAGCTCAAGAACATGGTCACGTATGCAGCAAAAAATTTGTAATGAATAAAGTACTAGAACAAAAACTAATTGGACCAATGGAGGAGTCACATACCAAGCAACAATCTCCCAAAGCAGTTTTGTGAATGGAGCTTTGAGCAAGGAGATCGAAAATCACAGCAAAATGAGCGAGAACTCGTGTTTGAGCTGGATGGGGATTTTTTTGGGTAGAAGATGAAGTGTGTGGGTTCCGGCATAAGTGGAGGGGGGCTACCAGGGGCCCACGAGACAGGGGGGCGCCCAAGTGGGGTGGGCGCGCCCTCCACTCTCGTGTCCTGGTGCTTGCCCCTCCTGCAGTGATTTCAGTGCCTAAAATCCTCAAATATTCCATAAAAAATCGTACTAAATTTGCAGTGCATTTCGAGCACTTTTATTTTTGGGATACTTTTTAGTGCACGGATAATTCAGAAAACAGACGGATAATGCTATTTTTGCTTTATTTATTCTAAATAATAGAAAGTAAAAAGTGGGTACAGAAGGTTGTGCCTTCTAGTTTCATCCATCTCATGATCATCAAAATGAATCCACTAACAATGTTGATCAAGTCTTGTTAGCAAACTCATTCCGAATAACACAGAACCGGAGAAATTTCGAATAACACCAAGTTACCTCAACGGGGATATGAAAATCCCCAACAATAAGAATATCATACTTTTTCTTGACAGTAGGGAGAGGAAATTCAAAACCTCCAATAATGATAGTTGGAACTTTTCCAATAGAATTGATGCTATGAACATGAGATTGTTTCCTCGGAAAGTGTACCATATGCTCATTACCATTAACATGAAAAGTGACATTGCCTTTGTTGCAATCAATAACAGCCCCTGCAGTGTTCAAAAAGGGTCTACCAAGGATAATAGACATACTATCGTCCTCGGGGATATGAGGAATAACAAAGTCCGTTAAGATAGTGACATTTGCAACCACAACAGGCACATCCTCACAAATACCGACAGGTATAGCAGTTGATTTATCAGCCATTTGCAAAGATATTTCAGTACGTGTCAACTTATTCAATTCAAGTCTACGATATAAAGAGAGAGGCATAACACTAACACCGGCTTCAAGATCACGTAAAGCTGTTCTAACATAATTTCTTTTAATGGAGCATGGTATAGTTGGTACACCCGGATCTCCAAGTTTCTTTGGTATTCCACCCATAAAAGTGTAATTAGCAAGCATGGTGGAAATTTGGGCTTCCGGTATATTTCTTTTGTTTGTAATGATATCCTTCATATATTTAGCATAGGGATTTACTTTGAGCATGTCAGTTAAGCGCATACGTAAGAAAATAGGTCTAATCATTTCAGCAAAGCGCTCAAAATCCTCATCATCCTTTGTCTTGGATGGTTTGGGAGGAAAGGGCATGGGTTTCTGAACCCACGGTTCTCTTTCTTTACTGTGTTTCCTAGCAACAAAATCTCTCTTATCATAACGTTAATTCTTTGATTGTGGGTTATCAAGATCAACAGCAGGTTCAATCTCTACATTATTGTTTTTGCTAGGTTGAGCATCAACATGAACATTATCATTAACATTATCACTAGGTTCATGTTCATCACCTGATTGTGTTTCAGCATCAGAGATAGAAATATCATTGGGATTGTCAGGTGTGTCTACAGTAGGTTCACTAGAAGCATGCAAAGTCATATCGTTTTTCTTTTTCTTCTTTTTGGAAGAACTAGGTGCCTCTAAATTATTTCTCTGAGAATCTTGCTCGATTATCTTAGGGTGGCCTTCAGGATACAAAGGTTCCTGAGTCATTCTACCAGTTCTAGTAGCCACTCTAACAGCAAAGTCATTTTTATTATTTAATTCATCAAGAAAATCATTTTGAGCTTTGAGTACTTGCTCAGCTTGAGTAGCAACCATAGAAGCATATTTGCTAATGAGTTTGAGTTCACCTTTAACTCTTGCCATATTATCGCTCACGCGTCCTATCTCGAAAGCATTATTCTTTAACTCTCTACCAACATAAGCATTAAAACTTTCTTGCCTAGCCATAAAATCATCAAATTCATCTAAGCATGGGTTATGAAATTTAGTAGAGGGGATTTCAACTTTATCATATCTATAGAGAGAATTTACCTTTACTACCTGTGTCGGGTTATCAAGACAATGTGGTTCTTCAACAGGCGGTATATTAAGACCATGTATTTCTTCAACAGGAGGTAAATTCTTAACATCTTCAGCTTTAATACCTTTTTCTTTCATTGATTTCTTTGCCTCTTACATATCTTGAGGACTGAGAAATAAAACACCTCTCTTCTTCGGAGTGGGTTTAGGAATAGGCTCAGGAGTTGGCTCAATTGGTTCAGGAATTGCCTCAGGAATTGGCTCAGGAAGGGTCCAATTATTTTCATTAGTCAATATATTATTCAATAGCAATTCAGCTTAGTCGACTCTTCTTTCCCTAAAAACACAACCAGCACAACTATCCAAGTAGTCCTCGGAAGCATCGGTTAGTCCATTATAAAAGATATCAAGTATTTCATTTTTCTTAAGAGGATGATCAGGCAAAGCATTAAGTAATCGGAGAAGCCTCCCCCAAGCTTGTGGGAGACTCTCTTCTTTGATTTGCACAAAATTATATATTTCCCACAAGGCAGCTTGTTTCTTATGAGCAGGGAAATATTCAGTAGAGAAGTAATAAATCATATCCTGAGGACTACGCACACAACCAGGAGCAAGAGAATTATACCAAGTCTTAGCATCACCCTTTAACGAAAACAGGAATATCTTAAGGATATAATAATAGCGAGATTTATCATCATGAGTAATCAGGGTGGCTATATCATTCAACTTGGTAAGATGTGCCACAACAGTTTCAGATTCAAGGCCATAAAAAGGATCAGATTCAACTAAAGTAATGATTTCAGGATCAACAGAGAATTCATAATCCTTATCAGTAACACAGATAGGTGAAGTAGCAAAAGTAGGGTCAGGTTTCATACTAGCATTAAGAGACTGCTGCTTCCATTTAGCTAATAATTTCTTAAGATCATATCTATCATTGCAAGCAAAGATAGCTCTAGTAGCTTCTTCATTCATAACATAACCCTCAGGAAAAACAGGTAATTCATAATCATTGGGAGAATTTTAGTCATCACTATCATCACTAATAGCATCTTCAATAATTTCATTCCCCCTAACTCTAGCAAGTTGTTCATCAAGAAATTCACCTAATGGCAAAGTAGTATCACGCACATAAGTTGTTTCATCATAAGTATCATGCATAGCAGAAGTGGCATCATCAATAACATGCGACATATAGAATTCATAGCAGTAGCAGGTTTAGGTGTCGCAAGCTTACTAATAACCAAAGGAGAATCTAGTGCAGAGCTAGATGGCAGTTCCTTACCTCCCCTCGTAGTTGAGAGAAAAATATTGGTTCTGTCGTCTTTCAAGTTCTTCATAGTGACCAACAGATATAAATCCCATGTGACTCAGAGAATAGAGCTATGCTCCCCGGCAACAGCGCCAGAAATTAGTCTTGATAACCCACAAGTGTAGGGGATCGCAACAGCTTTTGAGGGTAAAGTATTCAACCCAAATTTATTGATTTGACACAAGGGGAGCCAAAGAATATTCTTGAGTATTAGCAGTTGAGTTGTCAATTCAACCACACCTTGATAACTTAGTATCTGCAGAAAAGTATTTAGTAGCAAAGTAATATGGTAATAAAGGTAACAGTAGCAAAAGTAATGTTTTTGGGTTCTGTAGTGATTGTAATAGTAGCAACGGAGAAGTAAATAAGCGAAGCACAATATGTGAAAAGCTCGTAGGTAATGGACCAGTGATGGATAATTATGCCGGATGTGATTCCTCATGTAGTAGCTATAACATAGGGTGACACAGAACTAGCTCCAGTTCATCAATGTAATGTAGGCATGTATTCTGTAAATAGTCATACGTGCTTATGGAAAAGAACTTGCATTACATCTTTTGTCCTACCCTCCCGTGGCAGTGGGGTCCTAGAGGAAACTAAGGGATATTAAGGCCTCCTTTTAATAGAGAACCGAAACAAAGCATTAGCACATAGTGAATACATGAACTCCTCAAACTACGGTCATCACCGAAAAGTATCCCGATTATTGTCACTTCGGGGTAGTCGGATCATAACACATAATAGGTGACTATAGACTTGCAAGATAGGATCAAGAACACACATATATTCATGAAAACATAATAGGTTCAGATCTGAAATCATGGCACTCGGGCCCTAGTGACAAGCATTAAGCATAGCAAATTCATAGCAACATCAATCTCAGAACATAGTGGATACTAGGGATCAAATCCTAACAAAACTAACTTGATTACATGGTAAATCTCATCCAACCCATCACCGTCCAGCAAGCCTATGATGGAATTACTCACACACGATGGTGAGCATCATGAAATTGGTGATGAAGGATGGTTGATGATGACGACGGCGATGGATCCCCCTCTCCGGAGCCCCGTACGGATTCCAGATCAGCCCTCCCGAGAGAGATTAGGGCTTGGCGGCGGCTCCGTATCGTAAAAACCGATGAAACTTTCTCTCTGATTTTTTTCTCCCTGAACGTGAATATATGGAGTTGGAGTTGAGGTCGGTGGAGGTCCAGGGGGCCCACAAGACAGGGGGCGCGCCCAGGGGGAGGGGGCGCGCCTCCCACCCTCGTGGACAGGGTGTGGGCCCCCTGGTCTTGATTCTTTCGCCAGTATTTTTTATATTTTCCAAAAAGTGCCTCTGTGGATTTTCATGACATTCCGAGAACTGTTCTTTTCTACACATAAAACAACATCATGGTAGTTCTGCTGAAAATAGCGTCAGTCCGAGTTAGTTTCATTCATGCAAGTTAGAGTCCAAAACAAGGGGAAAGTGTTTGGAAAAGTAGATACGTTGAAGACGTATCAAGAAGCAACCTTGTCTATCCCACCATGGCCGTTGCCCACGAAGGACTTGCCTCACTCGGGTAGATCTTCATGAAGTAGGCGATCTCCTTGCCCTTACAAACTCCTTGGTTCAACTCCACAATCTTGACGGAGGCTCCCAAGTGACACCTAACCAATCTAGGAGACACCACTCTCCAAAAGGTAATAGATGGTGTGTTGATGATGAACTCCTTGCTCTTGTGCTTCAAATGATAGTCTCCCTAAGACTCAACTCTCTCACACAGGATTTTGATTTGGTGGAAAGAAGATTTGAGTGGAAAGCAACTTGGGGAAGGCTAGAGATCAAGATTTATGTGGTAGGAATGGAATATCTTGACCTCAACACAAGTGTAGGTGGTTCTCTCTCAGAAAATGTATGTTGGAAGTGTAGGCATGTTCTGATGGCTCTCTCCACGAATGAAGAGTGGGTGGAGGGTGTCGGCGTCAAAACCGGCGGATCTCGGGTAGGGGGTCCCGAACTGTGCGTCTAGGCGGATGGTAACAGGAGACAAGGGACACGATGTTTTTACCTAGGTTCGGGCCCTCTCGATGGAGGTAAAACTCTACTCCTGCTTGATTAATATTAATGATATGGGTAGTACAAGAGTAGATCTACCACGAGATCAGAGAGGCTAAACCCTAGAAGCTAGCCTGTGGTATGATTGTTGTTCGTCCTATGGACTAAAAACCCTCCCGTTTATATAGGCACCAAAGAGGGTTAGGGTTACATAGAGTCGGGTACAATGGTAGGAGATCTACATATCCGTATCGCCAAGCTTGCCTTCCATGCCAAGGAAAGTCCCATCCGGACACGGACGAAGTCTTCAATCTTGTATCTTCACATTCCAGGAGTCCGACCAAAGGTGATAGTTCGGCTATCCGGACACCCCCTAATCCAGGACTCCCTCAGTAGCCCCTGAACCAGGCTTCAATGACGACGAGTCCGGCGCGCATATTGTCTTTGGCATTGCAAGGCGGGTTCCTCCTCCGAATACTTCATAGAAGATTTTGAACACAAGGATAGTGTCCGGCTCTGCAAAATAAGTTCCACATACCATCGTACAGAGAATAATATTCACACAAATACCATCTGCTGACGTATTTCGTGGCGTGACATCACACTGTGGCCAAGCCTTTATTCGAATCGTTTTATTGTCCCACCTCAGCACGTTTAGCGAGGCGGTTTCCTTGGCACGTGTTGTCAAAGCAGAGATCATGTCCCCTTATTCCGGGATTCTCATCAATACGGGCGTGGGTAACCCAACCGCGCCATTGATTATGGCGCTTGGGAGATGAGCGAGTTTTACCAGGCTGGTGGGGACACATAGCTTCGTCCGCCCATATAAGGGGATAAGGATCCACTCTTTCCATCTACGCCTTCTTCCTCCTTTGCTTATCCATCTCCGCGCACTCGAGCTCCAGCGCCCAAGTCCACACATCTCGCCTCAACCTTCCCCAGCTATGTTCGGAGGGGGAGGCAAGTGGATGGTCTCCTCCGTCACGGAGGGACAGATCAAAAAGCTGCGGAAAGCCGGATACTCGTCCAGCGACATCGCACATCGGCTCCCCGACAAGGGGCAGCTTATCCCCATCCCCAGGCCCCAAGAGAGGGTGGTGTTCCTCACCCATTTCCTCCGCGGACTAGGTTTTCCACTTAAACCATTTGTCCGGGGGCTCATGTTCTACTACGGCCTGGACTTTCACGATCTGGCCCCGAATTTCATCCTCAACATCTCGGCGTTCATCATCGTGTGCGAGGCCTTCCTCTACATCCGGCCCCACTTCGGCTTGTGGCTGAAGACCTTCAATGTCAAGCCGAAGGTAGTGGGCGGCCGCCAGGCAGAGTGCGAAGGTGCCATGGTGGGCAGGATGCCCAACGTTATATGGCTCGAGGGCTCCTTCGTGGAGACCATAAAGGGGTGGCAATCAGGGTGGTTCTACATCACCGAGCCGCGTGACCCTAAATGGGTGGCGGCCCCCGAATTCTGATATGGCTTCCCTACACGGCTTACCTCTTGGAAAGAGACAGGCCTGACATGGGGTAATTCAGAAGAGCTGACCGGACTCCAAACCTGCGTCCAAACCCTGGTGAATAAGAAGCTCAAGCTTGTCAACGTAGTCCAGGTTATGCTCATCCGCTGGATCCTCCCGTGCCAACAACGGGCCTTCAACCTGTGGGAGTTTGATCCGGCACAGCACCAGACCTTGAGCAAGCTCTTCGACACTACGTACGAAGATGCCTGGAAGGTGCTTTTCAAGGGCGCCGAGGCTCCCGCATCCGCTACCAAAGATCACGGATTCAGCTCGCAGCGTCAAGCCAGCGAGGTAAGCTATTTACCCTTTACAGGACACTCATTTTTCATAGTTTGACTCTATGCGGGATCTAAACTCCCTTACCTTTGACAGGCCTGGCAGAAGACGTCCGGGCAGGTTGACTGTCCGGCTCCCTTGCCAGAAGACCCAGCGGACGCCCGATTGACGGGGCAGCTGTTCCGGCACCTCACGTGGTGCCGGAGAAGAAGGCCAAGAAGAAAGCCACGAGAACTCGAAAGAGTTCCCGGCGCCAGGTGTTATCAGACTCATCGTCTGATGACTCTGAGGCGGACTCCTCCCGTGAAGATGAGGAGGAGGAAAAAGAGGCCTCCCCCCAGCGGGGGGAGAGAAGAAAAGGAAGGCCGCCCCAACTGGGGAGGCCGGAGGGTCCAAGAAGGGAAGGACCCTTCCTCCGGACTTCTCCACCAACGCCCACGATGGCGAATAGGAGTGGGCACCAAGGGATAAGCCCCCGGCGACATTGTAAGTATCCGAATACCAGAATAACTCATGGCCTTTCGTTTGTCATATAGAGTCTCCTGACGCTGAGTACAACCCTGCAACCCGCCCAAGGACGGGCTCGACACTTCAACGAGTGGCTCCCTGGCTCTGTCGGACGTGAATAGTACTTCACTTTCGGCCGCCTCCTCTCCTCGCGCTGCGGACGACGCCGACGTGGGGTCCTAAAAGGGGCCCAACCAGGAGGAGGAGGTCCCGGAGGTGCCGCAAGGCAACCTCCCGGACTCCGGGTATAAGGGGGATCAAACCCCAAAGGGCTCTAAGTTGGGCCCTGGGCCGGACTCCACACCGGAACCTTCAGTGGTTCCAGAGTCCGGAAGGCGACCCCTTCGTAAGAAGGGCGAGACTGTGACACCGGTGACCTCCATCCAACCGGAGGCACTGGATAATTTGCTGGAGGCGCTTAACGACGCCTCCATCGACGAGGGGCACCGCACTGTTATGAGTGTGGTGATCCAGAAAGTTCAGTCCGCCAAGAGCGGGCTGACCGAAGCCTGTGCCAGCCTTCTAACAGGCTTTGAGGTATGTATTTAAGATATGTAAAAATATTACCGCATAGACAGTAGCCCCTGATGCTTAGTTTGGTGTTCGGAAAGAAAAGCCGAACTGAGAATCTAAAAAGATGTACGCAGGAGTCTAACATAGGTATGTCAATATGGGGAATGCAGGCTGTGCTGCTGACCTCTGCCGCACTGACTGCGGAGGTCGATGCATTGAAGCAGAGCCTCGAGCGGTCCGAGAATGAACTTGGCCTTGCCAAAAAGCGGCTCGAGGACAAGGAAGGTAAGTTGTACCTTATGGAAGTATATAAAAGATGTGGTTGCAAAAAATAGCAGGAATAACGTGAGAATTGCAGGGGCCACGAACGAGGTGGCGACCCTGAAGGAAGCGGTGTCCAAGGCCGAAGGCAATGCGGCCGCGGAGTGCACCGAGCGAGAGAAGCAGGAGGCGCGGGTGGCAGAGGTGCAGCAAGAGCTCCAGGCTCTCGTGGAAAAACACGAGAGTTTGGAGCGTGACACAAAGACTCAAGAGTCCGAGCTCGCCTCGGCTCTTGAGAGCGCCAAAGCCGCTAAGGCCGAAGCCCAAAAAGACCTCCAGGAAATTGAGGCGATGAAGAAGATAGCGGCGGGTAAGGCATTCTTCATGCAAGGCAAACACGTGAAAGTGAATTACTTGTTACTTACCCGAATCCGGAGCTCTCTAGGAGCATTCGCAGATCTGCCCTGCAGTGTGTCCGACGCTGCCGCATTCTACCAGGCCGAGGAGGGGAGCTCGACGGAGAAGGTGTTCTGGTCTCAGTATGCTGAGGCCGGACACCCGGTGCCCCTGAGCGACCAGCTGAAGCAGTTGGTCGAGCTCCATAAGGTGGCCGAACAGGCCATGAAGGGCCTCATAGTTCGGCTGTGGCCTAAGGAAGCCATTCCTGGGAGCTACTTCAGGCTGGTGAGGCGGCTGGTAGATGCCTGTCCATGGATTGAAGTCGTCAAGCGCTCCATCTGTATCGAAGGTGCCCGTAGGGCCCTTGCCCGTGCTAAAGTGCACTGGGGCTAGATGGATGTTGAGAAGCTTGTGACGGACGCTCCACCGCTGGGCAAGGAGTATCGCACGCCCGAGATGTATTATGCGGGCGTCCTGAAGGGTGCCCGCCTTATAGCGGGTGAATGCTCCAAAGATGTAATTTTTGAGTAAACTCGCATTTGTTATCTTGTACGCTTGAAAACTAGTTCATATGCGCTAAGCAACGCTTGTGAATTTAAAATATTACCTTCTGTGCGGCCGTTTATTAATTTTGAGAGATGGCGAGTCTTCGGCTTCTGCCCCCGTGCCGCGAGTGCTGGGGTGTTTGGGATAAACTTGAGCGCTCTTTTTCCCATTCTTGGGTCCTTCGAGGGAGGCGCTCAACGCAACGAACAAGGCAATCGGACTATAATGCTTGTACACTCTCACTTAGCCATAGAATTCTATAATTTTAAATTTCGGCGAAGCCCCTAGTATTCGGAAGACCAAATTCGGGGCACTATCCACGCCTGGGCCAGACAAAGCCGGCTCCTCGCTCTAAGCGGCATAAGTCTTTAGGGACTCGAAAACCTCTCGAACAGCGACCAGCTCTCGCCCTATCATGACGGTCAGTTTTAGCTTTCTCCACTGAGGTGCTCAACCCAGCTCAACCGGGGCACAATCGCAGTGGTTCTCCTAGCGCTACCTTAGCTGATATAACGGAATGTAAGTTACCAAAACATGGGAGCCGGGCAAACCCAACTATTGACCCAAGACATGATTCGGAGCTGATGCATATAATGCTATAAGTTCGGGGTGCTGCACTTGTGAAAGTGTTCGGACTTATCACACCATATTTTGGGGTACTTAAGCCCCTGGTGTATTTGGCCGTACCAAAGCGTACGGATTCAACATGTCATAAGTGAACATATACAGGTTAAAAAAAGGAATGCAATAATAGAAAAAAGCTGCGGTAAAAGCAAAATGATACAAATAGTGCGATAAGCAAGGGACGTGACTATTTGACATGTCCTCCTCCAGAAGCAAGCTGCCGGATGATATATAAAATAGGTATACTTGCTCGTTATAGAGACCACCTGGACACTCGACGTAGCTTTCTGCTTCCCCGGCTGTTGCATCATGTGTTCGGCGATTCTACTGCCGGACAGGGCTTCTTGATAAAGGAGTCCTGAAAGTAAGAAAAAAGAATTACACAATCGGGAGCCCCTTGTGCGGTTGAGCCGCATTCTGGGCCTGCCGTGGTCGTGCCCCTCCCGCTATGCCCATGGTATTTCTAGAGCGTAATTATGTACGCGTAGTACTGGTTTCGCAATTTCACGAGGGCTGGGGTTGGGGCCGCATTGATATGCGTGCTCGGGACGTGCCGGGCGATCTTGTTGTAGGTTACTCCGGGCGCGCTTGACGGTGTCCAGACGTTTAATAGCCGGACTCGAGAATTGTCTTGAGAGGCTGCTTTGTATTTCCGCCGCGAAAGCCGCCGTATGCTCCTCCATTCGGAGAGAGCGTTCGGTGTTTCCGCCGTAATGACTCCTCGAGGGCCTGGCAAGCTTGAGATATGCGTAGTGCGGCACCGCATTGAACTTTGCAAATGCGGTCCGTCCGAGCAGTGCGTGATAGCCGATGCAGAACGGGACTATGTCGAAGATTAACTCCTCGCTTCGGAAGTTATCCGGAGATCCGAAGACCACTTCAAGTGTAACTGAGCCTGTACAGTTGGCCTCTACACCTGGTATGACGCCTTTAAAGGTCGTCTTTATAGGTTTAATCCTTGAGGGGTCTATGCCCATTTTGCGCACTGTATCCTGATAAAGCAGGTTCAGGCTGGTGCCGCCGTCCATCAGGACTCTAGTGAGGTGAAATCCGTCAACGATTGGGTCTAGAACCAATGCGGCGAATCCGCCGTGACGGATGCTAGTGGGGTGGTCCCTTCAATCAAAAGTGATCGGGCAAGAGGACCACGGGTTGAACTTTGGGGCGACTGGCTCCATCGCATATACGTCCCTTAGTGCACGCTTTCGCTCCCTTTTGGGTATGTGGGTTGCGTATATCATGTTCACCGTCCGCACTTGTAGGGGGAAGCCCTTCTGTCCTCTATTGTTCGGCGGCCGGGGTTCCTCCTCGTCATCGCTATGCAGCCCCTTGTCATTGTTTTCGGCATGTAACTTGCCTGCCTGCTTGAACACCCAAAAATCCCTATTGGTGTGGTTGGCTGGTTTTTCGGGGGTGTCGTGTATCTGGCACGAGCGATCGAGTATTCGGTCCAAATTGGATGGTCCCGGAGTATTTCTTTTGAATGGCTTTTTCTGCTGACCGGGTTTAGAGCCTCTGAATCCGGCATTGACTGTCGTATCTTTAGCATTATCGCCGTTAATGCGGCGCTTATGCTTGTTGCGACGCGACCTGCCATTGCTGTCCTTGGTATCCGAATTACCAGGGCTCTTGGTCATGTTGTTACTACGAGCTAGCCGGCTGTCTTCTCCCGCGCAAAAGCGGGTCATGAGTGTTGTGAGGGCTGCCATGGATTTCGGCTTTTCCTGTCCTAGGTGCCGGGTGAGCCACTCGTCGCGGATGTTATGTTTGAAGGCTGCAAGGGCCTCTGCATCCGGACAGTCGATGATTTGATTTTTCTTGGTTAGGAACCGTGTCCAGAATTGTCTGGCCGATTCCTCTGGCTGCTGAATTATGTGGCTTAGGTCATCGGCGTCTGGTGGTCGCACATAGGTGCCCTGGAAATTGTCGAGGAATGCGGCTTCCAGGTCTTCCCAACAACCAATTGACTCCGCTGGCAAGCTGTTAAGCCAATGCCGAGCGGTTCCTTTAAGCTTGAGTGGGAGGTATTTGATGGCGTGTAGATCATCACCGCGGGCCATGTGGATATGAAGGAGATAGTCCTCCAGACCGCAGGATCTGTTGTGCCATCGTATGATTCAATGTTTATGGGTTTGAAACCCTTAGGGATCTAATGATCCATCACTTCGTCTGTGAAGCATAGTGGGTGTGCGGCACCTCTATATTGGGCTATATCACGACGTAACTCAAATGGGTTTTGTCTGCTGTGTTCGGCCCGGCCGGATTTGCTGTATCCGGCATGACGGTTGTCATCACGTGTAGTGAGGCGCCCATGGGATCCGTAGATCAATCTTGTCTGCCTTGCCTTGTCCTCCAATATATCTCGCAGGTCTGGCGCACTTCCCCGTGCCTTGGTATTTTTTGAGCGACGGCGGGGTGCGGCTTGAGTGGAGGGCTGGGAGGCCTCTCTGTCACGGCCACGAGGTGGCCGGTCGGCCGCATCCTGCGCAGGTGATGTAGGTTTGAGTGCTTCCTCCTCTAATCGGGGTAGCAGCCTGAGTTTTGGGTAGCTCTTGGAGGGGCATTCGAATTCATACTCTTCGGCCGCAAGGACTTCAGTCCATCTGTTAGCTAGCAAATCTTGATCAGCTCTAAGTTGCTGCTGCTTTTTCTTGAGGCTACTTGTCGTGGCCATAAGCCTGCGTTTGAAACGCTCCTGTTCGACGGGATCCTCAGGTATGACAAATTCATCGTCGTCGAGGCTTGCCTTGTCTTTGGAGGGAGGCATGTAATTATCGTCCTCTACCTCTCTGTCTGCCGCTCTCTCATGAGGGCTGGCTTCTCCATCCTCCTGTGCTGAATCCTGCTGGAGGGGGTTGTCTTCGGCACTTTCCTGGGTGTTATTGTCTCCCGTGCTGGAATCACCGTTTTTGCTATGGCGGGATTTAGAGCGGCGCCGCTGACACCGGCGCTTAGCCTGTTTCTTGGAGGGGTCATCCTTCGTTTTTCCATCGCCGTTCCCGTCTTTTGGGATGTCCACCATGTAAATGTCGTAGGACGAGGTGGCCTTCCAGTGCCCTGTACGTACTGGTTCTTGGTCGTCTCCTGCATCGTCGTCCATACCCTCGATGTCTTCGGAGTCGAAGTCAAGCATGTCGGTTAAAAAATCATTGACAGTGGCTACGAAGTGGGTGGTGGGTGGGTTTTGAATTTCTTCGTCGTCCGCATCCCAGCCTTCCTGACCGTGGTCCGGCCAGGGCTCTCCTAATAAAGAGAGAGACTTTAGTGAATTCAGGATGTCACCAAAGGGCGAGTGCTGAAAGATGTCCGCGGCGGTGAACTCCATGACCGGTGCCCAATCGGGTTCGATTGGCAGGGGCGCGGAAGGTCCGGAGTCCGGAGAGGAGTCCGGTACCTTGGAGTTACGAGCCTTGCAAAGGACATGTATAGTATTCGGCTCCATCGCCGTAGGGATAGCAGCCCCCGAGGCGGTGTCGAGCCACCCGTCCTTGGTCGGCGCAGTCGGCTCTGAGCTAAGGGTCGGAGCGGACACTTGTGCAGCCTCCAGGGCACTGTCCGGCGGCAGAGCTAGATCGTGCCCATCGTGATAGTGCGGCGCGCTTGGCTGTGGCTCGAACCCGTCGAAGATCAAGTCTCCGCGGACGTCAGCCTTATAGTTCAAACTTCCAAATTTGACCTGATGGCCAGGGGCGTAGCTTTCAATCTGCTCCAGACGGCCAAGCGAATTGGCCCACAGTGCAAAGCCGCCAAATACGAAGATCTGTCCGGGGAGGAAAGTCTCACCCTGGACCGCATCGTTGTTGATGATCGGAGGAGCCATCGGGCCTAAAGATGACGACACAGAAGAACTCTCAATGAAAGCACCAATGTCGGTGTCAAAACCGGCGGATCTCGGGTAGGGGGTCCCGAACTCTGCGTCTAGGCGGATGGTAACAGGAGATAAGGGACACGATGTTTTTACCCAGGTTCGGGCCCTCTCGATGGAGGTAAACCCCTACTCCTGCTTGATTAATATTGATGATATGGGTAGTACAAGAGTAGATCTACCACGAGATCAGAGAGGCTAAACCCTAGAAGCTAGCCTATGGTATGATTGTTGTTCGTCCTATGGACTAAAAACCCTCTGGTTTATATAGGCACCGAAGAGGGTTAGGGTTACACAGAGTCAGTTACAATGGTAGGAGATCTACATATCCGTATCGCCAAGCTTGCCTTCCACGCCAAGGAAAGTCCCATCCAGACACGGGACGAAGTCTTCAATCTTGTATCTTCATAGTCCAGGAGTCCGGCCAAAGGTGATAGTTCGGCTATCCGGACACCCCCTAATCCAAGACTCCCTCAGAGGGGTATACATAGCCTCCACACAAAATCTAACCATTACACATAATTTATCAAACTCGGTGGGACGAATCATGAAACTCGGTCAGACTGATTTAGTTCATAATGTGACCGTTAGGCATTTCGGTGTGACCGATATGATCAACTCGGTAGGACCGATGTGGTAGGGTTAGGGTAAAGCCTCAACTCGGTTTGACCGATTACACAAACTCGGTGGGACCGATTTGGGTAATAAGTGAAACAGAGAGTTGGCCAGGCAAACTCGGTGGGACCGATTGCATACCTCGGTGGGACCGAAATTATTGCAATAGGCAACAGTGAGTTTGCAAGCCCATCTCGGTGAGACCGAGATCCCATCGGTGAGACCGACTTGATTAGGGTTTCTGGCAGTGGCTATGTCAACTGAACTCAGTGGCGCCGGATAGAAAGTTTCGGTGGGGCCGAGTTTGACTTTTGATTTGGGACATATGTGGATTTGAGAAAGTGGTTGAGGGCTTTGGAGCATATCACTAAGCACTTTGAGCAAGCAAGCCATTAAGCAACACCTCATCCCCTCTTAATAGTATTGGCTTTCCTATGGACTCAATGTGATCTTGGATCACTAAAATTAAAATGTAGAGTCTTGTGCTTTGAGCTTGAGCCAATCCTTTGTCATTAGCATCTTGAAGGGGTTCCACATCCTCTAGTCCACGCCACTCCGTTGGTGAACTTATCTAAAACATACTAGGTAAGAGTATTAGTGCAACAAGAGATATGTTGACATTAATTACCAAAATCACCCAGGGAGCACTTGTGCTTTCACCTTGCTCTACTTCCCGAGCTCCTGACGTCGCTGCATTTGTATCCTTTACTATTTCTCAGGACCCCTCATAGATAGGATCGATCGGCTGTTCGAAAACCACCTAAATTTTTATGGTTAAGAGGTAAAACTAGTTCATGCACTCGAATCTAGTACTACTTGGTTCAAACAAGGAAGAAAGAGGGTGGGGGTGGGGGAAGATTTGTTACCTGAATCTAGGACTTGGTCGAAAGAGGAAATAATGGGGGCGAAAAGTAGCAGAGACTGGCTATCCAATTGGTCTCTAGGTCTAATAGGGATAAAGGGAAACACAGTACAAACTCAATATAAACCCGATCTATTGGTTGAAAAGGAAAGAAAGTGGGGATTGGGGGACAAGTCAACAGAGTAAGTCCAGCACTAGATTTGCTAGCCTCACACAGTATAATGTGGCAGTACCGAACAAAAATGGGACCAACCCAGATATCCTAATCTGATGTTTGTTGCCCCGAGCCACTCTTAGGTAATGTCACTGGTAAAATGTAGCAGTCGCACTGTTAAAAGTAAGGGCACGTTAAACCAATGTTGTTTTCAATGTAATGCCTCCAGTAATATGAATCAATGGCACTTTTTTACATGTCCTGCTAAATTTCCCATTAAGATAAGTTGCTTATTTTCGTTAGAAATGCAACTGTCCTGGTCCGCCTACTCTCCCGTGCCCAAAGTAATGTCATATTTAACGGTTGTCATAGTTAATCCTAATGCCCACACTAATATCTAGCAATGCCACTGCTTTAGAAATTGCTATTATCCTTGTAGGATTGCCATTCAGATAAGGAACATGCTTCTTTTCATTTGATGCATGTTTCATCACTTGTTACTTTGTTAGTCACCATCCTTTTCACCTTTTTTGTGCAAACAAAGATTTACATTTCACGCTCAATCTTAGTTGAACTGCACAAATTATATCCAAATTATATTTGAACATTCCAGGAGCTTCGCAACCAACCTTGATGTTGCTCAATTTTATTGCAACTAATGAAGAAGAAGCTCTATGGGTTTCGTTTTCTGATGGAAATGGAACCGGGGTTGGAGCCCTTTTCTTTAAAAAAAAGAAGAAGTTGCTAGCTCACGGGACATTGCTTCATTTTAGGTGAACTGCTCCAAAAGGTCCCATGAATTGAATCATCCATGTTGGTGACTGAAAGAGCCAGCTTCAGCATCCCAGTCTAAGCACCCCCGGCCTCCATCCTTGCGACGCACGGTACACCTCGTTTGCCACCTGCTCGACCCTAGTGTCACTGATAAAATGAAGTAATAATACAGTTAAAATAGAGCGAGTGTTCTCTCTATCATTTCATTTCCAATGTAGATAAAGAAAGTGCTTCTCTTTGTTAATGTATGTTTCATAAACTAGTCCCATTGTTAATGTTTAAGCGTTTCTGCAAACTGGGGTGCTTAATTTTAGTTGATCTATACAAAAATAGAGATTTGAATGTCTCAAGGCGCCTCCTTTTACTACTGTTGTACACTGATGTTCATCACTGGAAGAAGGTGTATCTGGGAGACTTGGGACGATTTCCAGTATGAGGCGTACCATATGAGGCGTCGCAGGGCCCAACTCGCCCTCGCAGCATGGCATACTATGACACTATCGCAATATTTTCTTCTATTTATTTTGTGTGTTTCATCAACTAGTGCCACTATAATGTAATCACGCTTTTTCATTATCTGTGCAAATAGGGTTATTCAGCTACATTTTGGTGGAACTGCACAAATGTACGTATGGAACCGACATATATGCAGAGTGCGAGGTGTGCCAAGTAAAAATTACCGACACCAACCACATTCCATGCACGCATTGGCATCCACCACCAGTGGGATGTGTGGCGCTCTCTGTGGACGGATCTTTCTTGATAGCAAATCCTCTAACCAAATACTAGTATCTTATATTGGCAGTTTTCTAGGGAGTACTCTTTTCTGAAAGAAGCACCAATCTATTTTTCTTTATTTGTACATTGTGTCACAACTTTGACCCAAAGGTCCAGAGCTATTTTAGGGTGATTGGCGTAGTACTCGCAGACTGATTGTAAGCATGATTTTCATTAGCTGTCACACTGATTGTAAGCATGAGCAGGTGGAAGATTAGGTTAGTGCGAAGCTTACCTTAAACCCTATCGTCGCTGTTGAAATGAGGCGAGCGTCCAGGGAACCATGGAGAACAGTGGGGAAGCGATGTCGCACCATCCGGCCTCCTCTTGCGTTGGGAGAATGAATACTCCTGTGGCTCCGGCGGGCTCTGCACCCTCACGAACGGTACACTATACTCGATTGATTCGTTATCCTCTGGGTGCTCGACCTTCGACCTGTACGCCCACCACCTCCGCCTGACTATCGCCTCGGGCGAATCTGTCTGCTCCATCACCCAGAGGAGATACTCGATGAACTCGGACTGCGGTGTGACTGCCGCCGAGGAGTACATGTACATCGCCGCCCTCATCGCCGCCATCTCGCTCTTTCGCATACATTGCCACATGGCCCTCACCGTCCTTGAAATCTCCCACTCATTGCCAAACCAAGTAAGGATCTCCTTAAACTTGGCTAACTTTGCCTGGTCGCCGTCGGTGATCTGCCTGATTCGCTGCTGCATCCTCTCCATAGATGTCCTTCTTAGTGGTCTGGTGCTAGCTTTGGAAGATGGGAGGAGAGACGATGGTCTTGCAATAGAGAAGAGGGAGAGGCGAGACGGTGGTTTTGGAATGGAGATGATGGAGAGGAGAGGAGGTGGTTTTGCAGTGGAGAAGAGGGAGATGCGAGACAGTGGTTTTGGAATGGAGATGATGGAGAGGAGAGGAGGTGGTTTTGCAATGGAGAAGAGGGAGAGGAGCGTGCGGCAGCGATTTAGGATTGGAGGAGAGGGTCGACGCGCTGTGACTGGATCAACATCAAAATCAATTTACCCTTCAATTAAGAAAGCGACCCCACATTAACTAGTCTCCCATTTATTCTGGGTCATAATTGACCATGATTTTTGCAAATAAAATATATGTTATACGTTGCAAAAATAATATAATTTGAAAGTACATTCAGATATGAACCAAACAATACAATTTTTGGTGACATGCATTCACATTTTGCTTGTCAAATACAATACATGGTCAAACTTTGACCCAAAATACGCAAAACAAAAAAAATACTTCCAAGACCAGCGCCGCTCTTCCGCTCTTCTCCTCTTAAACCACCGCTGCTCCTCTCCTGTTCCAATCTAAATCCAGCGCCGCTCCTCTCCTCTTCCATTTCAAAACCACCGCCCCTCCTCTCCTGTTCTAGTCCAAAACCAGTGTCGCTCCTCTCCCGTTCTAATCCAAAACCAGTGCTGCTCCTCTCCTCTTCCATTCAAAAACCACCGCCGGTGAGTGAAGGTGCTCTGGAGAAGTAGATCGATGGTGGAGTACAACCGATACATGAGGATCGCATACGGCGACACTGTGAAGCTAGCTAGGATGTTGGAGATACAGTCTTGGTTTGACAACAAGGACCAACTAGCGGCAACGGCAACATCCATGGCCAAATATCTGCAACAGAGCGAAAAGGCGGCGATACTCCCAAAGGGAGTCGCGCGGGAGTACATAGAGCTGCTCCTCTGGGCCATGGAGCAAACAGATTCACTGAATCTGATTGTGTGGGAGCGGTGGTGGGAGTATCGATCCCAAATGGAGCATCCACCAGAGATTGAAGGATCGAGTATCTACAGGGTGCCGTTTGTGAGGGTGTCCTGCCAGAGCGAGCCGATAGAGTCTTTGTCGACCGAGCCCAACTGCAAGAGGAGAAAAGTAGTTGGCCCGACGATGCTTCCCCGCCATCCTCTCCTTGCCGTCCACATGGTCTCACGGGGCGGCTGTCTGCCACCGAGGAATAGGAGTGGACTGCCCCCCCAGCCCAATAGTCGGGCAGGTTGTGAATTGTCAGGAGGAGCTTAGGGTTGTCAGTATTTGCAGGTTGTGAATTGTGTTTTGTGTTGTGTATTTTGAGAGTACTTTCAGATATGAATGTCTTTTGAATTTCAGATTTGCAGTATTGAGCATATGAAGTATTTTATGAATTCTATAGATCTATTTTTAGCACTTAAAAAATGTAGTTTCATAGGAGTATAAAAGTGCAGACAATGTGATTCTCAGAGAAGAAACTGCAAGTTTCAGTTTCAGATAAGAAACTGCAAGTTCAGTTTCAGATAAGAAACTACAACTTTCAGAGGTAGAGCATTTATATTAACATGGCCTTTTCAAACTGGGTTAACATCATGTTGGAAGTTTTATTCATGGTCGAAAATGGAACTACTAGCCATTTAACATCATGTTGATCAACATTCATGCATAGCACATCTTCATATGATGCACAGTCAAAAAGATATGCTATTTTCAAAATGCCCACACAATGTCCAGTGTGCGAAACACAGAGAAAACGAGGGACGAAGTTTTGGCAAGTGTTGGACGTGGTGTGTGTAGATGACAATGGGGACCCACATGTCCATAAAGGTAGAGGCAAAAAATTGGAGATATTTTCCCTACATAGGTGGAATCGAACCCGGGCGGAACAGCTGTCGGGTAGTGTCACTTGGCCACTAGGCTAGTTCAGTAGTTTCGTTAGTAATAAGGCACTTCCTCAGGTGGTCAGATCCCCTCCTGCGCCTTTGTGCACTCGCCGCGACGCTGCCGTCTACCGTTGTGAACATGCTGAACAAACGAGAGGAATCTGGAGAGGACTGTACGTGGAGAGGCGGACAGTCGGGACCCACCAGGTCTATGGCCGTACGCAAGCAAGTGCCTCATCGAAAAAATACTTCCTCCTAATGTTATACTAACGTTGGGGCCCACGGGTTTGTCAACATAGTTACATTATTTTTAGGTGCTCCAACGTAGTTACTATAGGAGATAAATTCACAACGAAGCCGGGGAGCTGGCAAGTATCATTTATTATCACTGGGGCAGCAAGTATCAGCTGGGTTTTGGGCTGCCCCGTCTAGGCTTTCTTTTTTAACATGCGCAGCCCACGACCTCGGATGGGAGGTCCATAGGCCTGTTTGTATTTTATTGAGGGCCGTCATGTATCGACCAGCCTATGGACCTCCCATCCGAGGTTTTATTTTTCCTGAAACATCGGCAGCCCAATTTATGTATTTTTCTAAAGAAAACACAGAGGTCTGTTCTATTTTCCTATATAAGAATAGGAACACCAGGTCCAACTTATGTTTCCCTTCTAACTATATTATATAATTTAAATTATTTTATATGTTATTATATATTATTTTTATTGTCATCATATATTTAACAGATACTTACATATGTAAGAAAACAATATCCCACATCTTATTAATTTATAAAAATAATTTCTTAACAATAAAATCCTGGATTGTTTTGGCACGAAAATCCTAGTGATTGTGTACAAAAGCTTGGTAAGATTTAAGGACGAATGTAATAATATCACTTATTATTTAAATATATTTATAACAAAATGCTCAGCCCCTATTTATTTTTTGATAACATGGCTGGCCCAACCCAACATTATAATTAGAATCAGCCCAGCAAAATCGTGTATTTCGAGAAAGTGCAAGCGGCCTGTAATTTTTTAGAAAAAAAAATAAATGGGCCACATGGATGCTACATTATTTGTTCACCCAGCCCAACTAATGGACTGTAATTCAAAAAAAAAGATCAAATTGACTGTAAATTCTACCCTGCAAAAAAAGACTGTAAATTCTGAAAAAAAATGGGTTGAATACGTGCCACATTTTTGGAGGCTGAAATGTGGGCCAATAGGTCGAAGCCAACGCAAGTCATTGTCAACTTAGACAACAAATGATTCTGACATCTTTAGCCATTGGATTTACATCCAACGACCATCATCCATCTTCAATCTCTCGTCTTCTTCCTCCAGCACCGCCGGGACCACCTCCCGCCTCCTGCTGCTAGCAGCTCTGCTTAGAACACTTCGCTGTGAAGCGCTACTCCATCGTTGGCCAGGCCATCCCTCCACACCTCCTATTCTTCTCCATCGACTGCCGAACCACACCGCACTAGAACCAGTTAACCCTTGTACACCTCTCCGTCTGCGACTCTACTCCCGCGTCTTCCCATCTCCAGCTCGTTGCTGTCTGGGGCCTCGCCATCATCCACCGCCTTGGATGCGCTCGGCACGGCGTGGTCAACATGGTCAACGAACGACACCGTCGGAAGTAGACTGTGTGTGGAGAGGCTGACAGCTGGGTCCACGGCCGCACACAAGGAAATGCCTCCTTATTACGCGTAAAATAATGATTTCTCCACCTGACATCTGGGACCCATCGGAAGGGCCTCTGTATTTCGTGAAAAAAACGTGCCCCCTCGCTGATAGGTTGGACCCACCAGCTATCTTCGCACGCAAGGAAGTGCCTCCTTATTACGCAGAAAAAATGAATACTCTGCCTACCAGCTGGAACCCAACATAGTGGGAGGCTGAGTTGTGGGCCTACCAAGTTGACGGGGACGGAGGGCTTTGTCAACTTAGTCAATATGAACGATTCTAGCTCCTGTTATCGTACGATGTTCATCCAACGGTCGTAGTGCTTCTTCAACCTCTGGTCTTCTTGCTCCAGCCGCCCAAACCAGTGCCGGTCGTGCCGTGTGCTCCTGCCTCCCGTGGCCGGCTGTGATGCCGTGAAGGCCTCATTGCCCCCTACTACTCCCACCGCTGGCCAGGCCATCCCTCTACTCACCCACACCCCTATTATTTTGCGGCGACGACAGCCTCACACCGCAGCCGAACCAGTGAACCCTCGTACTCCTCTCCGCATGGGCATCCACTGCCGCGTCTTCCCCGGCTCCGCATCGTCCCCTTCCTAGGCCTCACCGTCGTCCACCGCCCTAGTGCTCTCGGTGCGGCATGGTCAACATGGTCAAGGAACGACTTCCATCGGACATGGATTGTACGTGGAGAGGCTGACAGCTGGGTCCACGGCCACGGCAAGGAAGTGCCTCCTTATTACACGGAAAATAATGATTCCTCCACCTGACAGCAGGGACCCACCGGACGGGCCACCGTATTTCACGAAAAAACATTTCCCCCTGACTGCTGGGACCTACCAGCTACATCTTCGCACACAAGGAAGTGCGTCCATATTACGGGCAAAAAAATGATTCGCCCCCTGACTGCTAGGACCCACCAGCTACATCTTCACACGCAAGGAAGTTCCTGACAGTCGGGACCCACCTGGTCGAAGTGTACGTAGCGTTGTCATTCTGATCGCGAACGTGTACGTACATACGGGTCGATGTAGAGGCACGCACATAGCATATACACGTACGTATAGCGGCCAGGTTGCAAGAAAGTAAATACGGACACGTACGTACATACGGGCGGGGTCTCGAACGCCTACTCGCGCATACGTACGGCCAGGGCTCGTGTACATGGCTGGGTCAGAATGGAGAAACTGCGTCGTCGCCGTGTTCATGGGGAGGCAACGGAATGCGTCATGTTCATCGGGAGGCAATGGAATGCGTTGTGTTCATCGGGAGGCAAGGAACATGTGGAAGCCAACCGGTTTGGACGGAATAGCCGATGGAAACGAGGCCTGACGTACCGCATAATGGAGGAAACCGCCTTGTGTTCGACCAGCCACGTTCGAAATGGGATCCTGTTCATCGGGAGGGGTCTGGCGTACCGCAAAACGGAGGAAATGGACTTGTGTTGGACCTCCTACAGTCGAAACGGGGTCCTATTGATCAGGAGGGGTGTGGCGTACCGCAAAACGGAGGAAACAGACTTGTGTTGGAGCACAACGGTCGAAACGGAGGTCCTGTTCATCGGGAGGGGTGTGGTGTACCGCAAAATGGGACTCCATGGGATACTGTTCATCTCCACCGTCGACCTCCTCCAGCCTCCACGGGCTACTGTTCATCCACCGTCAACCTCCTCCAGCCTCCACCTGCGACTGTTCATCCACGGGCTCCTGTTCATCCAGCCTCCACCATGCGCTACTCTACCGGCTACTGTTCAACCAGCCCTCTCCACGGGCTCCTATTCAACCACCCCTCCACGGGCTACTGTTCATCCACCCCTCCACGGGCTACTGTTCATCCAGCCCTCCACGGGGTCGTCCTGTTCATCTAGCCCTCCACGGGGTCCTGTTCATCTAGCCCCAACCGGCTCGATCAATCGGGGTCCTGTTCATCTACAGGCAACACCACGGGGTCCTGTTCATCCACCCCCAACGGGAACAATTTATCCAAACCCCCCAGCAACACTAATTGTTCATCCACCCCCCCAGCAAACGCTCACTGTTCATCCAGAGGCAGCATCGATCGGCTTCAGTTAGCAGTAGTAGCAAACGAATCACTCGGGTTCAGTAACGTAGCTAGTGCAATCGCTCGGGTTCAGTTAGAGCCCAACGCCTCACTCGGGTTCAGTTACAGCCCAACGCCTCGCAAACACGTGCGTACGTGTACGAGAGAAACGCGCATCACTCGGCCCCCGACCACCCACCGTAACCGGGAACACCCTGATATTTTCCTCGCCCTCGCTTCTACCATGGTTTTTTCCATCATGGACGGCCCAAAGAATGTCATGCAGCTGCGTCTCCGGCCCGTCCAGGAAGAAAAGCCCATTTTCTGTCATGATTTTTTGTCATAGAAGTAGGAGCCCACCACATCTATGATCATACCGGGTTTTGTCACAATTATCGTCATAGAAGTGTCATAAGTATGACAGGAAAATAATTCGTTCGGCCCAAAATGTCACGAATTTGTCTTTTTTGTAGTGAAAACATCCAAGAATGATAATATAATAGCATGGAATAATAAAAAAATATAGATACGTTGGAGACGTATCAGGATCCTCAAGCTTAATTACTGCTCGTCCTCGACTAGGTAAATGATAAAAACAGAACTTTTTATGTGGAATGTTGCCTAACATGTTCATCACATTTCTTTTCTTTATAGCATGGACATTTGGACTTTTATATGGTTCAAAGCGATAGTCTAGTTTTGACATGAAGACTTTAATACTCAAGCATACCAACAAGCAACCATGTCTTTCAAAATATCAACACTAAAGAAAGTTATCCCTAGCCCATTATGCTCAACCATTGATCCAATCATGAAACACACTCGAATATTAGCTACACCCAATGCTCAAATACGATCATAGTGCCCCTTAGTTGGTGCTTTATAAGAGAAGGGTGAGACTCAAATTCAAAATAAAAATTGCATAAAGTAAAAGAAAGGCCATTCACAGAGGGAAGTAGGGATTTGTAGAGGTGCCAGAGCTCAAAGCGAAAATTGAGAGGTAAAAACATTTTGGGAGGCATGCGATTCCCACCAACAAAAACGACTTAGAGCTCCCAACACTTTCCATGCTAGATACATCATAGGCGGTTCCCAAACAGAAAATAAAGTTTATTCCTTTTTCCACCATTACTTTCACTTTCCATGGCTACCTGTAACAACGGGTGCCCTCCATACCAACAATTTCCAAGGAATTTATTATTTGACAACATAAAATAAATTCATCTATCATTTTGGGACTGGGCATCCCTAATACCTTTGTCATACTCTCGTGCAATGACAAGTGAATAAACACTCATCGTGAGAATAACACATCTAGCATGGAAAATATTGGCCACCCCTCACCGACCCGCGAGCGGTAGAGCACACAAAAGAGAAATTTATTTTGAAAATTAGAGATGGCACATGCAAATTTGCTTAGAATGGTATGGAAATACCGCATATAGGTAGGTATAGTGGACTCATATGGCAAAACTGGTTTGAATGGTTTTGGATGCACAAGTAGTAATCATACTTAGTGCAAAATGAAGGCTAGCAAAAAGGTTGAGAAACGACCAACCAAGAAACAAAAAATCTTGTTACCAAACATTAAGCATAAGTAACACCAAATAATGCATCACAAGTAGGATATAAATTTCATTGCATAACTATTGACTTACGTGCTTGCATAGGGAACCACAAACCTTAACATCAATATTCTTACTAAAGCACAATTACTCATCAACATGACTCACATATCACATTGTCATATCTCAAAACCATTACTAAGAATCAAGTTTATTTATTCCAATGATCTTCATGAAAGTTTTTATTATATCCTCCTTGGATATCTATCACTTCGGGACTATTTTTATATGTTGCTTTTGATAAGATCTAACAAATTTAAGTGAAGAACATGAGCATAATATTTATTTCTCTCAAAACAATCTAAGTAAAGCAAGAGAGAATTTCTTAATTTTTTTACTAATTCCCAAATAAATCTAAGTGAAGCATGAAAGCAATTCTTCAAAAATTAATAAAACACACCGTGCTCAAAAAGATATAAGTGAAGTACTAGAGCAATTCCATGGCTCTAAAAATTTAAGTGAAGCATAGGAGCAAGCATAGCATAATTTTTGGCTCTCTCAAATAGGTGTGTCCAGCATGGATCCAAGACTTAAAACAAAAAGCAAAACAAGCAAAGGCTCATATCATACAAGACACTCTAAGCAAAACTCATAATATGTCACGAATAAAAATATAGTTCCAAGTAAAATACCTATGGTTGTTAGAAGAAAGAGGGGATGCCACTCGGGGGCATCCCCAAGCTTAGTTGTTTCTACTTCTTGAATATTATCTTGGGTTGCCTCGGGCATCCCCAAGCTTAGCCTTTTGCTAATCTTTATTCCTCCATCCATCGTAAGATCACCCAAAACTTGAAAACTTCAATCACACAAAACTCAACAAAACCTTCGTGAGATCCGTTAGTATAAGAAAGCAAACCACTACTATAAGTATTGTTGCAAACCTATTAATATTTTATTTTTGAATTATATCTACTGTATTACAACTTTTCTATGGCAACAAATCATCAAAGAAAACCATAGAATCATCAAAACAAGCACACAACGCAAAGAAAACAGAATCTGTCAAAAACAGAACAGTGTGTAGCAATCGGACTACTTAGAATACTTATGTAACTCCAAACATTCTTAAAAATTAGGAAGACCTGAATAATTTGTTTATTAATCTTCTACAAAAAGAATAAACTCAAAATCACTCTTCTGATAAAAATGAAAAATAATTTTTTGAGCGCAAAAGTTTCTGTTTTTCAGCAAGATCAAATCAACTTTCACCGAAATCATCCCAAAGGCCTTGCTTGGAACAAACACTAATTTAAACCACAAAAACACATATAACCAGAGGTATAAGTGCGTATTTTATTAAAAACAGCAAGAAAACCAAAAAGCAAAAAGATACAAGTTGGGTTGGCTCCCAACGAGCGCTATCGTTTTACGCCCCTAGCTAGGCATAACGCGTAGGATCAAAGTTTTGTCATCTTTGGTTCTAGATCGATATGATACCCTCATGATTGATTCATATGGTGGCCTAATTCTTGTTCTAGAGAATTGTTCCACACCCTTCCTTAGAGGAAATTGAAATTTAATATTGCCTTCTTTCATATTAACCACGGCACCAATAGTACGTAAAAACGGTCTACCAAGTATAATTGGACAAGACGGATTGCAATGAATACCAAGAACAATAAAATCTATGGGCAAATAATTCCTATTTGCAAGAATAAGAACATCATTAATTCTTCCCATAGGCTTTTTAATAGTAGAATCCGCTAAGTGCAAATCTAAAGAGCATTCTTCAAAATCGGTAAGACCAAGCACATCACATAAAGATTCTGGAATTGTAGAAACACTAGCACCCAAGTCACATAAATCAAAGGGATTTTTATTTCTGTGCCCCTGGTTCATTAGTTGTACTCATTCATCCCCACTCTGTTAACTTTTTCTCACTTTCCCCACTCCCTTGCCCGAAACCCTCAGAACAGGTTACAATGGACGTTGTCATCGGGTCAATGCCTTTGACCGTTAACTCTGATGAGTGGGGCCACGTATACGGGGGCGCATGCAACTGACCGCGGTCGTGGGGTAGCACATGTCCACGGACATGCCCGAAACGTCCCATCATATAAAGAGGGGCAACCACCTCCATCGTCCTACCATTCCCCCCCCCCTCAAATCCCCTCCCTGCCGCATCATCTTCCTCTCCCCCACCGACGTCGTCTTGCTCTCCTCCACTGCCTCCACCACATCGTCTCGCTCTCCCCCACCGCATCCTCTTCCTCACCTTCATCGCCTCCATCTGTCAGATGGCTGAAGCTCGTGGCGATGCCGGCGCAGCAGCCGGGGATGTGGTGGAGCTGCAGGGCTCGGTGACCACGAATGTCGGCGGCGTCCACGATGGTGCGGGGAGACTCGCAGCCGCTGCAGATGTGGAGAAGGATGTGGCGGGCTCCGCCTCAGCACTGCAGAAGGTGATGGCGTCGAGCAGCGCAATCCATCCCGATATCCCCGATACGCAGCCTGTCGTGGAGCAGCAAGTATTTGCACTTGCTTAGCTTGTAGAGTTAGTTGCTCCCTAGATGCATTGGTTAGATTGTGATTCATACGGTAGTTCAGATGGTTAGAGTAGTTGGTTTGACGGATGGGCCGGGGTTTTTGTATTGTGGGGATGGGGGGGTTTGGACTAGGGTTTGTTGGATAAATTTGTTACAAAAATGCTACATAGATCTATATGAGGGATAGGGATCTCTGTGCTTCAATGCTACACAGATGTATGCTTATTAGATTTTTTTAATGCTCACACATTGGGGATTTTAATGCTACTCAGATTTGTTGCCTTAGATTGGGTCCCTATTAGATTTGTTTTTGAATGCTACTCGGATTGGGGTTTTGAATGCCATATGCCTAAATGGAATCCATTGATTAAGAAGTTATTTGATTCATTAGTATATAAATTTGTCCACAATATGTAGTTATATTAGCTCTGTTGTTCAATTTGTGTGCATGACAATGGAAAATGCAAAACAATGATCATAGTATATTGGGAGTATATTAGCCCTATGATCAATGTGTCATGTGTGCATATCTAAATTTTCAATTACCTTCCGTATTTACTAGTGATGGATGTAGTTGTATATTCAGGAGGAGGATGGTTGGGGGTAGAAAGAGGAAGCTGGCCCTGTACGACCCATATGATCCAGAGGAAAGTGATGATGAAGAATATGAGGTAAGCCTACTTGAAATTTAGATTGTCCATTTAGTTCCTTTGACATGGTGTATCCATGAATCTATAATGTATTAATGTAACTCATTCATGTGTGCAGTATGATTCTGGAGAAGAAGTGTACAAGGGCAACGTCACGTCCTTCACAGCCAAGGAGGTGGTGAAGATTAAGGCCAAGGGAGTTGCTTCCTTCTACAAATGCAAGACCAAGAAGTGGCAGTGCCCCTACTGCACCACCAAGCCAAAGCCAAGGGATGGCCACTTCAATCACCTTCTGTCTCATGCAGAGGATGTAGCGATTCGCGGGGAGGACTACATGATCAGGGGCAGCATGCCGCCCTCGCGAAGGCCCTGACTCCGGCGTGATGTGATGATGTGATGATGTGATGTTGTGATGAACTGAATCTTTATCTTTATCTGTTGGTTACTTTTGGTAAACTGAATCTGGCTGTTTATGGTTTGTAGAACTGAATCTATGGTGATGCTAGTAATGTATTATGCTATCTATATTTGTCTGTCCTTAAATTTGCCTGTGGTGTATGGTTAGTTATGTTTAGATGTTCTGAACTATGATTTTAGGTGCTGCAATGATCACACATGTTGTTTTAGTGTTGTGGGGATGGGGGTTTTTGTATTGTGGGGATGGGGGGGTTTGGACTAGGGTTTGTTGGATAAATTTGTTGCAAAAATGCTACATAGATCTATATGAGGGATAGGGATCTCTGTGCTTCAATGCTACACAGATGTATGCTTATTAGATTTTTTTTTAATGCTCACACATTGGGGTTTTTAATGCTACTCAGATTTGTTGCCTTAGATTGGGTCCCTGTTAGATTTGTTTTTGAATGCTACTCGGATTGGGGTTTTGAATGCCATATGCCTAAATGGAATCCATTGATTAAGAAGTTATTTGATTCATTAGTATATAAATTTGTCCACAATATGTAGTTATATTAGCTCTGTTGTTCAATTTGTGTGCATGACAATGGAAAATGCAAAACAATGATCATAGTATATTGGGAGTATATTAGCCCTATGATCAATGTGTCATGTGTGCATATCTAAATTTTCAATTACCTTCCTATTTACTAGTGATGGATGTAGTTGTATATTCAGGAGGAGGATGGTTGGGGGTAGAAAGAGGAAGCTGGCCCTGTACGACCCATATGATCCAGAGGAAAGTGATGATGAAGAATATGAGGTAAGCCTACTTGAAATTTAGATTGTCCATTTAGTTCCTTTGACATGGTGTATCCATGAATCTATAATGTATTAATGTAACTCATTCATGTGTGCAGTATGATTCTGGAGAAGAAGTGTATAAGGGCAACGTCGCGTCCTTCACAGCCAAGGAGGTGGTGAAGATTAAGGCCAAGGGAGTTGCTTCCTTCTACAAACGCAAGACCAAGAAGTGGCAGTGCCCCTACTGCACCACCAAGCCAAAGCCAAGGGATGGCCACTTCGATCACCTTCTGTCTCATGCAGAGGATGTAGCGATTCGCGGGGAGGACTACATGATCAGGGGCAGCATGCCGCCCTCGCGAAGGCCCTGACTCCGGCGTGATGTGATGATGTGATGATGTGATGTTGTGATGAACTGAATCTTTATCTTTATCTGTTGGTTACTTTTGGTAAACTGAATCTGGCTGTTTATGGTTTGTAGAACTGAATCTATGGTGATGCTAGTAATGTATTATGCTATCTATATTTGTCTGTCCTTAAATTTGCCTGTGGTGTATGGTTAGTTATGTTTAGATGTTCTGAACTATAATTTTAGGTGCTGCAATGATCACACATGTTGTTTTAGTGTTGCTTCACTAATCACACATGTTGTTTCAGTGTTGCTTCACTGATCACACATGTTGTTTCAGTGTTGCTTCACTCATCACACATGCTCCTTTTTCACTGATCATAAAGGAGTATTATCCTAATTATTTGTCTCATGTCTATTAATCAAATCAAATGCATGCTTTTTCCCATCAGCATGTTTCATTATCCGATGTTTTCAACTAACATTCGACTGGACAGTATAAATTCAAAAAAATGCAAAAAAAAAACCTTGGCAAACTATCTATGTTTGTGTAGGAGATCATGTGTGCAAAATTTGAAGTGATTTAGAGGAGGTCAAATAAATTTGAATTTGAGAAATGTGCTCCAAATGAGCTCCCATTTGTAATCAAGTGTTTTTGGACCTACTCTAAATGAGCCAAATGTTTTTTTATTAACACCTATTCACTTTCCATAGTGTAGATTTGAAGTCTCACTATTTTTTGAATTAATCTTCATATTTTTACATTTTATTTTGAAAATATATGCTTTAATATAAAACTATTAGAAACACGTTTAAAATATAAAAATGGAAAACTAAGTTCAGATCCTTCTTATTCACTTTGAAATAAAGCTTTGGTGATTTTTTTGATTTTTAATATTTTTTCAAAAACAGAAGGTAACCCTACCTCCTCTCCTTGAACTCTATGAAATCATGTACGTGATAGCTCATATGTGTGAAGGTTTTCTCATGAAAATGACCATGGACCAAGTTTATGATTTTTGGTTGGTAACATGTCACATAAGACAACATTGTGCGCATGTTTTATATTTTTTTGATTTTTTAAAAATTAATGGTGCTCATTTGACCTCGATCGTGCCAGCTAGGGTTTTTCATGAAAAAGACCATAGACCAAGTTTAGTATTTTTCCTTATTAGTGTGTCTTATAAAACGACAAACGACGAAGGTTTCATATTTTTTTCGTTTATTTTAAATTAGTTACGCTCAGTCAAAGCCTTCGAAACCCCGTTGACCAGCTCAAACCCCCCTAAACCCCGCGGGGTTTCGCCTAACCCTAGCTCCAAATGTCATCCGTTCGATCATACCCTGGCGCCAAGCGACAGCCCTCAGACCTGGCCTTCTAGAAGGAATTAGGTGGACAGGTTGTGTGCAGGCTCCGCGCCGTTGGATCATAAGGACGGCTCTGCATCATTGGATCATGGGGCGATCCGCGAGAGGCAATCCTATTGATTGTGCTCGGCTTCTCGCCCACCACTGACTCCGCGAAAAAAAATGTTGTTATTCGGCCCAAAAGGAAACCAAGCTCAAGTTGGGCCGTCGAATTGCATCATTTTTTGCATCATTTGCTCTATTTTTTGTGAACATGCTGGCTCTATTTTTTGCATCGTTTCAAATCACTTGACATTGCATAGTAAAATTTAGTTCTTTTTGTTCTATACAAATGCAAAATGACCAAATTTTTAAGGGCCAAATTTATTTTTATCATGCAAAATGGCCACAAACTATTCAAAAATTGTCTCTTTTTGTTCATATAATATATATGACCACGAATTCCCACGCATGCAATTAGCTTCTTTTTCTTCTTCTTTTCAAACCACAGTTTCCCACGCGTGTACACTCCCGATGTTGTGGTGGGTTTGAAAACGGGCTACTTCACATTTGACCCCGTTGTTGCCACGACCAAATAACATGTAGCACTACGACTATTTTAGCCACCCTCTGCCTCTGCCATCCCTCATCCATCTCCCATACTCTATGCCATCTGCCCTTCTTGCTCTTCAACCACTTCTCCTTCTTCTAGCACATCCTCGACCATGCATTACACCGGACCAACCTACCACTTCCCACCCACCGTGCCGGAGAGGCTCTACCCTCCCGGCGTGTACGTTGAGCGCACACTACGTGTGTGGGTGATATCAAGGTGGAGGACCGCAAGGAACTTCACCGAGTTCTTCCTCGCGTCCGGCTACCACCACCTCCCGCGGGGATCTCCAAGGATGTTCCGTGTCGAGGAGGTTATCCAAAACGGGGTGGTGTTTGCTCTCCTTGCCCACTTCACCAACACATTCGACACCTTCTACCCCTCGGCTGGGTGTTTTGGTGTGGCTACGAGTTCATTGCTTTCACCACCCACAACATGTTCATGGAGTACAACAACATCTTCCCCAATGCATCGCGCATGCACACTCTTCTGTACCCCATCAACAACGCCCCGAAGGAGCAGTGAAGGGCGCCCGGAGGAGGAGCGAGGTGGAGAAGGCGACGACTAGGGTTCTAAACCCTCTATATTTGAGTCTATGTTATGTTAAGTTGTAGGGATTGAACTATGTTGGAGATGCTATGGGCTTGTTGGCCCTTTTATTAAGTTCTAGGGCTAAGTTCTATTATTAAGTTTTCTATCTATTCTATTATTATCCCTAAGTTCTTCCTAGTTGAACTATGTGATCGTGCTATGGGCTTGTTGGCCATATCTACATATTGGGACTACATATTTGTTGATTGTTTTCTTAGAGAGCTCGATCACTTTGTTAGTAACCACGTAGTGCATGCAGCCACAACGAACCCTTCTCTTTTTTTACACAAGCCACAAATATCTAGCCACCTAGCTAGCTAGAAGAGAGGAAGCAGCAACAGCGACCATCGCTGCATCCATGGCGGCTGGCATGCAAGAAAGCTGCCCGGTCAGTGCATCGTGGCGGCACACATCGGCGCATGCAGGGTCGATCAGCGCATCGTGGTGGCGTGCATCGACACATGCAGACATGCTTTGCTGGGTGCATGCATAGCAGGCTTCTATCGTGGCGGCGTGCGCAGGCGTTTAATGCAAGGGACGACCCAATGAAACCAGGCCCAACGGTCCAACAATGACACCGCCCAACACAACCCCACTTGTCAAGTCCAACGGATGACACAGTCCAGCACGCCCCACTCGCCAGAGTTAATGGTCAAGGCATTGACCCGACGGCAACATCCGTTGTGACCAGTTCTGAGGGTTTTGGGCAAGGGAGTGGGGAAAACTGAGCAAAAGTTAAGAGCGCGGGGATGAATGAGGAGAGCTAAGGAACCAGGGGCACAAATGTAAAAATCCCTAAAGCAAAACACTCATAATTTTTAATCTTGACTTTGATAGTAGGTTCCCATTCATCATGTAATTTTCTAGGAATTGAAACTTCTAATTCCAACTTTTCTTCAAAAGCTTTCATCATAGCATCAACAATATGTTTAGTAAAAGCTTTATTTTGTTCATAAGCATGGGGTGAATTTATCATGGATTGCAACAAAGAAATACAGTCAACCAAAGAGCAACTATCATAATTAAAGTCTTTGTAATCCAAAATAGTGGGCACATCACTAGTTAAAGTGTTGACCTCTTCAAACCCACTTTTATCAATTTTGTCAACAAGATTTTCACCCTCCGAATCATAGGGACGCCTTCTAACTAAAGTTGACTCTTCTCTAGTCCCTTTTTCATCAATCTTAATTTTACTAAACAAAGAATCAATAGAAGAAACACCAATCATTTTAAGATCTTCATCAGTTTTATGAAAGTAATCACTAGAAAATGCTCTTTCTAAAAATTCTCTTTTTATCTCTAAGCATAGTAGTTCTTTTCTTACTTTCATCCATAGAAACATAAAGAGCTTTAATTGATTCTTCAACTTTAGGCACAAATTTTTCATCTTGAGAGTTTCCACATCATGAGAAATTCTATCAATACTTCTAAACAAATCATCAACTTTACTCAACTTTTCTTCTATTGAAGCATTGAAAGTTTTTTGAGTATTGATAAATTCCTTAATATTGTTCACAAGATCAGAGGTGCTTCTATTATTATTATAAGTAGGATTACCATAGGAATTACCATAATTATTAGAGGAATTACTAGGAAAAGGCCTAGGATTAAAATTACCTCTATAAGCATTGTTATTGAAATTGTTTCGCGAGATAAAATTCACATCTTTGGCATCACTATTTTGCTCAATCAAAGTAGACAAAGGCACATCATTAAAATCAATAGGAGCACTTTTATTAGCAACCAACTTCATAAGATCATCAACTTTTTCACTCAAAGAATTTATTTCTTCTACCCATTAACTTTTTTACTAGTAGGAGCTCTTTCGGTATGCCATTGTGAGTAATTTGCCATAATATTGTCTAGAAATTTAGTAGCTTCACCCAAAGTAATTTCCATAAAAGTACCCCCGGCGGCGGAATCTAAAAGATTACGAGAAACAAAATTCAACCCCGCATAAAATTTTGGTATGATCATCCAAAGATTTAACCCATGAGTTGGGCAATTCCTTAGCATCAATTTCATCCTTTCCCAAGATTGTGCAACATGCTCATGTTCAAGTTGCTTGAAATTCATGATATGGGTTCTAAGGGAAATAATTTTTGCGGGTGGAAAATACTTAGTAATAAAAGCATCCTTGCACTTGTTCCAAGAATCAATACTATTGCGAGGAAAAGAAGAAAACCATTTTTTTGCGTGATCTCACAAAGAAAATGGAAATAATTTCAACTTCACAACATCATTGTCCACATATTTTTTCTTTTGCATATCGCATAATTCCAGAATGTGTTAAGATGGGACATGGCATCCTCATTAGGAGTACCGGCAAATTGATCTCTCATAACAAGATTCAACAAAGCAGTATTAATATCACAAGACTCCGCACTAGTGGCAGGAGGAGCAATCGGAGTGTTAATAAAATCATTGTTGTTGGTATTTGAGGAATCACACAACTTGGTGTTCTCTTGAGTCATGATGACTTCACAACAAGATTACACTCAAAAACAGATCTGACAAGAAAACGGCGAATGAAAAAGAGGGCGGATAAAACGGCAAATTTTTGTGAAGTGGGGGAGAGGAAAACGAGAGGCAAATGGCAAATAATGTAAATTGCAAGGAGATGAGATTTGTGATTAGGATCCTGGTTGATGTTGAAGATCCTCCCCGGTAACGGCACCAGAAATTCCTTTTGATGTCTGCTAGAACTACGTCGGTATTTCACCAAAGAGGAAGGGACGATGCAGTATAGCAATGGTAGGTATTTCCCTCATTGATGAGACCAAGGTTATCAAACCAGTAGGAGAACCTCCTAACACCACGTAAATAGCCCCTGCACACAAATAACAAATACTCGCAACCCGACGTGTTAAAGGGGTTGTCAATCCCTTTCAGGTACAGTGCCTCAAGTAGGCAAGATAACGTGAGATAATTGTGCTGGATAGGATAAATAGATCGCGGAATAAATAAATTGCAGCAAGGTATTTTTGTATTTTTGGTTTAATAGATCTGAAAATAAAAACAAAGGAAAATAGGTCACAAAGGAAAATATGATGAAAATAGACCCGGGGGTCGTGGGTTTCACTAGTGGCTTCTCTCGAGAAAAATAGCAAATGGTGGGAAAACAATTACTGTTGGGCAATTGATAAAACTTCAAATAATCATGACGATATCCAAGAAATGATCATTATATAGGAATCATGTCCAAGATTAGTAGACCGACTCCTGCGTGTATCATGTCATCGTTCTTATTGCATTACTCCGTTTTTACATGAACTTAATACACTAGATGCATGCTGGATAGCATTCGATGTGTGGAGTAATAGTAGTAGATGCAGGCAGGAGTCGGTCTACTAATGTTGGACGTGATTCCTATATAATGATGATTGCCTGGATATCGTCATGATTATTTGAAGTTCTATCAATTGCCCAACAGTAATTGTTTTCCCACCGTTTGCTATTTTCTCGAGAGAAGCCACTAGTGAAACCTACGGCCCCCGGGTCTCTTTTCATCATATTTGCCTTTGCGATTTATTTTTCTTTGCATTTATTTTCAGATCTATTAAACCAAAAATACAAAATACCTTGCTGCAATTTATTTGTTCCGCGATCTATTTATCCTATCTACCACTTTTACCTCACGTTATTTGCCTATCTTGAGGCGTCGTACCCGGAAGGGATTGACAACCCCTTTAACACGTCGAGTTGCGAGTATTTGGTATTTTTGTGCAGGTGTTGTTTACGTGGTGTGAGTAGGTTCTCCTATTGGTTCTATAACCTTGGTCTCATCACTGAGTGAAATACCTACCGTCGCTATACTGCATCATCCCTTCCTCTTTGGGGAAATATCGACGTAGTTCTAGCAGACATCAAACGGAATTTCTGGCGCCGTTGCTCGGGAGGATCTTCAACATCAACCAGGTTCCTAATCACAAATCTCATCTCCTTGCAATTTACATTATTTGCCATTTGCCTCTCGTTTTCCTCTCCCCCACTTCACAAAAATTTGTCGTTTTATTCGCCCTATTTTTCGTTCGGCGTTTTCTCGTCAAATTTGTTTTAGGTTCTCAACTTTAAACAAAGGGGAGGTGAAAATTTAAAAGATGCTCGGTATAGGATTTGTAATGCTCATAATAGATCTATCTGTAAGGAATCTACCATTGTTCTTCTTTGTTGTTTTTATGTGGGCATTACCACCTGGTACAAATTTGTCCTTGATATGATTACCAGTGGGAATTTCTTGATGTGTCCTTCTCTTAATGCTTTTAATACTTTGGGAAAGTTAGTGGGTTCACCACCACTCCTGATCAATGAAACAATACTAACACTCGAGAATGTTATGTAAAGACTAGATGCTATTGAAAAGAAAATGCTTACCGTAGAACATATTGAAAACTTGGATAGAAAAATGCAAAGTTATGCTACTAAAGTTGGGTCAAAAGCGGGAGACGTTTTTAAATTGCTAAAAGAAAAGGGAACTATAATTCATGAAAGAATCGAAGAGAGCCCATCTAGGATTGATAAACTAGAAGAATTTTTTTCTAATCTAGGTACGACTTTTGCTTCCGCTAGAACTCCCGTGAAAATTAGCAAGGCTACTCAAGTCACTAAAAATAAAGGTGCAACTTATAGCAATGATAAACGAGACCTTAAGATGATTAGTATCCATCCCAACTTTATTGAAGTCATAAGAGACCCTTTTTGCAAAAAATGAGTTTTTCAATCTCATGCCTAGAAGTATTGTCGCTGAGAATTTATATGACAAAACTTAGATCCTACGCATTATGCCTAGCTAGGGGCGTAAAACGATAGCGCTTGTTGGGAGGCAACCCAATGATAAAATTTAGTTTCGCTTTTTTGCTTTCTGTTCTTGTGTGTTAGCACAATTATGCTACTGTTATGATTGTGTTTTTTGTGTTTTAGTTAGTGTTTGTGCCAAGCAAGGCCTTTGGGAAGATTTGGGTGAAAGTTGATTTGATCTTGCTGAAAGTCAAAAACTTTTGCGATCACGAGATTATTTTTCATTTTTAACAGAAGAATGCTTTTGAGTCGATTATTTTTGCAGAAGATTAATAGACAAATTTCTCACATCCACCAATTTATTTCAGAATTTTTGGAGTTACAGAAGTATTCAAAAATATTTAGATAGCTACAGACTGTTCTGTTTTTGACAGATTCTATTTTCTTTGCGTTGTGTGCTTGTTTTGATGATTCTATGGTTTTCTTTGATGAGTTTTTTCCATATAAAAGTTGGAATACTGTAGATATAATGCAAAAACAAAATAAGAATAGGTTTTCTATAGTACTTATAGTAGTGGTTTGCTTTCTTATACTAACGGATCTCACGAAGGTTTTGTTGGAGTTTTGTGTGATTGAAGTTTTCAAGTTTTGGGTGATCTTACGATGGATGAAGGAATAAGGATTAGCAAAAGGCTAAGTTTGGGGATGCCCGAGGCACCCCAAGATAATATTCAAAGAAGTAGCAAGCAACCAAGCTTGGGGATGCCCCCGAGTGGCATCCCCGCTTTCTTCTAACAACCATCGGCATTTTACTTGAAGCTATATTTTTATTCGTCACATATTATGAGTTTTGCTTGGAGCGTCTTGTATGATATGAGTCTTTGCTTGTTTTGTTTATGTTTTAAGTGTTTAATCCTTGCTGAACACACCTTTTTGAGAGAGCCAAAAATTATGCTATGCTTGCTCCTATGTTTCACTTAAATTTTTAGAGCCATGGATTTGCTCTAGTGCTTCACTTATATCTTTTTGAGCACAATGTGCTTTGTTATTTTTGAACAAATGCTCTCATGCTTCACTTATATTTATTTAGGAGTTAGTAAAATTTTAAGAAATTCTCTCTTGCTTCACTTAGATTATTTTGAGAGAAAGAAAAAATTTATGCTCATGATCCTCACTTATATTTGTTTGAGCTTATCAAAAGCAACAAATGAAAATAGTCCCAAAGTGATAGATATCCAAGGAGGATATAATAAAAACTTTCATGAAGATCATTGGACAAAATAAACTTGATTCTTAGTAATGTTTTTGAGATATGACGATATGATATGTGAGTCATGTTGATGAGTAATTGTGATTTAGTAAGAATATTGATGTTAAGGTTTGTGATTCCCTATGCAAGCACGAAAGTCAATAGTTATGCAATGAAATTTATATTCTACTTATGGTGCATTATTCGGTGTTACTTATGCTTAATGCTTGAGTACAAGATTTTTCGTTGCTTGGTTGGTCGCTTCTCAATCTTTTTGCAAGCCTTCATCTTGCTCTAAGTATGATCACTACTTGTGCATCCAAACCCTTTAAACCAGTTTTGCCTTATGAGTCCACTATACCTACCTATATGCGGTATTTCCATGCCGTTCTAAGCAAATTTGCATGTGCCATCTCGAATTTTCAAAATAAATTTCTCTTTTGTGTGCTCTACCGCTTGCGAGGCAGTGAAGGGTAACCCATATTTTCCATGCTAGATGTGTTATTCACACGATGAGTGTTTATTCACTTGTCATTGCGCGAGAGTACCGCAAAGGTATTAGGGATGCCCAATCCTGAAATGAAAAATGAATTTACTTTATGTTGTCAAATAATAAATTCCTTGGAAAGTGTTCGTATGGAGGGCAACCCTGGATTCGGCTAGCCATGGAAAGTGAAAGTAATGGTGGAAAAAGGAATAAACTTTATTTTCTGTTTAGGAACCGCCTATGATGTATCTAGCATGGAAAGTGTTGAGATCTCTAAGTCGTTTTCGTTGATGGGAAAAGTATGCCTCTCAAAAATGCTTTTATCTCTCAATTTAAGCTTTGAGCTCTGGCACCTCTACAAATCCCTACTTCCCTCCGCGAGGGGCCTTTCTTTTACTTATGCAATTTTTATTTTAAATTTGAGTCTCCATCTTCTCTTATAAAGCACCAACTAAGGGGCACTATGATCGTATTTGAGCACTGGGTGTAGCTAATATTCGAGTGTGTTTCATGAATGGATCAATGATTAAGCATAATGGGCTAGGGATAACTTGCTTTAGTGTTGATATTTTGAAAGACAAGGTTGCTTGTTGGTATGCTTCAGTATTAAAGTCTTCATGTCAAAACTAGACTATCGCTCTGAATCATATAAAAGTCCATATGTCCATGCTATAAAGAAAAGAAATATGATGAATATGTTAGGCAGCATTCCACGTCAAAAATTCTGTTTTTTATCATTTACCTACTCGAGGACGAGCAGGAATTAAGCTTGGGGATGCTGATACGTCTTCAACATATCTATAATTTTTTATTGTTCCATGTTGTTATATTATCATTCTTGGATGTTTTACAATAATTTTATAGTCATTTTATATCATTTTTTGGTACTAACATATTGACATAGTGCCCAACGCCAGTTGTTGTTTTTTGCATGTTTTTACATCGTAGGAAATCAATACCAAATGGAGTCCGAACGCAGCGAAACTTTTTGAGGATTTTTTTGGGCCAAAAGACATCTAGTGGGCCAAGGCTGCACCTGGGGGGGTGCCTCAAGGAGGTCAGGACCCACCAGGGCACGCCAGGAGGCCTAGGCACGCCCTGGTGGGTTGTGCCCACCTCGGGTGCCTCCTGAACCGCCTCTTTGCTCTATAAATACCCCAATATTCCAGAAACCCTAGGAGAGTCGACGAAAATCAATTCTGGCTGCCGCAGAGTCCAGAACCACCAGATCCAATCTAGACACCATCACGGGGGGGTTCACCACCTCCATTGGTGCCTCTCCGATGATGCGTGAGTAGTTCTTTGTAGACCTACGAGTCTGTATTTAGTAGCTAGATGGCTTCCTCTCTCTCTCCCTCTCTTGATTATTAATACAATGGTCTCTTGGAGATCCATATGATGTAAGTCTTTTGCGGTGTGTTTGTTGGGATCCGATGAACTTTGAATTTATGATTAGATCTATGTTTTTATCCATGAAAGTTATTTGAGTCTTCTTTGATCTCTTATATGCATGATTTCTTATAGCCTCGTATTTCTTCTCCGATATTGGGTTTTGTTCGGCCAACTTGATCTATTTATCTTGCAATGGGAAGAGGTGCTTTGTAGTGGGTTCGATCTTATGGTGCTTGATCCCAGTGACAGAAGGGGAACCGACACATATGTATTGTTGCTGCTAAGGATAAAATGATGGGTCTATATATTAATAAATAGATAAATAGATCTTGTCTACATCATGTCATCATTCTTATTGCATTACTCCGTTTCTCCATGAACTTAATACACTAGATGCATGCTGGATAGCGTTCGATGTGCGGAGTAATAGTAGTAGATGCAGGCAGGAGTCGGTCTACTAATCTTGGACGTGATTCCTATATAATGATCATTGCATGGATATCGTCATGATTATTTGAAGTTCTATCAATTGCCCAACAGTAATTCTTTTCCGGCCGTTTGCTATTTTCTTGAGAGAAACCACTAGTGAAACCTACGGCCCCCGGGTCTCTTTTCATCGTATTTGCTTTTGTGATCTATTTTCCTTTGCATTTATTTTTAGATCTATTAAACCAAAAATACAAAATACCTTGCTGTAATTTATTTTTTTCGTGATCTATTTATCATATCTACCACTTTTACCTCACGTTATTTGCCTGTCTTGAGGCGCCGTACCCGGAAGGAATGACAACCCCTTTACCACGTTGGGTTGGGAGTATTTGTTATTTGTGTGCAGGTGCTATTTACGTGGTGTGAGGAGGTTCTCCTACTGGCTTGATAACCTTGGTCTCATCACTAAGGGAAATACCTACCATCGCTATACTGGATCATCCCTTCCTCTTTGGGGAAATACCGATGTAGTTCTAGCAGACATCATGGTTGGGCATTGAGTCTGACTCAATTTCACAACTTGCAATATAGGCAAGAACCCTTTCTTTGACTGATCCATTTTGAACTTCTTAAAAACATTGTCAAGGTATGTGCTTTGTGAAAGTCCTATTAAGCGTCTTGATCTATCTCTATAGATCTTGATTCCCAATATATAAGCAGCTTCACCGAGATCTTTCATTGATTTTTTATTCAAGTATCCTTTTATGCTATCCAGAAATTCTACATCATTTCGAATCAACAATATGTCATCCACATATAATATTAGAAATGCTACAGAGCTCCTACTCACTTTCTTGTAAATACAGGCTTCTCCGAAATTCTGTATAAAACCATATGCTTTGATCACCTCATCAAAGAGTATATTCCAACTCCGAGATGCTTGCACCAGTCCATAGATGGATCGCTGGATCTTGCACACTTTGTTAGCATCTTTAGGATCGACAAAACCTTATGGTTGCATAATATACAACTCTTCTTTAAGAAATCCATTAAGGAATGCAGTTTTGACGTCCATTTGCCAGATTTCATAATTATAAAATGCGGTAATTGCTAACATGATTCGGACAGACTTAAGCATCGCTACGGGTGAGAAAGTCTCATCGTAGTCAACTCCTTGAACTTATCAAAAACCTTTTGCGAGAGTCAAGCTTTATAGACAGTAACATTACCATCAGCGTCAGTCTTCTTCTTGAAGATCCATTTATTCTCTATCGCTCACTGATCATCGGGCAAATCCACCAAAGTCCACACTTTGTTCTCATACATGGGTCCTATCTCAGATTTCATGGACTCTAGCCATTTATCGGAATCTGGGCTCATCATAGCCTCTTCGTAGTTTGTAGGTTCGCCATGGTCTAGTAACATGACTTCCAGAACAGGATTATCATACCACTCTGGTGTTGATCGTGTTCTAGTCGACCTATGAGGTTCGGTAGTAACTTGATCTGAAGTTTCATGATCATCATCATTAGCTTCTTCTCTAGTTGGCGTAGGCATCATGGAAACGGATTTCTCTGATGAGCTACTTACCAAATTGAGAGAAGGTACAATTACCTCATCAAGATCTACTTTCCTCCCACTCACTTCTTTCAAGAGAAACTCCTTCTATAGAAAGGTTCCATTCTTGGCAACAAAGATCTTGCCTTCGGATTTGTGGTAGAAGGTGTACCCAATTGTTTCCTTAGGGTATCCTATGAAGATACACTTCTCCGATTTGGGTTCGAGCTTATCAGGCTGAAGCCTTTTGACATAAGTGTCGCAACCCCAAACTTTAAGAAATGACAGCTTAGGTTTCTTGCCAAACCACAGTTCATACAGTGTCGTCTCAACGGATTTAGACGGTGCCCTATTTAACGTGAATGCAGCTGTCTCTAATGCATAACCCAAAAAAATAGTGGTAAATTGGTAAGAGACATTATAGATTGCACCATGTCCAATAAAGTACGGTTACGACGTTCAGGCACACCATTACGCTATGGTGTTCCAGGTGGCGTGAGTTGTGAAACTATTCCACATTGTTTTAAATGAAGGACAAACTCATAACTAAAGCCTCCGCGATTAGATCGTAGAAACTTTATTTTCTTGTTATGATGATTCTCCACTTCTCTCTGAAATTCTTTGAAATTTTCAAATGTTTCAGAGTTGTGTTTCATTAAGTAGATATACCCATATCTGCTCAAATCATTTGTGAAGGTTAGAAAATAACGATACCCACCGCGTGCCTCAAATCTCATCAGATCGCATACATCGGTATGTATTATTTCCAGTAAGTCATTGGCTTGCTCCATTGTTCCGGAGAACAGAGTTTTAGTCATCTTGCCCATGAGGCATGGTTCGCAAGTATCAAATGATTCATAATCAAGTGAATCCAAAAGTCCATCTGCATGGAGTTTCTTCATGCGCTTTACACCAATATGGCCTAAACGGCAGTGCCACAAATATGTTGCACCATCATTATCAACTTTGCATCTTTTGGCATCAATATTATAAATTGTGTATCACCACAATCGAGATTCAACAGAAATAAACCACTCTTCAAGGGTGCATGACCATAAAATATATTACTCATATAAATAGGACAACCATTATTCTCTGATTTAAATGAATACCTATCTCGCACTAAAAAAGACCTAGATATAATGTTCATGCTCAATGCTGGCACCAAATAACATTATTCAGGTCTAAAACTAATCCCGGAAGTAGATGTAGAGGTAGTGAGGGAGTCCTGGATTAGGGGGTGTCCGGATGGCCGGACTATGACCTTTGGCCGGACTCCCGGACTATGAAGATACAAGATTGTAGACTTCGTCCCGTGTCCGGATAGGACTTTCCTTGGCGTGGAAGGCAAGCTTGGCGATACGATATGTAGATCTCCTTCCAATGTAACCGACTCTATGTAACCCTAGCCCTCTTCGATGTCTATATAAACCAGAGAGTTTTAGTCCGTAGGACGAACAACAATCATACCATAGGCTAGCTTCTAGGGTTTAGCCTCTCTGATCTTGTGGTACATCAACTCTTGTACTACCCATATCATCAATATTAATAAAGCAGTAGGGTTTTACCTCCATCGAGAGGGCCCGAACCTGGGTAAAAACATCATGTCCCTTGTCTCCTGTTACCATCCGCCTAGACGCACAGTTCGGGACCCCCTACCCGAGATCCGCTGGTTTTGACACCGACATTGGTGCTTTCATTGAGAGTTCCTCTGTGTCGTCACCTTTAGGCTCGATAGCTTCTTCGATCATCAACCACGACGAGGTCCAGAGTGAGACTTTTCTCCCCGGACAGATCTTCGTGTTCGGTGGCTTCGCACTGCGGGCCAATTCGCTTGGCCATCTAGAGCAGATCGAAAGCTACACCCCTGGCCATCAGGTCAGATTGGAAGCTTAAACTACACGGCCGACATCCGCAGGGACTTGATCTTTGACGGATTCGAGCCACAGCCGAGTGTGTCGCACTGTCACGACGGGCATGATCTAGCTCTGCCGCCGGACAGCGCTTAGAGCGCCACTTAGGTGTCCGCTCTGACCCTTAGCTCAGAGCCGACCACGCCAATCGGGGACGAACGGTTGGACGTCGCCCCAGAAGCTGCAATCTCTACGGCGATCGAGCCGAATACCAGCCTAGTCCTTTGTGAGGCATGTGACTCCAAGGTGCCGGACTTCTTTCCAGACTCCGGATCTTCCACACCCCTTCCGATCGAACCCAATTGGGCTCTGATCATGGAGTTCACCGCCACGGACGTCTTTCAGCACTCGCCCTTTGGCGACATCCTGAATTCACTAAAGTCCCTCTCTTTGTCAGGAGAGCCCTGGCCGGACTATGGTCAGCAAGGTTGGGATGCGGACGACAAAGAAATTCGAAACCCACCCACCACCCACTTTGTAGCCATTGTCGACAATTTAACAGACATGCTCGACTTCGACTCCGAAGACATCGACGGTATGGATGCCGATGAAGGAGAAGAACAAGAACCAGCACCTATAGGGCACTGGAAAGCCACCTCGTCATATGACATATACATGGTGGACACCCCAAAAGCAGGGAATGGCGATGAAAAAACGGAGGATGACCCCTCCAAGAAGCAACCTAAGCACCGACGTCAGCGGCGCCGCTCTAAATCCCGCCAAAGCAAAACTGGCAAGTCCGGCACTGGAGATAACAACACCCCGGACAGTGCCGAAGACAACCCCCTCCAGCAGGATTTAGCGAAGGAGGACAGAGAAGCCAGCCCTCATGAGAGAGCGGCAAACAGGGAGGTCGAGGACGACAATTACATGCCTCCCTCCGAAGACGAGGCAAGCCTCGACGACGACGAATTTGTCGTGCTAGAGGATCCCGCCAAACAAGAGCGTTTCAAACGCAGGCTTATGGCCACGGCAAGCAGCCTCAAGAAAAAATAGCAGCAGCTTAGAGCTGACCAAGATTTCTAGCCGACAGATGGACTGAAGTCCTGGCGGCCGAAGAGTATAAACTCGAACGCCCCTCCAAGAGCTACCCAAAGCGCAGGCTGCTACCCCAACTAGAGGAGGAAGCAACTAAGCCCACATCACCAGCGTATGATGCGGCCGATCGGCCACCTCGTGGCTGCGACAGAGAGGATTTTCGGCCCTCAACTCAAGCCGCACCCCGGCGCCGCTCAAAAAATACCAGAGCACGAGGAAACGCACCAGACCTACAAGACATATTGGAGGATAAGGCAAGGCAAACAAGATCAATCTACGGATCGCGTGGGCGCCCCACGTCACGTTACGGTAACCGTCACGCCGGATATGACAAATACGGCCAGGCCGAACACAACAGACAAAGCTCATCCAAGCTACGTCGCGATATAGCCCAGTACAGGGGCGCCGCACACCCACTATGCTTCACAGACGAAGTAATGGATCATCAAATCCCTGAGGGTTTCAACTCCGTAAACATCGAATCATACAATGGCACAATAGATCCTACGGTATGGATCGAGGATTATCTTCTTCATATCCACATGGCCCGTGGTGATGATCTACACGCCATCAAATACCTCCTGCTCAAGCTTAAAGGACCAGCTCGGCATTGGCTTAACAGCCTGCCAGCAGAGTCAATTAGTTGCTGGGAGGACCTGGAATCCGCATTCCTTGACAACTTCGAGGGCACTTATGTGCGACCACCAGACGCCGATGACCTAAGCCACATAATCCAACAGCCAGAAGAATCGGCCAGACAATTCTGGACGCGGTTCCTAACCAAGAAAAATCAAATAGTCGACTGTCCGGACACAGAGGCTCTTGCAGCCTTCAGGCACAACATCTGAGAAGAATGGCTTGCCCGGCACCTAGGACAGGAAAAGTCGAAATCTATGGCAGCCCTCACGACACTCATGACCCGCTTTTGCATGGGAGAAGACAGCTGGCTAGCTCGTAGCAATAACATCACCAAGAGCCCTAGTAACTCACATACCAAGGACAATAATGGCAGGTCACGTCGTAATAAGCACAAGTGCCGCATTAACGGTGATAATACTGAGGATACAGCAGTTAATGCCGGATTCAGAGGCTCTAAACCCGGTCAGCGGAAGAAGCCATTCAAAAGAAATCCTCCGGGCCCATCCAGTTTAGACCGGATACTCGATCGCTCGCGCCAGATACACGACACCCCCGAACAACCAGCCAATCACACCAACAGGGATTGTTGGGTGTTCAAGCAGGCAGACAAGTTAAGTGCCGAAAACAGAGACAAGGGGCTGCATAGCGATGACGAGGAGGATCCCTGGCCGCCGAACAACAGAGGACAGAAGGGCTTCCCCCCACAAGTGTGGACGGTGAACATGATATACGCAACCCATATCCCCAAAAGGGAGCGGAAGCGTGCTCTCAAGGACGTCTATGCGTTGGAGCCAGTCGCCCCAAAGTTCAACCCATGGTCCTCCTGCCCGATCACTTTTGATCGAAGGGACCACCCCACTAGCATTCGTCACGGCGGATTCCCGCATTGGTTCTAGACCCAATCATTGACGGTTTTCACCTCACTAGAGTCCTCATGGACGGCGGCAGCAGCCTAAACCTGCTTTATCAGGATACAGTGTGAAAAATGGGTATAGATCCCTCAAGGATTAAACCCACAAAGACAACCTTTAAAGGCGTCATACCAGGTGTAGAAGCCAGCTGTACAGCCTCAGTTACACTCGAAGTGGTCTTCGGATCCCCGGATAATTTCCGAAGCGAAGAGTTAATCTTCGACATAGTCCCGTTCCGCAGTGTCTATCACGGCCCTGCTCGGACGAACCGCATTTGCAAAATTTAATGCGGTGCCGCACTATGCAGAGTCATTACGGTCAATGGAAACACCGAACGCTCTCTCCGAACAGAGGAGCACACGGCAGCCCTGGCGGCGGAAGTACAAATTAGCCTCTCAAGGCAATTCTCCAATCCGGCTGTTAAACGTCCGGACAACGTCAAGCGCGCCCGAAGTAACCTACAACAAAACCCGCTGGCACGTTCCGAGCAAGCATAGCAGTGCGGCCCCAACCCCAGCCCTCGCAAGATGGCAATAGAAGTACCACGCGTACATAACTACGGTCTGGAAATACCATGGGCATAAGGGGAGGGGCACAACCACGGCACGCCCATAATGTGGCTCAACCGCACTAGGGGCTCCCGATTTTGCCGTTTCTTTTTTTATATACTTTCAGGACCCAACTATTCGGAAGGCCTGTCCGGCAATACACTCGCCGAATACACGATGCAACAGCCAGGGAGACAACAAGCCACGTCAAATGTCCAGGTGGTCTCTATAACGAGCTAAATACCTGTTTTACTTAAAGTCTTGCAGCTTGCCCCTGGAGGGGGACATGTCAAATAATCCCATCTCTTGCTTATCGCACTATTTGTATCGTTCTGCTTTCATAGCAACCCTTTTTAATAAGCAATACATAGCTCCTATCTATTATTGTATTCATTTATTTTTATACAAATATGTCCAGTCATGACATTATGCAACCGTACACTTTGGTACGGCCAATACACCAGGGGCTTAAGTACCCCATAATACGGTGTGAGAAGACCGAACACTCTCATGAGTGCGGCACCCGAACTTATAACACTATATGCATTGGCTCCGAATCATGTCTTGGGTCAATAGTTGGGTTTGCCCGGCTCCCATGTTTTGGTACCTTACGTTCCGCAATGTCGGCTAAGGTAGCGCTGGGAGAACTACTGCGATTGTGCCCCAGTTGAGCTGGGCTAACACCTTAGTAGATAAAGCTAAAACTGACCGTCATGATAGGGCGAGAGACTGGTTGTTGTTCGAGAGGTTTTTCGAGTCCTTAAAGACTTATGCCGCTTAGAGCGAGGAGCTAGATTTATCCGGCCTAGGCGTGGATAGCGCCCCGAACTCGGTCTTCCGAATACTAGGGGCTTCGCCGAAATTTAAAATTATAGAATTCTATGGCTAAGTGAGAGTGATAAAGCATTATAAGTCTGACGGCCTTGTTCGTTGTGCTGAGCGCCTCCCTAGATGGACCCAAGAATGGGAACAAGAGCGCTTAGGTTTATCCCGAACACCCCAGCACTCGTGGCATGGGGGTAGAAGCCGACGACTTGCATCTCTCATATTTAATAAACGGCCGCACATAAGGTAATATTTTAAATTCAAAAGGCGTTGCTTAGCGCATACGAACAAGTTTTCAGCGCACGGGATAAACACGAGCGAGTTTACTCAAAAATTACATCCCCGGTACATTCATTCGCTACAAGACGGGCACCCTTCAGGACACCCTCATAATACATCTCGGGCTTGCGATGCTCCTTCCCCTCCGGTGGCCCATCCTTCACCAATTTCTCAGCATCCAGCTTACCCCAGTGCACTTTAGCACGGGCAAAAGCCCTACGGGCGCCCTCGATGCACACGGAGCGCTTGATGACTTCAAGCCGTGGACAGGCATCCACCAGCCGCCGCACCAGCCCAAAGTAGCTCAAAGGCATGACCTCCCCAGGCCACAGCCAGCCTATCAGGCCCTTCATGGCCTGTACGGCTGCCTTATGAAGCTCGACCTGCTGCTTCAGCCGGTCGCTCAAGGGCACCGGGGATTCGGCCTCAGCATACTGGGACCAGAACACCTTCTCCGTCGAGCTTCCTTCCTCGGCCCGGTGGAATGCGGCGGTGTCGGATACACTGCGGGGCAGATCTGTGAATGCTCCTGGAGAGCTCCGGATGCGGGTAAGTAGCAGGTAATTTACTTTCACGTGCTTGCTTTGCATAAAGAATGCCTTACCCGCCGCAATCCTTCTCATCGCCTCAATTTCCTGGAGGGCTTTCTGGGCTTCGGCCTTGGCAGATTTGGCGCTTTCAAGTGCCGAGGCAAGCTCGGACTCTCGAGTCTTCGAGTCAAGCTCTAAACTCTCATGTTTCTTCACGAGAGCATCGAGCTCTTGCCGCACCTCTGCCACCCGCGCCTCTTACTTTTCTCGCTCAGTGCGCTCCACGACCGCATTGTCTTTGGCCTTGGATAGCGCTTCCTTCAGGGTCGCCACCTCGGATGTGGCCCCTACAACATTCACGTTGGTCATGTCATTATTTGCAACCAGGTATTTTTTATATACTAACATAAGGTATTACATAACTTCCTGGTCCTCGAGCTGCTTCTTGGCACGGCCGAGCTCGTTCTCGGACCGCTCGAGGCTCTGCTTCAATGCATCGACCTCTGCAGTCAGTGCGGCAGAGGTCAGCAGCGCGGCCTGCATTCCCATATTGACATATTTATGTTAGACTCCTGCGTATATCTTTTTAAGATCCTCAGTCCGGATTTTCTTTCCGAACACCAAACTGAGCATCAGGGGCTACTGTCTATGCGGTAACATTTATATATGTTTTAAACAAATACCCCAAAGCCTGTTAGAAGGCTGGTACAGGCTTCCGTCAGACTGCTCTTGGCGGACTGAACCTTCTGAATCACCACACTCATAACAGTGCGGTGCTCCTTGTCGATGGAGGCGCCGTTAAGCACCTCCAGCAAATTGTCCGGCGCCTCCGGTTGGACGGAGGCTGCCGGTATCGTAGGCTTGCCCTTCTTGTGAAGGGGCCGCCTGCCGGACTCCGGAACCACTGAAGGTTCCGGAGCGGTGTCTGACCTAGGGCCGGACTTAGACCCCTCTGGGGCTTCATCCCCTGTGGGCCTGGAGTCCGGGAGGTCGCTTTGCGGCGCCTCCAGGACCACATCCTCCTGGTTTAGTCCCTCTTGGGACTCCACCTCGGCATCGTCTGTAGGGCGAGGGGAGGAGGCCTTCGTGAGTGAAGCACTATTCACATCCGACGAATCAATGGAGCCGCTCGACGAATTGCCAAGCTGAGCCTTGGGCGGACTGCATGATTGAATTCGGCGTCAGAAGGTACTGTACAATGGAGGAACACCATAAGTTATTCTAGTATCCGGATACTTACGATTTTGCCAGGGGCTTGACCCTGGATGGCCATTCCTCTCCTCCGTCTTCGGCGTCGGAGGCGTAGTCCGGAAGAAGGGTCTTCCCCTTCTTGGACCCTCCGGCCTCCCTAGTTGGGGCGGCCTTCCTTTTCTTTCCTCCCCCCACTGGAGGGGGAGAGGCTTCTTCTTCCTCCTCCTTGTCTTCGGAGGCGGAGGGCGCTTCGGGGTCGTCGGGTGATGTGTCCGACACCACCAGGCGTCGGGAACTTTTTCGAGTCCCCGTGGGCTTCTTCTTGGCCTTCTTCTCCGGCACCACGTGGGGTGCCGGAACCAGCAGCTTTGTCAAACGGGCGTCCGCTGGGTCTTCGGGCAAAGGAGCCGGACAGTTGATCTGTTCGGTCTTCTTCTGCCAGTCCTGTTAAAGGGATGGGAGTTTAGATCCCGCATAGAGTCAAACTATGGAAAACAAATACCCTGTAATGGGAAAATTGAGCTTACCGCACTGGCTTGACGCTTCGCGCAGAATCCGCGATCCTCGATAATGGGAGGATGAACCTCGGAGCTCTTGAAAAGCACCTTCCAGGCATCTTCGTGCGTTGTGTCGAAGAGCCTGGACAAAGTTTGGTGCCGGGCCGGGTCGAATTCCCACAGATTAAAAGCCCGTCGTTGACATGGGAGGATCCGGCGGAAGAGCATGACCTGGACTACGGTGACAAGTTTAACCTTCCTGTCGATCAGGTCTTTGACGCAGGTTTGAAGTCCGGTCACCTCTGCTGAATTACCCCATGACAGGCCCGTCTCTTTCCATGAGGTGAGCCGTGTGGGGATGCCAGATCGGAATTCGGGGGCCGCTGCCCATTCAGGGTCACGTGGCTCGGTGATGTAGAACCACCCCGATTGCCAGCCTTTGATGGTTTCCACGAAGGCGCCCTCGAGCCATGTAACGTTGGCTATCTTGCCCAATATGGCGCCTCCGCACTCCGCTTGTCGGTCGCCCACAACCTTCGGCTTGACATTGAAGGTCTTCAGCCATAAGCCAAAGTGGGGCTGGATGCGGAGAAAGACCTCACACATGACGATGAACACCGAGATGTTGAGGATGAAGTTCGGGGCCAGATCGTGGAAGTCCAGGCCATAGTAGAACATGAGCCCCCGGACGAACGGGTGAAGAGGAAAACCCAGTCCGTGGAGGAAATCGGGGAGAAATACGACCCTCTCATGGGGCCTAGGGGTGGGGATGAGTTGCCCTCATCTGGAAGCCGGTGCGCGATGTCGTCAGACAAGTATCCGGCCTTCCTCAACTTTTTGATTTGCCCCTCCATGACGGTGGAGGCCATCCATCTACCTCCCGCTCCGGACATGGTTGGAGAAGGTTGAGGTGGGAAGTGCGGACTTGGGCGCTGGAGCTCGAGTGCGAAGGAATGGATAAGCAAAGGAGGAAGAAGGCGTAGATGGAAAGGGTGGATCCTTATCCCCTTATATGGGCGGCCAAAACTATGAGCCCCCACCAGCCTAATAAAACTCGCTTATCTCCCAAGCGCCGCGATTAATGGCGCAGTTGGGTTACCCACGCCCGTATTGATGAGAATCCCGGAATAAGGGGACATGATCTCTGCTTTGACAAGACGTGCCAAGGAAACCGCCTCGCTAACCGCGTTGAGGTGGAATAGTAAAACGATTCGAATAAAGGCTTGGCCGTAGCGTGATGTCACACTACGGAATACGTCAGCAGATTAGATTTGTGTGAATATTATTCTCTCTACGGTGGTATGTGGAAATTATTTTGCAGAGTCAGACACTATCCTTGTGTTCAACATCTTCTATGGAGTATTCGGAGGAGGAACCCGCCTTGCAATGCCGAAGACAATTTGCGCGCCGGACTCGTCGTCATTGAAGCCTGGTTCAGGGGCTACTGAGGGAGTCCTGGATTAGGGGGTGTCCGGATGGCTGGACTATGACCTTTGTCCGGACTCTCGGACTATGAAGATACAAGATTGAAGACTTCGTCCCGTGTCCGGATAGGACTTTCCTTGGTGTGGAAGGCAAGCTTGGCGATACGATATGTAGATCTCCTTCCAATGTAACCGACTCTATGTAACCCTAGCCCTCTCTGGTGTCTATATAATCCGGAGAGTTTTAATCCGTAGGACGAACAACAATCATACCATAGGCTAGCTTCTAGGGTTTAGCCTCTCTGATCTTGTGGTAGATCAACTCTTGTACTACCCATATCATCAATACTAATCAAGCAGGAGTAGGGTTTTACCTCCATCGAGAGGGCCCGAACCTGGGTAAAAACATCGTGTCCCTTGTCTCCTGTTACCATCCGCCTAGATGCACAGTTTGGGACCCCCTACCCGAGATCCGCCGGTTTTGACACCGACAGGTAGCATGCCGACCGTGATCACATCGACCTTGGAACCATTCCCGACGTGCATCATCACCTCGTCCTTAGCCAACCTTCGTTTAATCTGTAGCTCATGTTTCGAGTTACAAATATGAGCAACTGAACCAGTATCAAAACGCAGACGCTACTACAAGCATTAGTAAGGTACACATCAATAACATGTATATCAAATATACCTTTGTTCACTTTGCCATCCTTCTTATCCGCCAAATACTTGGGGCAGTTCCGCTTCCAGTGACCAGTCCCTTTGCAGTAGAAGCACTCAGTTTCAGGCTTGGGTCCAGCTTTGGGCTTCTTCCAGGGAGTGGCAACTTGCTTGCCATTCTTCTTGAAGTTCCCTTTCTTTCCCTTGCCTTTTTTCTTGAAACTAGTGGTCTTGTCAACCACAACACTTGATGCTCCTTGATTTCTACCTCCACAGATTTGAGCATTGCGAAGAGCTCGAGAATTGTTTTCTCCATCCCTTGCATAGTTCATCATGAAGCCTTTATAGCTTAGTGGTAGTGATTGGAGAACACTATCAATAAAACTATCATCTGGAAGATTAACTCCCAACTGAGTGAAGTGATTATGATATCCAGACATTCTGAGTATGTGTTCACTGACAGAACTATTCTCCTCCATCTTACAGCTATAGAACTTGTTGGGGACTTCATATCTCTCAACTCTGGTATTTGCTTGAAATATTAACTTTAACTCTTGGAACATCTCGTATGCTCCAATATGTTCAAAACGTCTTTGAAGTCCCGATTCTAAGCCGTAAAGAATGGTACACTGAACTATCGAGTAGTCATCAGATCTATCTTGCCAGACGTTCAAAACATTAGCATCTGCTCCTGCAGCAGGCCTTTCCCCTAGCGATGCATCAAGGACATAATTCTTCTGTGCAGCAATGAGGATAATCCTCAAGTTACGGACCCAGTCCGTGTAGTTGCTACCATCATCTTTCAACTTAGCTTTCTCTAGGAACACATTAAAATTTAGGGAAAGGTAGCACGGGCCATAGATCTACAACATAGATATGCAAATACTATCAGGACTAAGTTCATGATAAATTAAGTTCAATTAATCAAATTACTTAAGAACTCCCACTTAGATAGACATACCTCAAGTCATCTAAATGATATGTGATCCAAATCAACTGAACCATGTCCGATCATCACGTGAGATGGAGTAATCATCAATGGTGAAAACCTCTATGTTGATCATATCTACTTTATGATTCACGTTCGACCTTTCGGTCTCCGGTGTTCCGAGGCCATGTCTGTACATGCTAGGCTTGTCAAGTTTAACCCAAGTATTCCGCGTGTGTAAATCTGGCTTACCCCCGTTGTATGTGAATGTAGACTCTATCACACCCGATCATCACGTGGTGTCTCAACACGACGAACTGTCGTAACGGTGCATACTCAGGGAGAACACTTATACCTAGAAATTTTAGTTAAGGGATCATCTTAGAATGCTACCATTGTACTAAGCAAAATAAGATGCATAAAAGATAAACATCACATGCCATCAAAATATGTGACATGATATGGCCATCATCATCTTGTGCTTTTGATCTCCATCTCCAAAGCTTTGCCATGATCTCCATTGTCACCGGCTCGACACCTTGATCGTATATCTCCATCGTTGCATCATGGTCGTCTCGGCGACTATTGCTTCCACTACTAGAGGATGCTGCTAACGCGACACTACGATCAGAGACACTTCGACGAAACTGTGTGTGATGCAATAATTGCAAACGGTGGTGTAAAAAACCCGTCGAAAAAGGTGCAAAACATTTGCGATGACGGATGCATAAAACACAGTTCAGATTTTAGTTGCGTGTGTGATGCACGGCATACGGTTCATTTCAATGAACTGTTTGCAATGGGGAAGAAGAACGAAAACGGGCAGCCAAATGAAGGCGTGTGCGATATACGGCATATAGTTCAATCGGATTAACTGTTTGTGATGAGGCGGAACAATAGAAACGGATAGCTAGATAAAGGTGTGTGCGATTGAGGGCATACGCTTCAGAAGGATTAACTGTTTGCGATTAGGTAATAGAATAGAAACGGTCAGCCAGATCAAAGGTGTGTGCGATTGATGGCATACACTTCACATGGATGAACTGTTTGCGATTAGCCACAACAAACAGAAACAGTTAGACAGATCAATGTGTGTGCGCTAGACGGGCACACATTCTAACTAAAAGAAGCGCATGTGCGATGGTAATAACGAGCGCGCACGGTTCTTGGAACAAGACATGTGTTGACATTGCCTATTGCGGTGCAACAAACGCCACGTACACGGCCGAGAAAGCGTGCCCACGTTACGCCGTCCGGGAATAGTGCCACACTTAGAAATTATAGAACCATCAATAAATTTTGAGCCTGCGTCCCGTCACATTCCAAATTGCAAACTTGTTCACACCGATCAAAACCTAAACGGTTTCCCACTTAGGAGCGTATTAGTACTCAGTTATAAATACTACTACTCCAAGATGACTGCACATTCCTCCTCAACTCCTCATCCACAAAAAACAAACAAGTCATTCATCATCGTTCCCTTCCGTCTACCATGGCCAGCGTGAGTACTGGGTCGAGAGATTGCCACCACGGAGAGGCGAGCATGGAAGCGGAAGCACGAGAGATGTCCCGCCTCGCCGCGAAAGCAGCCGATATGTCCCGCCACGCGGCCCTAGCAACACAGAGGTCCCATCGTGCCGCCGAAGCAGCACGGAGGTCCCATCACATCGTCGATATAGTGGACTGGTGCGGCCGCGCAGTGGAAGCAACAGAGATGTCTGGCCGTGCCGCAGAAGCAGCAAAGATGTCCTCCCGCGCCGCAGCGGCCTGGGAAAATGTCTCGCGGGCAGGCGAGGACTCTTACAAGCGCATGCATGCGATTGTCCATAGCCAGATGGATCAGATCTCTGGCTGGGCAAGGTTGTAGGATGACATGAAAGCCTCGTTTGAGCAGGCTACCGGCGTCATCCGACAACTAAGGGAGAGCAATGAGAAGCTCTAGGCCGAGCGTGACCTACTGAGGGTGAAGATCATCGGAAGTGTGGAGCGGTAGGAGGAGACCACTGCCTTGTTGAAGAGGACCAGCGTCATCGTCAAGAAACTTATGGACGAGAATGTTGTGCTCCGCATGAAGCACAAAAGGTTGGTGGAGGAATCCGTGGATGCTCTCAAGCAGCATATTGAGGACAGGAAAGAGCTCATCGCTGCTCGCCGCAGAGACTAGTTCCCGCAGCCTGCAGCAACGCATCAAGAAAGTAGAGATCAGCGAGCCAGATCATTGTCTTCCTTCTTCTTTTGCCCTTGTGTATTTCGGGCATTGCCGCATGTGGCTTTTTTTAATTATGTTCCTAAATATGTAAGACAATTATTATCCACTATCATCGTCCTATATTCATCATGCTTGCTATAAGTCACAGTCGATGCTATATAGGTCCGTCGGATCTTACATCAAGATCCATGCAAAACTTTCTTTTCAGATTTTTATTTTTCTCTCTTAAATCTCAGTCCAGTGAGACATAGCCAAGCCGTGAAACAGCGGCTCAGGCGCCATTAATGGAGACATTGGGAGGGAGGTGTGTGGCGGATAGAGGTCAAAGGGCTCTCCTCCCGATGAGCACATGCAGGGGTCTGATCGCACGCCTCCCATACTCAAATAGCTACCCCGCACGTCACCTCCTAGCCAATAAAAAGGGACACGTGGCGGCACATAATTGGTAAGTAGAACGCCCACGGTTTCAATAATAGTTGTGTTTTCAATTTGTAACGTGACAACACTTGTTCCAAAATGACTTTGTTGATTTTTAATGTGTGCGCCTTTGCAAATCGGACAGAAAAATTACCACAGCATGTTGGTGCCATGTCATGACACCATGCCAAGTTTCATGATTTTCAGGCGTGTTTTGGATTTACAGGAATTAAAAAACAAAGTTTCTCAATCTTTCCGGCCGAGCCATGACGCCCAGATGTTTGAATTTCATTTTCATTTCTTGCATGGGACCTAGAAATTCACCCAAGGACACACATGTGGTTTTTCAACCAACTTTGGTGCACTAGAGCATGTGCTTGTAGTTCAAATTTGAATTGTGCACATTAAATGCCGAGAAATTCAATTAATGTATAAAAATGGCCAAACGAACCCGGAATAATTCCAAAATTTAGCACGATACTTCTATTTGGTCTAATCTGCCTGTGTAGACGGGAGAAGGCAGTGTACGTATGTCGTTTTGCACATGGAGGTGACACGTTCCCTCTTGGAACCACGAGCCTTCTTGAGAGAAGCTCCGGTTTCCAAGAAGCTTATACCAAAGCTTGTCCCAATTCAGCCAAAAAATTTACCGCAACATGTTGGTGCCATGTCATGACAGCATGCCAAGTTTCATGATTTTCATGTGTGTTTTGGATTTACATGAATTAAAAAACCAAGTTTCTCAATCTTTCCGGCCGAGCCACGACGCCCAAATGTTTGAATTTCATTCCCATTTCTTGCATGGGACCTAGAAATTCACCCAAGGGCACACATGTGATTTTTCAACCAACTTTGGTGCACTAGAGCATGTGCTTGTAGTTCAAATTTGAATTATGCACATTAAATGACCATAAATTCAATTAATATATAAAAAAGGCCAAACGAACCCGGAATAATTCCAAAATTTAGCATGATACTTCTATTTGGTCTAATCTACCTGTGTAAAAAATTAAGGCGGGAGAAGGCAGTGTACGTATGTCATTTCGCACACGGAGGTGACACGTTCCTCTCGGAACCACGAGCCTTCTTGAGAGAAGCTCCGGTTTGCAAGAAGCTTATACCAAAGCTTGTCCCAATTCGGCCAAAAAAATTACCACAGCATGTTGGTGCCATGTCATGACACCATGCCAAGTTTCATGATTTTCAGGCGTGTTTTGGATTTACATTAATTAAAAAACCAAGTTTCTCAATCTTTCCGGCCAAGCCACGATGCCCAGATGTTTGAATTTAATTCTCATTTCTTGCATGGGACCTAGAAATTCACCGAAGGACACACATGTGATTTTTAAACCAACTTTGGTGCATTGGAGCATGTGCTTGTACTTCAATTTTGACTTATGCATATTAAATGACTAGAAATTCAATTGATGTATAAGAAAGTCCAAACGAACCGGGAATAATTCCAAATTTTAACACGGCACTCATATAGTTCTATGTTGCCTCTATAAAAAAATAAGGGGGGAGGCAGCGTATATCATTTTGAACACAAAGGTGACAGGTCCCCCCTCGGGAACCATGAGTCTTCTCGAGAGAAGCTCCAGTTTGCAAGAAGCTTATACCAAAAACTTGTCCAAATGCGGCCAATTTTTTTACCACAACATGTTGGTGCCATGAAATGACACCATGCCAAGTTTTATGATTTCAGGCGAGTTCTGAATTTCCAGGAATTTAAAAACCAAGTTTCTCAATGTTCCCGACCGAGCCACGACGCCCGGATGTTTGAATTTCATTCCCATTTCTTGCATGGGACCTACAAATTCACCCAAAGACACACATGTGATTTTTCAACAAACTTTGGGGCACTGGAGCATGTGCTTGTAGTTCAAATTTTAATTATGCACATTAAATGCCGAGAAACTCAATTAATCCATAAAATGCCGAACGAACCAGGAATAATTCCAAATTTAAACACGACACTCATGTAGTTGCATGTTCACTATACATAAATGTTCTAGCAAATCAAACACCATCCTTTCCCTCCATAACACCATTTTGTCTTTCAAAACATAATGAAAAAAATCAGGTATACCACAAACAGTTTACTCAAAAGAATCGTGTGGGATGCGATATAAAATATACTGGCGCACCGTCTTGTCTGGCTTACGCAGGAAGCTTCGTCGTCTATAGTCCACCGCCCCCGCTTGAACCACACTTGTGCGCTAGTTTCTCATGGCATTGAGTGAATTTTTTTGCCATCGCGGAAATATCTATCTCCCGGCCCCTCCCTCCCACCAAAAGCCACATTTTCACTGTTCCTCCTTGCTTTCCAAGTTCAAACCTTCACTGCTGCTTACTGGAAGCTCAGCCTCCTCGCCGGTGACCCTTCTTGTGCAGTTGCGGGCATCATTCTAACAATGGGAGACACTGTGGTTTACCATCGAGGTTTGTTCAAGCATGGTCCTTTGTCTAATAGCACATTATTGTGCAGTTGCAGGAATCATTCTAATATTTAGGTTTCTTACAATTTGGTCTTGCACATGTAGGTCCTACTATCAGAGGCTTAGACTCACTGTTCGACCCATTTTGCATATGGGGAAATGAGATGTCCATGAATATCAGTCAAGTTAAGAAACTCAGAAAGATTGTTAGGATGAAGAAACTTGCGAAGAATAATAGCAAGATCTTTGTTTGCACAATGAAGAAGACATCAATCAACTATAGGATGGTACTAACTCTTTTACCTTGTTTTTACCCCTTGTGCCATCAGTCAACTATAGGATGGTACTAACTCTTTTACCTTGTTTGCATATCTTTATTTTCAGTACTTTTCAAAGTAGTTCACCGATGATTACCTCTCAAACCACTTGCATGGTCAAGAGGCGAGGAAGGTATTCATTCAACACCCACGGTACAATATTGAAGTCTTGCTGAAGAGGACGAAGGTTGGGCGAGCAATTATCCATAGCCACTGGCCTAAAGTTGCAAGGACATTCAACATTACTAAAGGCTCAACATTTGCCTTCCACTTCTGCAGTTTCCCAAATGAGATTCATCTGTCTATTTACCGTGTATGATGCTACTTTCCAAAGGTTTTTGATGTTGCATGTGAAACTTGGTGCTGTTGTTTAATGGTGGAACTGAGTGCCGAAGCTATCTGATGTAATTCGATTATGAAATCCTGGTTGCTGTTATACGGATATGAAATATCTGGTGTGTGTTTTTATAATAAATATTAATTTGATTAGTACATGGATTATAAATAATAGGCTAATTACCCTGCTTATTGGGGTTTTCTATTGCAGATGGTTACTCAGATAACGACGTGGGTGATATGTCTCCAACGTATCTATAATTTTTTTATTGTTCCATATTATATTATCTGTTTTGGATGTTTAATGGGCATTAAAATGCTATTTTATATTATTTTTGGGACTAACCTATTAACCGAGGGCCCAGTGCCAGTTTCTGTTTTTTTCTATTTTAGAGTTTTGCAGAAAAGGAATACCAAACGGAGTCCAAACAGAATGAAACCTACGCAATGATCTTTCTTGGACCGAAAGCAAACCAGAAGACTTCAAGATGAAGTCAGAGACGCAACAAGGAAGCCACGAGGCAGGAGGGCGCGCCCAGGGGGGTAAGCACGCCCCCACCCTCGTGGGCCCCTCGTAGCTCCCCTAACCTAGTTCCTTCGCCTATATATACTCTTATACCCTAAAAACATCAGGGGGAGCCACGAAACCACTTTTCCACCGCCGCAACCTTCTGTACCCATGAGACCCCATCTTGGGGCCTTTTCCGGTGACCTGCCAGAGGGGGATTCGAGCACAGAGGGCTTCTACATCAACACCATTACCTCTCCGATGAAGCGTGAGTAGTTTACCATAGACATTCGGGTCCATAGTTATTAGCTAGATGGCTTCTTCTCTCTCTTTGATTCTCAATACCATGTTCTTCTCGATGTTCTTGGAGATCTATTCGATGTAATACTCTTTTGTGGTGTGTTTGCCGACATCCGATGAATTGTGGATTTATGAACAAGATTATCTATGAACATTATTTGGTTCTTCTCTGAATTCTTATATGCATGATTTGATATCTTTGCAAGTCTCTTTGAATTATCGGTTTAGTTTGGCTTACTAGATTGATCTTTCTTGCAATGGGAGAAGTGCTTAGCTTTGGGTTCAATCTTGCGGTGTCCTTTCCCAGTGACAGTAGGGGCAGCAAGGCACATATTGTATTGTTGCCATCGAGGATAACAAGATGGGGTTTTCATCATATTGCTTGAGTTAATTCCTCTACATCATGTCATCTTGCTTAATGCGTTACTCCGTTCTTTATGAACTTAATACTCTAAATGCATGCTAGATAGCGGTCGATGTGTGGAGTAATAGTAGTAGATGCAGGCAGGAGTCGATCTACTTGACACGGACGTGATGCCTATGTTCATGATCATTTCCTTAGATGTCTTCATAATTATGCGCTTTTCTATCAATTGCTTGACATTAATTTGTTCACCCACCGTAATATATGATATCTTGAGAGAAGCCACTAGTGAAACCTATGGCCCCCGGGTCTCTTTTGCATATTATTGAATCTCGTTTACAACTTGCTAGTTTCTGATCTACTATTTTGCAATCTTTACTTTCCAATCTATAAACTAAAAATACCAAAAATATTTACTTTACCATTTATCTATCTCTATCATATCTCACTTTTGTGAGTGACCATGAAGGGATTGACAACCCCTTTATCGCGTGGTTGCATGTTCTTGATTGTTTGTGCAGGTATTCGGCGACTTGTGCATCGTCTCCTACTGGATTGATACCTTGGTTCTCAAAACTGAGGGAAATACTATGCTACTTTTCTGCATCACCCTTTCCTCTTCAAGGGAAAACCAATGCAAGCTCAAGAGGTAGCACTGGGTGATGAACTCAAACAACACATAAGGTTTCTAGAAAGTAGGCGTGTTCGATCAACTAACAATCACACATGGCTTCCGGCAGAGAAATGTTTGCGTTAGGCCACCTTGCACAAACGTTTCCATACAAAAAACTGTGTGTGATATACATATGAATGGAAATGTTTTTCTGGGATTCACCGTGTGGGATGTACATACGAACGGAAACAATTGGGTTTCGATGCCCCGCCAGATCGCACAGGAACTCATTTTGCCCCAGCCTGTGTGCCAGGAGGGCCTATCCCCGACGGTTTCTGGGTCATATGGGAAGGACCCCCTTATCACCCACACTCACTTGGCGACGGTTCCAAACGTCGTCGCGGAAAGGGGTTAAAAACCGTTTGTACAGCAGCTCTCTGTACTAGTGTTCTACAACTATCGCTAACGTATAGTGATAAAGTAAAGCAATTACATGGTGTTTGCATTTCATACAATAAAGAGACAACCATAAGGCTCCTGCCGGTTGCCGATAACTTTTACAAAACATGATCATCTCATACAATAATTTATAACACATCATGTCTTGACCATATCACATCACAACATGCCCTTCAAAAACAAGTTAGACGTCCTCTACTTTGTTGTTGCAAGTTTTACATGGCTGCTACGGCCTTCTAGCAAGAACCGTTCTTACCTACGACAGAAAAACCACAATGGTGATTTATCAAGTTTGTTGTTTTAACCTTCAACAAGGATCGGCCGCAGTCAAATTTGATTCAATTAAAGTAGGCGAAACTGACACCCGCCATCCACCTTTATGGAAAACTAGTTTCATGTCTATTGGTGGAACCGGTCTCATGAACGTGGTCATGTAAGGTTGGTCCGGACCGCTTCATCCAACAATATCGTCGAATCAAAATAAGACATTGGTGGTAAGCAGTATGACGATCACCGCCCACAACTATTTGTGTTCTACTCGTGCATATCATCTACGCATAGACTTGGCTCATGATGCCACTGTTGGGGAATGTAGCATGCAATTTCGAAAAAAATTCTATGCTCACGCAAGATCTAGGAGATGCATAGCAACGAGAAGGGGAGAGTCTGTCTACGTACCCTCGTAGACCATAAGCGGAAGCGTTTGACAACGCGGTTGATGTAGTCAAACTTCTTCTAGCTCCGACCGATCAAGTACCGAATGTACGACACCTCCGAGTTATGCACATGTTCAGCTCGATGACGCCCCTCGTCCTCTTGATCCAGCAAGATGTTGAGGAAGTAGATGAGTTCCGTCAGCACGACGGCGTGGTGATGGTGATGGTGATGGTGAAGTGATCCGCAGGGCTTCGCCTAAGCATCGCAAGAATATGACCGTGGGAGTAAGCGATGGAGGGGGGCGCCGCACACGGCTAACAATTGATGTTGTGTGTTCTAGGCGCCCCACCCCACATATATATAGGTGGGAGGGGAGAAGAGGCAGCCAGGGGGCACCCCCTTTCCTTTTTTCACCGGAGAAGAAAGGCAGGGGGAAGAAGAGAAGGAAGGGGGGCCGAACCCCCTCTTCTCCTTCTCCTATTCGGCCACTTGCCATAGGGGGGCGTGCCACCCATTGTGGGCTGGTGTGCTCCCCTCTCATGGCTCATATATTTCCCCCGGGGGTTCCGGTAACCCCTCTGGTACTCCGATAATTACCCGATACACTCCGGAACACTTCTGGTGTCCGAATACTATCATCCTATATATCAATATTTACCTTTCGACCATTTCGAGACTCCTCGTCATGTACGTGATCTCATCCGGGACTTCAAACAACATTTGGTCACCAAATCACATAACTCATATAATACAATATCGTCATCGAACGTTAAGCGTGCGGACCCTACGAGTTCGAGAACTATGTAGACATGAATGAGACACCTCTCCGATCAATAACCAATAGTGGAACCTAGATGCTCATATTGGCTCCCACATATTCTATGAAGATCTTTATCGGTCGAACCATCAATATACGTTATTACCTTTGTCATCGGTATGTTACTTGCCCGAGATTTGATCATCGGTATCTTCATACCTAGTTCAATCTCGTTACCAGCAAGTCTCTTTACTCGTTCCATAATACATCATCCTGCAACTAACTCATTAGTCACTTTGCTTGCAAGGCTTCTTATGATGTGTATTAACGAGAGGGCCCAGAGATACCTCTCCGATACTTGAAGTGACAAATCCTAATCTCGATCTATACCAACCCAACAAACACCTTCGGAGATACCTGTAGAGCATCTTTATAATCACCCAGTTACGTTGTGACGTTTGATAGCACATAAGGCATTCCTCCGGTATCCGGGAGTTGCATAATCTCATAGTCGAAGGAATATGTATTTGACATGAAGAAAGCAATAGCAATAAAACTGAATGATCAATATGCTAAGCTAATGGGTGGGTCTTGTCCATCACATCATTCACCTAATTATGTGATCCCATTATCAAATGACAACTCATGTCCATGGTTAGGAAACCTTAACCATCTTTGATCAACGAGCTAGTCAAGTAGAGGCTCACTAGGGACACAGTGTTTGTCTATGTATTCACACATGTATTTAGGTTTCCGATCAATACAATTCTAGCATGAATAATAAACATTTATCATGATTAAGGAAATATAAAATAACAACTTTATTATTGCCTCTAGAGCATATTTCCTTTAGTTACTACTAGACCTCATAGGTCGAATAGAGCATGTTCCGCACCAGAGTGGTATGATAATACTGTCTTGGAAGTCATGTTACAAGACCATGGCGAACCTACGAATTATGAAGAAGCTACGATGAGCCCAGATTCTGACAAATGGCTTGAGGCCATGAAATTTGAGATAGGATCCATGTATGAGAACAAAGTATGGACTTTGGTGGATTTGCCCGATGATCGGCAAGCCATAAAGAATAAATGGATCTCTAAGAGGAAGACAGATGCAGACGGTAATATCACTGTCTACAAAGCTTGACTTGTTGCAAAAGGTTTTCGACAAGCTCAAGGGGTTGACTACGATGAGACTTTCTCACCCGTGGCGGTGCTTAAGTCTGTCCGAATCATGTTAGCAATTGACGCATTTTATGATTATGAAATCTGGCAAATGGATGTCAAAAAACTTGCATTCCTTAACGAGTTTCTTGAAGAAGAGTTGTATATGATGCAACCGGAAGTTTTTGTCGATCCTAAAAGTGCTAACAAAGTGTGCAAGCTCCAACGATCCATCTATGGACTGGTGCAAGAATCTCGGAGTTGGAATATACGCTTTGGTGAGGTCATCAAATCATATGGTGTTATACAGACTTATTGTGAAGCCTGTATTTACAAGAAAGTGAGTGGGAGCTCTATAACATTTCTGATATTATATGTGGATGACATATTGTTGATTGGAAATGATATAGAATTTCTGGATAGCATAAAAGGATACTTGAAGAAGAATTTTTCTATGAAAGACCTCGGTGAAGCTACTTATATATTGGGCATCAAGATCTATAGGGATAGATCGAGACGCCTGATAGGACTTTCACAAAGCACATATCTTGACAAAGATTTTGAAGGAATTCAAAATGGATCATCAAAGAAGGAGTTTTTGCCTGATTCTAAGGTGTGATGTTGAGTAAGACTCAAAACCCGACCACGGCAGAAGATAGAGAGAGAATGAAAGTCATTCCCTATGCCTTAGCCATAGGTTCTATAAAGTATGCCATGCTGTGTACCAGACCTATTGTGTGCCTTGCCATTGAGTTTGGCAAGGGGGTAGGATAGTGATCCAGGAGTGGATCACTAGACAACGGTTAAAATTATCCTTAGAACACTAAGGAAATGTTTCTCGGTTATGGAGGTGATAAAGAGTTCATCGTAAAGAGTTACATCGATGCAAGCTTTGACACTAATCTAGATGATTCTAAAGTCTCAATCTGGATACGTATTAAACGTGGGAGCAATTAGCTAGAGTAGCTCCATGCAGAGCATTGTATACATAAAAATTTGCAAATACATACGGATCTGAATGTGGCAGTCCCTTTGACTAAACCTTTCTCACAAGCAAAACATGATCACACCTTAGTACTCTTTGGGTGTTAATCACATGGTGATGTGAACTAGATTACTGACTCTAGTAAATTCTTTGGGTGTTAGTCACACGGCGATGTGAACTATGGGTGTTAATCACATGGCGATGTGAACTAGATTATTGACTCTAGTGTAAGTGGGAGACTGAAGGAAATATGCCCTAGAGGCAATAATAAAGTTGTTATTTTATATTCCCTTATTCATGATAAAGGTTTATTATTCATGCTAGAATTGTATTGATCGGAAACTTAAATGCATGTGTGAATACATAAACAAACACCGTGTCCCTAGTAAGCCTCTACTAGACTAGCTCGTTGATCAAAGATGGTTAAGGTTTCCTAACCATGGACATGTGTTGTCATTTGATAACGGGATCACATCATTAGGAGAATGATGTGATGGACAAGACCCATCCGTTAGCTTAGCATAATGACCGTTCAGTTTTATTGTTATCGCTTTCTTCATGTCAAATACATATTCCTTCGACTATGAGATTATGCAACTCCCGGATACTGGAGTAATACCTTGTGTGCTATCAAACGTCACAACGTAACTGGGTGATCATAAATATGCTCTACAGGTATCTCCGAAGGTGTTTGTTGAGTTGTCATAGATCGAGATTAGGATTTGTCACTCTGAGTATCGAAGAGATCTCTGGGCCCTCTCGGTAATACACATCATAAGCTTGCAAGCAAATGACTAAGGAGTTGGTCACAAGGTGATGTATTACAGAATGAGTAAAGAGACTTGCCGGTAACAAGATTGAACTAGGTATGAAGATACCGACGATCGAATCTCGGGCAAGTAACATACCGATGGACAAAGGGAATTACATATGTTGTCATAACGGTTCGACCGATAAAGATCTTCGTAGAATATGTAGGATCCAATGTGGGCATCTAGGTTCCGCTATTGGTTATTAACCGGAGAGGTGTCTCGGTCATGTTTACATAGTTCTCGAACCCATAGGGTCCGCCTTAATGTTCGTTGACGATATAGTGTTATATGAGTTATGTGATTTGGTGAATGAATGTTTTTTGGAGTCCCGGATTGTAGCGACCAGACCTCAAACAGCCTGATCCATGTGCATCAGTGTCATCCCTGGATCAGTAATGCTGACACGCACAGTACTTGAAGGATTTATAACAGAGTAGCAATCACACACTTATTACATTGAATGTCTCAAAAGAGAACTTATTACAATAAATATGGCTTAAGGCCATCTAATAACGATAACAACGGAAGGCTTGGAAGATAAAGTGAGTCCATCAACTCCAACGGCATCACTGAGTGAAAGATTACGACCTAAGGCACCTTACTCGTCGTCTGAAAAGTCTGCAACATGAACGTTGCAGCCCGAAATGGGTCAGCACATGGAATATGCTGGCAATGTAACACATAGAGAGTAATGAACAGAATAATGCTATCACTACATGCATATATGGCTGGTGGAAAGCTCTATGGTTACAGTTTTGCATAAAGCCAATTTTTCCCTGCAACAAAGGAATAAATTTTATTTAACTATCATGGTGGTTGTTAAACATTGAAAAGGTTCACCCAACTCAATCCCAATTAAGCATCACCATTAAACCCAATCAAAATTAAATTAAGTAACATGATCAGATTCACATGATAATCTAAGAAATAGATACTCAAAATGTCCATAACCGGGGACATGTCTAACCATGATTAGTTTATACACTCTGCAGAGGTTTGCGCACTTTTCCCCACAAGACTCGATCTCCTCCGTTGGATTTCTCGCACTACATGGTGTTTGAGAAACGGATGACCGAGACAGAGTCTTTCAGAAGCGTTAGCACCTTACGATGGGTAGACAGTTACACCTACTTTCCCCTACATCTGCTAGTCTACCACTGTAAGAGTTCACACGACTTAATCAACTATGCTAGAGCCCATAATAGCTTGTGGCTGCACACGGAAGTTTCTAGCATGAAAAATGTCTTGATCCCTTTGAGCCTAGGTGGCGGTCCATAGGAGAATCACACGGTACCCCGGGATTTCCAAAAATACAGGCAACACTGGGTTCCCCAGGTGCCTCAGTCCATCCAGATGTGTATTAAAGTTGCCACCTTAAGTTCAACCATTAATTAACAATACTCACATCTGTCATGGACACACTCACCCAATCCATGTCTACAAGCATAGCATAGCAGTATAAGCAAATGTAGAAGTAACTCCCAAAGGTTTGATAATAAACAGGACAATAGGTACTACCTCATCTACTTCCCAAAACCCACATATTAATCAGATCCTAACCATGCAATTATTTGAGGATTGATCTAATGCAACAAAACTGGGTAGTAAAGAGGTATGATCAAAGTATTACTTGCCTTGCTGATGATCCGTGAAACCTAGAGACCGTAGAAGCACGTTGCACACTCTGGGTACTCTATCGCAAACAAACAAGCATACAATAAGCACTCATCTAATGCACGGGAAAAACTCAAATAAGAGATATAACCAGAAAGTTCAACTTAAAAACTCCGGTTTGCAAAAAGAATCAAATCAAACGAAGCAACTAAACTCAAACAGCGAAAGAAACAAGCTTCATTTACTAATTTGGACCTAAGTCAAATTTTACAGTAGCAAAAACTTGTTTGAGTTGGTTAAACGGATAAAGGGTTTCGAGACGAAACTCTAGGCGCTTGAACCGCCTGATTCCGATAAATGAGCGAAAAGTTATACTAAAACGAAAATCGGATCAGAAATCATGATCGAAAATAATCACAAAAAACCCGAGAAAAAGAAAAACTGACGGACAGGCTAACGAACGAACGTTCGCTATCTGCGGCTAAACGATGAAAATCGTTTGTTAAAACGAACATACGGATGAACGTCCGCAAAATAAATAAACCGTCGGAAAAACCGATCTAACGAAAATAAACCGGAATTAAAAAAATGGATCTAGATCTAGGATTTACCGAAATAAACCGGAAAAAAACGGCGGCGACGTTGGTCAACTCCGGCAGCGGTGGCAGGGCGTGGCGGCGGCGACGACGGCTGGGGCGACGGCGGCTAGGGTTTGGGGGCGCGGGTGGGCTGCGGGCGGCGGTGGGCTACGGGGTAGGGGGCCCCGGCTTATAAAGCCCCCCGGGCGAAGTCCCGGTCGGGTACGGCCCGGAGTCGGTTTCCTCTTTTTTTTAAATTTTCCCGTCCTCACAAAATATGCCGGACAAGATGAACATTTATTTGGGCCTAAAATGAAATTTTGAAAAACGCACATTTTTCCTATGCAAATAAAATAGCAATAAAATCCCAAAATAAAATCTTATTTGATTTTTAATATTTAATCTCCAATATTTCTTTATTTTGGGAAAGTCATTTTATTCCCTCTCTTTTATTTTTATAACAGAAATATACGAAGAGAAAATAATTAAAATCAAATGATCCTCTTTTAAAAATTTGAGAAAACTCAAATATGAAAATAACAAAATCCCCAACTCTCTCTGTGGTCCTTGAGTTGCGTAGAATTTCTAGGATATAGCCAAAATGCATTAAAATATGATATGCAATGATGATCTAATGTATAACATTCCAAATTGAAAATTTGGGATGTTACAAACCTACCCCCCTTAAGATGAATCTCTCCCTCGAGATTCGGGTTGGCTAGAAAATAGGTGAGGGTGGTCCTTCCGTAAGTCTTCCTCTCGCTCCCAAGTGGCCTCATCCTCGGTATGGTGGCTCCACTGAACTTTGCAGAACTTGATAACCTTGCTGCACGTGACTTGGCTGGCCAACTCGAGAATCTTGACTGGTTTCTCCTCATAGGTCAAATCACTATCCAACTGAATCGCTTCCAGTGGCACTGTATCTCTCAAAGGTATAGCGGCCATCTCTGCGTGGCACTTCTTCAACTGGGAAACATGGAACACATCGTGAACTCCTGACAGTCCTTTAGGCAATTCCAACTTGTAAGCAACTTCTCCCATTCGTTCCATAACTTTGTATGGTCCCACAAAACGTGGTGCTAACTTTGCCTTAACTCCAAAACTCTTAACTCCTCGAAGTGGGGACACACGAAGATAAACTCTGTCTCCGACTTCGTAAACTGTCTCCTTGCGTTTAGAATCCGCATAGCTCTTTTGCCTGGACTGGGCTACTTTGAGTCTATCGTGAATCAGCTTAACCTTCTCTTTAGACTCTTTAATCAAATCTGGTCCAAACAACTAACGGTCTCCAACTTCATCCCACAACAACGGCGTCCTGCACCTCCTTCTGTACAAAGCTTCGAAAGGGTCCATCTTCAAACTAGATTGATAACAGTTGTTGTAAGAGAACTCCGCATATGGCAAATTGTCGTCCCAACTAGATCCATAATCTAGCGCACAAGCTCTCAACATGTCCTCAAGAATCTGATTGACTCTTTCGGTCAGTCCATCTGTCTATGGATGAAAGGCTGTACTGAACTCTAGCATGGTACCCAAAGTTTCGTGCAACTGATTCCAGAACTTTGAGGTAAACTGGGTTCCTCTATCTGATACAATGGTCCTCGAAACTCCATACAGACATAGGATCCTGGTCATGTATATCTTTGCCAACTTAGCACTTGTATAAGTGGTCTTCACTGGGATGAAATGAGCTACCTTCGTCAAACGATCGACTACAACCCATATTGAGTCATAGCCTAAACGAGTCCTGGGCAATCCCGTAATAAAATCCATGCCTAGCTTATCCCACTTCCATTCGGGTATCGGCAATGGCTGTAGCAATCCTGCTAGCTTCTGATGCTCTGCCTTCACTCTCTGACATACATCACAAACTGCTACATACTCCGCAATATCCTTCTTCATTCCGGTCTACCAGAAACTGTCCTTCAAATCCAGATACATCTTGGTATTTCCTGGGTGAATCAAATACGGTGAATCATGGGCCTCCTGCAGAATCAACTTCCTGATCTCCAGGTCATTAGGCACATATACGCGGTCCTCAAACCATAAGGTATCATGCTCATCCTCACGAAATTCCTTAGCTTTTCCTTTGCTCATCTTCTCCTTTATCTCGGCAATCTCCTTGTCTGTCTTCTGAGCTTCTCTGATCTTATCCATCAAAGTAGACTGAATCTCCAATGCTGCTACATAGCCTCTCGGAACTATCTCCAAACATAGCTCGCGAAGATCTTCGGCTAACTCCTTGGGTAACTCTCCGGTCATGAGTGTGTTGACATGGCTCTTGCGGCTCAACGCATCGGGTACTAAGTTAGCCTTTCCTGGATGATAATGCAATCTCATATCATAATCCTTAATGAGCTCCAACCATCTCCTTTGCCTGAGATTCAACTCCTTCTATGTGAAGATGTACTTCAAACTCTTGTGATCTGTGTACACCTCACAATGGTTTCCGATGAGAAAATGTCTCCATGTCTTCGACGCATGCACTATGGCTGCTAACTCCAAATCATGTGTGGCATAATTCAACTCATGGGGCTTAAGTTGTTGTGAGGCATACGAAACAACTCTTCCCTCCTGCATAAGCACCGCTCCAAGTCCTCGATGAGAAGCATCACAATATACTTCATAATCCTTGTGCTGATCTGGCAGAATCAACACTGGTGATGTAACCAAACATTTCTTCAACTCCTGGAAACTGGCCTCACATTCCTCAGTCCATTTGAACTTGGTGTCCTTCTTCAACAACTCTGTCATAGGTTTTGCAATCTTCAAGAAACTCTCAATGAACCTCCAGTAGTATCCTGCGAGTCCAAGAAAACTCCGGATTTCTCCAACTGACGTGGGTGCTTCCCAATTTGTCACAGTGACAACTTTGGTGGGGGTCTACTGCTATTCCTTCTCTGGATATCACATGTCCGAGAAATCCAACTTCTTTCAACCAAACCTCACACTTGCTGAATTTGGCATATAGTTGATGTTCTCTGAGCTTTCCAAGTACCAAACGCAAATGCTCCTTATGCTCCTCTTCGTTCTTCGAGTAGACCAAAATATCATCAATGAACACCACGATCAAGTTATCCAGAAACTCCATAAACACCTTGTTCATCATGTTCATAAAATAGGCAGGTGCGTTAGTCAGACCAAATGACATAACGGTATACTCATATAGCACTACAAAAAAATACACTTCCATGATGATACGTGTTTGTCACAGTAGGTCGCGTTTTTTGTCATGCATGTACATCCATGACGATTTTATGACAGAATCAAGATAGTCATACCTGTGTTGTCGTAGAAGTGTTCCATGACACTACCAAAATTATAATCACGGAAGTGTCCACTTCCATGACGATAAATCGCGCGTCACAGAAGTGCTTTCGTCAAGGGTGACCGACACGTGGCATCCACCATAACGGAACGCTGTTAAGCTATTGGGTCCGGTTTTGGATCCGATATCCCGTTAACAGCCCCGACCAATGGGGATTTTCCACATGTAAAATCATCATTGGCTGGAGGAAACATGTGTCGGCTCACCATTGGGACAGCTATCATCCACTCATTGGACCGAAGGCGCCTATGATACGGCGACACATGGCACGGCCCAACAGAGGGCCATTCCTATGGAAAGGCCGGCCTGTTTGACTTGGTCAAAAGGTGGCGGGTCGGGCCACAAAAAGCCTGTTAACGGCATGTTCGCATATAGCCCATTTACAGCCCGCTAACCCAGGGCCCGTTACAACCTCTCCGAATTAGGCCCAGTAGCGTCATCTGGGCCGTCCAATGTGATTCCAGCCCATTTTAACTTTCGGCCCATGTGTGGCCCATGACTTCTTTCGGCCCATATGAGGCCCTTTGTAACTCTTGGCCCATTAACGGACCGTGGTGAAACTGGCCCGTAATGAACAGTTTATCACTTTATACCCATTAACGGCCCGTTATTCCATTGGGTCGTTTCCAGCCCAAGTTATCTTTCGGCCTTCTCATGGCCCATTGATTCTTGGGCTCATTTGCAGCATTCGGTTACATACGGCCCATTACTGTCATTTTCTGCTTGTGGGCAAAATTCAGTCCGTCGTTACAGTCGGCCCGTTTGCGGACCGTTAATACGTTGGGCCGTTTTCATGTCAAAAAAACCCGTTGGGCTGTTTTCATAGAGTTATCAAATACAGCCTATTAACGGCCCGTTATGGTCCACGAATAGTACGACTCATGATTGGCGAAATGATGATATGCCCCGTAGAAGGCCCATGGACCCTACGACCCATAGAAGGCCCATGAATCCTAAGGCCCGTATAGAAGGCCAATGGATCCTACGACCCGTATAGAAGGCCAATGGATCCTACGGCCGGAAGAAGGCCCATAGATCATACGGCCTGCAGGAGGCCCGTGGTTACAACAGTCCGTGTGTTGCCATGATTATTTTGGCCTAGTTACCAAAAATAGGCTATTGTGGCCACTAGAAAAACACAGAAAAAGAACTGCAGTGACTACAAGCAAACAACTAAACAAGACAATAAGGAAATAAATAAGCAAGCAATTAACGCTAGCCTATTACCGCTATTACACATATTACATCCACTGGGCATCAAAGTTCGCCACCAGTGCAAATATAGGGAACAAAGCATCATATTACATACACTGGCCGTCAAAATTGGCCACCAGTGCAAATAAACATGGCAGCAAAACAAGAGCATAACTGAAACAACTTTAGAAGAGCTCAAGAAACATTATCCTGGGTATCCACCATGCTGGCAATAAGCTTAGCAAGCTTATTAACTTTGTCATGTTTGGCGCTAAAGTCCTCCAACGCTTGCTGTTGCACCAGAAAGTATGCATTTGAATGCTCCAGGGACTTCAGCAGTCCTTCCGCTTCTTGTCGCGGCACAACTGATCGATGTCTTTCAGCTTGTAGTTGAGACTCAACAAACCGAACTGATTCAGATAGTGACTTTGAATAGCTTGTGCAAGCGGTAGTGGCCAGTAACTCGAACACTAAACCAAGACAGGACTTTGGGGTTGTCTCGCTGTCTTCAAGATAGTCTTCCTAAGCTGTTTTATTAGCTTTGTTGGAGACCAACAAGGATGTGTCACTGTCCTGAACCTTATCTGCATTACTTCCTTTACCATTGCTTAATAAGGCACTCTTCCCCAATATTCTATCAGCATTCTAAAAGAAGAAACAAGCAGACACATAACAAGTTTAGCATGCACTAGTATATGAAACTCATTTCGGTGAACCAGTTCATTAGTAAGGTGGACAGGATTAAACTACCAAGTCTTCTATTGCCAAGTACTAGTACATAATAAAAGCATCAAACAAACATATATCTATGTCCTATGGTCACTGCATTGTCTTGCCAATTCAAAATAGAGACACGGTTCAAATCATATCAGTTCAAGACAAAGCAGCAGTGAAAGAATACAAAGCGTGGGAAACTACTTGGCACAACAAGATTTCAGATGGGTACCACGGCTCTACATGTACAACAACACCATTGGCTCTATTGTGATGCTAGTAATGTGCATGATATGAAAGTCAACTGTATACATAATTGAAATTGAAATCAACAGAGCTACTGATAAGAGCAAACCTGTTAAAGAAACATGCGTGAACATACATGTTGTGCCATTGGAGTTTCAATTGGATCCTTCAATTTAAAAATAAGTTTGTATGAGTAAATACAGTGATACAAGAGCAAAGCAATCATAGTTAAAAAGGCGCACTTAAGCGCGCCTAGGCTCTAGGCGTTGGCAAAATGCATTGCCCATAACTACGCTTAATTTGTGCATAACTGCGCATAAGCATGCACTTTGGTCAGTAAAGTGCAAGGCGGTGGCAAAATGCACAATTAACGCCTAGCGCTTTTTTGAACTATGATAGCCATGGAATCTTAAATTAGAACAGTTGTTCTTCAGGTTTAGGCACTTGTTCTACATGAACAGAGTACAGTAAGACGCAAGAATATAATACTTAAAAATAGAAAATGAGCTCATAGACCTTACCACATTCTTGGTTCGGGACCAGTACAGAACAAGGCGTTCCTAGTCATCGTCCAGTAAATGTGTCTTAGGAGAACGTAAGGGAATATGATGAGTTTCTTTGCGGTGAAGTACGTTTTCTTCAGGTAATTCCGATACTACCACCAAGCATTCTTGAAGATAGCAGAGGTATTAGCACAGGTTATCTCATCCTGAGTTTCCTAATCGGTCCTTCTCTATAGAGAAAAATGGGAAAATTTGTTGTATTATAACCATCATGGTGGTAGGATGTATGGGACAAAGCAAAGTAATTGCCATGAATAACATTACTTACACATAACTCCTGGACAAACACCTGCAACTGGCATTTTCCTTCATCTTCAGTATAATATTTCCAAGATGGGAAGATACGCACATACGATTTAACAACATCAAATGTGATAGATGCTAAACTATGACTAGCTGGTTGTGCTTCCTCCACAGGAATAGGCGTACTAACTGGTGGAGTTGGGGTTCGCCATGATAGTACTAGCCCTTTGGGCACTGGAGCTGCCTTACTAACTGCTCTTGTTTGGGAGCTCTGTGGTGGAGATGGTGCTGTGTCAACAGGAACTGGGTTACTATCGGCTGTGGTTGGGGTTAGATTGGGTGAAGCTGGTTCTCTGTCCATCGCAGTAGGGGTACAATCTGCGGGAGTTTGGGTTATGTGTGGTAGGGCTGGTTCTTGTGCATGTACAACCGGGGTGCTATCTCCACCAAGAGGTAGCAGTGTTTTATTTGAAGATCGTGTTTTTAGTCCGCTAGATACTGGCATCACCGGCTCCAATTCAAATGGCTAATAAACAGGAAACATAGTTGAATGTACAGACATTGTATGAGAGACAGATGCAATAGATAGTGTGGAAAAAAGAGGGCATAAAATAGTTGACATGTATATTGTTTAACTAAAACGGATAGCATGACATAATTTCACATATATGATGTCTATCTAAACTGGATAGCATAGCATAACATAATTCAAAGATATGATGAATAACTAAATAGGATCGCATGACATAATTCACCTACATGTTATCTAAGTAATCAGGATCGCATCATTTAATTCACATATGTGATTTATATGCTAAACAGGGGGCATTCGATATGATGTCTGAACTAAGAACATGGTGTTGAATATTGTGTATATGATGTCTAAACTACGCAATGCAAGACACCATATGCATGATATGAGCAGTATAACCGTGCCAAGTTAGAGCATACACCTCAGTGGGGGAATAGGACTGGTCATTTGTCTCTGAATCCATCTCTGAGGAGCTATCGGGACCCAACAAGAGATCAGCTTCAACAAGTAGCACTGTCTGCTCTGAAGGGCTTGTTTTCACTCCAGATTTTTCCATCTCCCACCCAAATGGCTGATTCACAGGAAGAGTAGTTTAATTTACAAATATTGTCGACAAATGGAAATGTAATGAAGAAAAGGATGGGCAAGATATCATTCAAATATATGATGCCTGGTTAAACAGGATGGCATTGCACATTTCACATATATTATGGCTGGCTAAAAGACATGAGACTGCATAATTCCCATATATGATATAGAAACTAAACAGTTGGCATTACAGAACATGTCTAAACTAAGCAGATGACATATATGATGTCAAAAGTAGGCACTGCAAGGCAACATATGCATGATATGACTAACATCATCATGCCAAGGTAGAGCAAACACCTTGGGGGTAAATAGGAGTGGTCAGCAGCGTCTGAATCCACCTCAGAACAGACATCTTCCTCTGGATTACAATCTGGTGAGGGGTGGGGAAGGTTTGCCATTGAACCCACCATGGAGCAATGTCTGCATGACATTGTATTGCCACGCAAAACTCTTCTCTTTTTCTCTACATGTTCAGCATGACTGTGTACAATATCTGACATGCATATGAAAAAAATATGGTGAGATTATGTAAGGAGAGCATGCAGAAATTTAGAGTGATGGTAAAAACCAGTAGATGGATCCAAAAATAATGATAGCAGGCTGATGATTGCTTTAAATTAATAAAAAGACAGATGATGATTGCTTTACTATTTGTTTCCCACCCAAGATGAACAACATAGGCATACCCTAGGTGAACCAGATATTAGACAGACATACTATTCATTGTTGCCTCGATATGTGCCCCACAACTAATTTAGAACTCAAGTTTGAACATTAATTTGGACCTGACTTGGGAGCCCAAGAGCTGAACAGGACGATAAAGTAGGAGGTAAGTTTAAGCAATGCATAACATAAGCAGAAACAAAAGAGTGTGACCTCTCTTGTGGACCCGTGTACTCCTCAGGTTCATCTGCTGAGTCGATGATGGTGATGCCATTGCGGTGGGTGCCGGTGGCAGGGAAGGAGGTCTGAGGCGGCGAAAGACGGTCAGGAGTCGTGATGTCTGGTTTGGTGGATGCTTCTATCGATGGAGCAGCTCAGGTGAGGTGGACGACGTTACGGCAGGAGCAGGACAAACCACACAAAGTTCCCTTCGACACGTACCTGTAACTGAAGTAATTCTGTAAGGGCTCATTTGGCTTGCATGATTCTTAAAACGTAGGGATAGGAAAAACACCAGAATAGGATAGGAAAATGCACATGGTAAACAGAGCATTTGTAAACACAGGATTTCTGTCAACTTGGGTGTTTGGTTGACAGGAATTGGAAGAGTAGAGGAATGCAAAGAAACATGGCCAAAATAAAGTGAAACCATATGAAAGCGTGTACAGTTAGAATGTTATTCTGGCACTAATGCACTTGATCTTGTTTTCATGCATAGGATTTTGAAAAGTAGGTCCAGGTGGATGTTTTGCTTCATTCCTTTCAACAAAATGCATGAATAATTGAATAGTAGAGTGCCATTGGAAAAATCCCTATTGCTATGTTTTTCCGTTGAACCAAAATAGCCCTAATGGATCGACGTGAATTTATAGTAATAAGTGATGCAACAAGTGTACAACCTCTTTGCCATAGTCATGTCGACCTCAGCATCATTTGGTTGGTCGCTGAAGCAGTTGAGGCAGAGGTGGCTGTCGGAGGTGTGGAGGAAGATCTGAGGAATCTGTAGATGGCGTCCGGGGCACTACTCTATTGTGATGGATCGCTCTGTCGTTGGAGCAGCTCCGGTGAGCCATAAGACGTCAAGGCTGAAGCAGCACAAGACAGACATCGTCAATCTCAAGTGGGATTCTAATAGCATCTCCAATAGATGATGTAAAATGGATGTAAAATTTACATCACCAAAAACCACCTGACTACAATAGATGAGGTAAAAACTGTTAACTCTAAACTTAACTGTCGAAACTGAAATTTACTATGGAATCTGAATGCTACTGTCGAAACTGAATGCAATGGTAGCAGAGAGGCACTTGACATGTAGTTTAGGGAGGGCCTGCAGTTCATCTTCAACCTGCACCCTCCTGAGTCGCCAACCACCACCGGCCTCGCCGCCGGCCCCAGTGCCGCCTCGCCGCCCCGAAACAACTCCCCACCGCCGCCCCGGCCAGCCCTCTAGGACCCCCGCCCCCCACCCTGAACCCTAAGATAGATAGTGGGGTACCTCTCCAGCGATCCCCCGTCCCCGCTGCAGGTGGTTCTTCCTTAACTCC
>NC_041389.1:305427892-305449572 GCF_002162155.2 Triticum dicoccoides
GGCTAAATCGGAGCAGAGCAGCAGCACGAGCGAGGGGGAGAGCAGCAGCAGCAGCTGGGCGAGCGAGCGATCGAGCGAGAACCGGAGTAGCAGCAGCAGATCCGGCTGGTATGGACGCCACCTCCGAAGGGGCCTCGCACTGGGGGAGAGCCACCGTGGAGATGTCGCCCGTGGCGCCGGCTTCAAGGTAGCCGCTCCATGGGGGTGCGGGATGGAGCACCGTTGTCGCCGGGAGGTCGAGTTAAGGAGAAGGTGCAATGCAATGAGTGTACAACCTCTTTGGTGGTACCGAGTAGGCCTCGACTTCGTCCGAGGAGTCGGTGAGGATGTTGTGGTTCCGGTGGAGCAGGTTAAGACGACGCTGTGGGGATGGAGCAACCGCGATAGATGAGGCGATCGTCAGAGCTGCTCCTTGGAGGTGGAGGATGGGGCGGTTGAACCGGCGGGACGACGATATGGACGACGGATCCTCATCCGAGGAGGTGGACGAGGGACGTCGAGCTGTTGCGGTGGACGACGTCGTCGGGGAAGAGGCTCCGGCTGGGCAGCGGTGAGGTGGCGGACGGAGGAGGGTGGAGCTTCGCGGCTAGAGCGGAGAGGTTATGGCGGCATGGGATTTCGAATGGCGAAAGGGGGGCGATGGGAGGGGGTGAAGCATGACTTAGGGACGCGCTTGTCCAAAATGTAGGGTGTGTTACAAAAGTACCCCCCACCGATTTGAACTAGCGGCCCTATCGACTCAGGGTTAGAAGGGGGATTTCGCGTGTCGGGATTTTGGCAGCTGGAGGGAGTTTTCGCGCGCATTGTAATTTCGGGATAGCAAGGCGCGGGTTGTGAAGGCGCTAGTTTTGGGAGCACGATATCTGAATTTTCGGGATATAACAAGACGCGGGTTGAATTTTAGGGACAAGCCTAACGTGTAGTAATACTGTACTTGTACGTACCAAATCAATTTGTACTTCCCTCAACCAAAAAGAAAACGAAAAAAATAAAACTATTCACACCACACAAAGAGAGAGTCTTGCCCCATTTTACTGTACAAATGCTATTCAAAGCTACTCCCTCCTTCCATCTATATAGGGCCTAATGCGTTTTTCGATGCTAACTTTGACCAAATATTAGAGCAATAATATATGACATGCAACTTACACAAAGCACACTGTTAAATTGTCTGTGAAAGGTTCTTTCAATGATATAATTTTCACATTGTGCATGTCATGTACTATTAATCTTGTCAATAGTCAAAGGCGGTCTTAAAAATCTCATTACGCCCTATATAGATGGAAGGAGGGAATATGAATCCATGTTATGTCTGATTAAATTTTTTCGCTTGTTGTATAATGCATGTAACCTACTCATACCAACATTTTAGTGCATTCCAAATGTCTATACTACCGCTGCAATTCGAACTAAATTTGAATTCGTTTCTCTATTTCAATAAGAATCCACAATCATGATTGTTGCCAACTTCAACCATCATTCGTGTATTACCTTAATAACACACCACATGATTACTATAGAGATAGATATGAACTATGTGTACTACATGAACTCGAATGCTATTTTTTGAATACACTTGATGTTGATTCCAAATAATAGTACATTTGATGTACTAACTATATATTCATAATCTAAACCATGTTCCATACGTACACCGTGTTTATCACACAAAGTATAGTGCCCCGCCCCCTACATTTTGACAAGTATTTAGACCTGAGTTGCAAAAGCCACACATTGCCCAAATTATAATCAATGTTCTACATTATGATATCTTCTTCAAGTATTCGTATCCACTTTTTTATAATGAATTATGATCTTTGTTCGTCTTCTACACCTTCACGATCCTCTTCTATTTGTAGCTAGCTAGCGCTAACTTTCTATCGTGCATGCACACGTCTGCCCCCTCTCACCCACCCTTAGTGTCCCCTCCATCGCGCACATTCATTATTTCTCTTTAGGTCGTCCACCAGCGGTGTTTGTAGGCCCCCGGCTCCTTCATTCCGGCACACACCGGTCGATATACCTCTCTAGCCAAGTGTGCCTACAACAAACACATATATACTTCCCCTCTTATCTTCTCACCGTCCAAGCCCCCCTATGTCCAATACGATTCCACGCAGATGCACACTCCCGCCCCTCTTTTCGTTGATCACATACTCGCACACTCCTCCCCCCTCGACATGGTAGGCCTCTCGCACCACCTCCTAGCCACACCCTCTCCCCATGTCTGCCTCTCCGGACCTTATTTGCTTTTAACACATGCATGCATGTATATGAACTGATCTCCCTACATATAGCCAGGTCGACTATAATTCATTTTCACCAAGCACCGATACACTTACCTCACTAGTTATGTCTCTCCTTTTCTCGGACACACGACGGTTGATCTTCCTATGTAGTTACGTATGCTTACCACAACCATATCTTCTCCCCTCATCATCCTTGAATACCTCCCGACCCGTCTCTCACTCGCACGTGCATAGACAGACAGACATCCCCCGCCCTCTCTTATTGATATTGCACTCATACCCTCCGTTTATCTAGCAGGCCTCTCCCACCATTTGTGAGACACCACTCCACCACCAACCCTCCGACGCTCTACCTTTGTCTTTTTCCCAACCTTATTCCTCTGCTACACATATCCATGGATGTCGATCGATCTCCCTCAATACATAGCTAGGTCTCTCTCCTTCCCCACACATATACTAGTCGATCGGTCTCTACCCCCCCCCCCACACACACACCGATAGTCGAACGTTGTAGGTAGGTATCCATGCCACGGAGAAAAATTGCACCTCTACCCTCTCAAATTCCAGTAGGCTAGCCGCCCTGTATCTTTGACGTGGGCAAACACAAATTCGGTGGCACTCTTTATCAATCGCGCAGCCACACACTTCATCCCTGTTTTCAATTCTATCGGTATCTCACGTCCATGACTCCGTTTCACACACATTGCAGATGTTACGTTTTTCTGATTGAGATATCATCAACACATTGCCTCTGTTTCGCACAAACCATCTCTCTCACACCCACCCACGTACGTACCTGCACCTAAAGAAGAAGTGCATGCAGGACGCACGTACTCACGTCTCGTTCCTGGCCACACCCACGCGGGTACACGGTGGAGTTTGTTTCTGTACGAAAAGGCAGCCCACGTGATAATTTGACGCGTGTAGCGGTTGTTTACTCGAAGGAGGGTCGGGTACCACGCCTAGACGGAACAAAGTTCGACTTGACGCATTAGCATTAAATAGTTATATATTCCTCAATGGCACGTACAGAATATAAAACAATTGCCGTGGGGAAAATGGAAAAATGGGTTTGTCTCTCGTCACACCATCTCACACAAGGCCGCCGTGGCCTCTCTCTCTCAGCGTTGGTCCGTGATCCGGCCGCATCCCGTCCGCCGACGGAAAGGGAGGATGTGCATCATCTCTTCGTTCGACGGCGTTGAGGCAGCACGTCCCGATCTGCGGTACCCGCCGTTCTCTCTGACCAAGCTCCGACGCGGTAGGGCCTTCACCACTTGCTCGCTGCCGCAGTATGGGCAGATCCCGGCCGCCGGCGCCCTCCTAGTAACATCTCGATGACCCTCAGGTACAGCTTTCTCCGGCCTTGCTCCACTGCCCATCTTCCCACGTTGCTGCATGTGGATCTTCTTTAGTTGTTTGCTTAAATCGTATCTCGGCCGGCGTACTTTCCATCTTGCAATCTTGTCCTCAAACCATTTTTGATAAACCACCATGTGCTATCTTTCCCTTATTACATGGAACATGCTTCTTTTTTCTCGGCGTATGTATCTTCAACTCGTGTTATTGGGTAGTAATTGTTTCCTTTCGACCTCCTTTTGCAAACAGGGCTATCCATTTTCACCTCGTTGCTATTGCGACCTTTTGGTGAACTGCACAAATCACTTTTCTAAAGAGTGTTTTGTGCAGTTCCACCAAAATGTCACACGGGCAACGTTTTTACATTTCCGTGGGACTGCGGAAAGGGAGATTTGTTTTTCCATCCTCCTCATCCAACTCCGTGCCTAATCTTCTCCAACAAGAAGTTAGTCCTAAAGAGAGATCGTAGAGGTGATCAGCTTCTATTTATGTGTGTTATGTTTCATCATCTAGTTCCACTATTATTGTAATCACACCGACTGGATATCTTTGCAAACAGGGATGGTCCGCTCGATTTTAGTGGAGCTGCACAAAATGATTGGATTGTGGTGTCCTTCATACACCTCTTTTTGGCTACAGAGCTGGGTGAAACTAGCTGCCAAGCAATGAACACTGTGCCAAGGAAATGGAGCCATGCCTACGAATAACATCAATCAATTATATTTTTTTCTTTATTTGTACACCTTCTCACAACTTTGTCTTCAGTTGTGATGTGAATATTGGCACTGATCTGCGAACCATTGAGATGCATTAGCCATGGTAGTTTCATTTGTATTTGATGGAATGTTGTAGCGAGATAATCTCGAGGCAAGACACGTGAATCCTAAGTTGAAACCTTTTTTTCCCTACGGGAACCAAAGTTGAAACCTTCATAGCATCATAGTACAATTTCATCAAAATTATACGTACATATAAACAAATCCTGAAAGATTGATAGCAATGCCAGAAACAATTCAACTTTGTTTTGCCGACATGTTGGACATGGATAATGCTTCGGTGCCTTCACCTACCTTTGTGTCTATGACATGTGGGTCCAACAGATGGCTGACCCACATGTCAATGACCCAAAGGCAGGTGCCTTTAAGGCACCGAAGCTGTGTCATGTTGGACATCCTTCATCCGGCTCCATCTGCCATGCAACAATATTGAGTGCACAACACAATTTCAGGGAAAGATTCACCCCAGTCGTTGCACCGCAGTAGTAATGACTAGTGAGCAGTCGAATCACAGAGCCCCACCTTCACCACGGTAAGTTGCTCGGACGAAGCAACCATCATTTCTCTGTTCCTTGAATCTGCTGGTACTCCCATATTCCCACAGTAATAAGTTGCTCGGACGAATCAACCATCACTATATCCGCTCATGTGTGATGACCACAGGAGCTATCCATTCAGATTGCATGTTAAAAAAATAAAGGTCGATAACTAATGCGGCAAACTTTCAAAAAAATGCGGCACCTCGGGCCAACGCGGCCAGATCGCATTTTGCACGAGAAATTACACATCATGTTTCGTTGACATGTGGTCCCGTTCCAACATATCAGTGAGACGACGGTGAGTCCTTTTCTACTAGTATTTCCGAACGGACGTGTAGGCCGGGGCGCCTCTTCATGAACCATGGCAAACTGGCAACCGTCCATCGACTCTTCGCCTTTCCCTCTTGATTTGGAACTGTTGTCGCACGCTCTTCCTCTCCCTCCTCCATTTTCCTTTAGCCCTTCACCCTTCCTTCTGCCATTGTTCGATCGTCTTCTCCATGGAGAGAATAGGCCGGAAACGACCCCGTTATTCTTGCCCCGATCTGAAAGATGACGTGGTGGAGGAACTCATTGCTCGGTGTGACGTCATCACCTCGGCTAGCATGGAAGGTTCATTCAAGCCCATTCTCGACTCAACTAATAACATCATTACAAGGAACCCAAGAGTCAAGGAGCGGTTTGATCTCCCCTATCTTCTTCGTCGTGACCCTGATGACTACTGGCACGGGGACGACGGATGCCTCGCCTTGTGCAAGTTGATGCCGCTTGATAATGATACGTATGATGTTAAGATGCCATCGCTTGAGGGCAAGGATTGGGCAGGCGCAAATGGAGATTGGGTTGTTTACATTGGGTCCAACTACGAGTGGGAACTTGTGAATGTGTACACTCGTGACTGGGTTCCACTTCCAAAAATCTCAGCAAACTGCCCAGAGGTTGAGCACACGGGTATTGTACACACGTTCAAATACGATCATGGTGACTGTCTTCTACAAAAGATAGCAATTTGTCGAGTTCCCAACCGCTCTTGGAATTATAACAACTATGAAGTTGTTGCTATCTTCGACAAGCTTGTTGCCGTCCTTTGTGGTTCGACTGGATGGATATTGCTCAAAAATCAGTTTCTATACATGGATGTGTACTGTGATGCAATTCAATATGAGGGCCTTGTGTTTGCTGCCACCACTCATGGCACTGTTTTTGCATGGAATCCTTATACTTTCGATACGTTTGTCTTCCACCATAATTATAATTGTTTCATCCACATGCATGCAGGTTAGCAAGTTTCCCTTTACTAATTAACCTTCTTCTTGTTTTCCAAGGTCCTGTGAACATTCCACCACCTATACTCGAAAATTTTTATAACCAAGGGGGAGATGACGATGGTGATGATCACGAGCATGAGGACGAGCAGAACGTATATACTCAGTGGCGCCTGGCAACTAATTCCGATGGATCACCTCTTCTTGTGTGTATACAACGCACTAAGTTTGTTACTACTGAGGGAGCACGTGTTGTCTCCCATGGTCGCACTCTTCAGACCTATTCCAACACCCGTTGCATGGTATTCGGGATGGATACTAGTGTGCTAGCGCCAACACCTTCTCCCTGGTACAGAATTGATAGTCTTGGAGAAAACTCGCTCTTCCTTGGACAAAACTATCCGATGATGGTAAAAGGCGATCCAACTGCTGTTGACACAACGTTACTAGTACCATTTATGAGAAGCAATTGTTTTTATACCTCGGGCATTTGGGTGGTTCCCTACCCTAGTAATGATATAGTTGGCCGCTTCAGCTTGGATTACCAGTCCTGAGTTGATCTCGAGATCGACAATAGATGGTGTTGGTGAATGTAGTAATTTCAAAATTTTCCTACGCACACGCAAGATCATGGTGATGCATAGCAACGAGAGGGGAGAGTGTTGTCCACGTAGCCTCGTAGACCAAAAAGCGGAAGCGTTAGAACAACGCGGTTGATGTAGTCGTACGTCTTCACGTCCCGACCGATCAAGCACCGAAACTACGGCACCTCCGAGTTCTAGCACATGTTCAGCTCGATGACGATCCCCGGACTCCGATCCAGCAGAATGTCGGGGAAGAGTTTCGTCAGCACAACGGCGTGGTGACGATCTTGATGTTCTACCGTTGCAGGGCTTCGCCTAAGCACCGCTACAATATTATCGAGGACTATGGTGGAGGGGGGCACCGCACATGGCTAAGAGATCAAGAGATCAATTGTTGTGTCTAGAGGTGCCCCCTGCCCCCGTATATAAAGGAGCCAAGGGGGAGGGGGCGGCCGGCCAAGGAGGGGCGCACCAAGGGGAGTCCTACTCCCACCGGGAGTAGGACTCCCTTCTTTCCTAGTTGGAATAGGAGAAGGGGGGAAGGAGGAGGGAGAGAGGAAGGAAAGGGGGGCGCCACCCCCTCTCCTTGTCCTATTCAGGCTAGGGGGAGGGGCGCACGGCCCAGCCCTTGCCTCCTCTCCACTAGGGTCCATGTAGGCCCATTAAGCCCCCGGGGGGTTCCCATAACCTCCCGGTACTCCGGTAAAATCCTGATTTCACCCGGAACACTTCCGATATCCAAATATAGACTTCCAATATATCAATCTTCATGTCTCGACCATTTCGAGACTCCTCGTCATGTCCATAATCTCATCTGGGACTCCGAACAAACTTCGGTACATCAAAACTCATAAACTCATAATATAACTGTCATCAAAACCTTAAGCATGCGGACCCTACGGGTTCGAGAACTATGTACACATGACCTAGAACTGTTTCCGGTCAATAACCAATAGTGGAACCTGGATGCTCATATTGGCTCCTACATATTCTACGAAGATCTTTGTCGGTCAAACCGCATAACAACATACGTTGCTCCCTTTGTCATCGGTATGTTACTTGCCCGAGATTCGATCATCGGTATCTCAATACCTAGTTAAATCTCGTTACCGGCAAGTCTCTTTACTCGTTGCGTAATTCATCATTTCGTAATTAATTCATTAGCTACATTGCTTGCAAGGCTTATATAGATGTGCATTACCGAGAGGGCCCAGAGATACCTCTCCGACAATCGGAGTGACAAAACCTAATCTCTAAATACGCCAACTCAACATGTACCTTTGGAGACACCTGTAGAGCTCCTTTATAATCACCCAATTACATTGTGACGTTTGGTAGCACACAAAGTGTTCCTCTGGTAAACGGGAGTTGCATAATCTCATAGTTATAGGAACTTGTATAAGTCATGAAGAAAGCAATAGCAACATACTATATGATCAAGTGCTAAGCTAATGGAATGGGTCAAGTCAATCACATCATTCTCCTAATGATGTGATCCCGTTAATCAAATGACAACACATGTCTATGGTTAGGAAACATAACCATCTTTGATTAATGAGCTAGTCAAGTAGAGGCATACTAGTGACATTAAGTTTGTCTATGTATTCACACATGTATAATGTTTCCGGTTAATACAATTATAGCATGAATAATAAACATTTATCATGATATGAGGAAATAAATAATAACTTTATTATTGCCTCTAGGGCATATTTCCTTCAGTCTCCCACTTGCACTAGAGTCAATAATATTGATTACACTGTAATGATTCTAACACCCATGGAGTCTTGGTGTTGATCATGTTTTGCTCGTGGAAGAGGCTTAGTCAACGGGTCTACAACATTCATATCCGTATGTATCTTGCAAATCTCTATGTCTCCCACCTGGACTTGGTCCCGGATGGAATTGAAGTGTCTCCTGATGTGCTTGGTCCTCTTCTGAAATCTGGATTCCTTTGCCAAGGCAATTGCACCAGTATTGTCACAGAAGATCTTCATTGGTCCCGATGCACTAGGTATGACACCTAGATCGGAAATGAACTCTTTCATCCAGACTCCTTCATTTGTTGCTTCTGAAGCAGCTATGTACTCCGCTTCGCATGTAGATCCCGCCACGACGCTTTGTTTAGAACTGCACCGACTGACAGCTCCACCGTTCAATATAAACACGTATCCGGTTTGCGATTTAGAATCGTCCGGATCAGTGTTAAAGCTTGCATCGACGGTAGCCATTTATGACTAGCTCTTTGTCACCTCCATAAAAGAGAAACATATCCTTAGTCCTTTTTAAGTATTTCAGGATATTCTTGACCGATGTCCAGTGATCCACTCCTGGATTACTTTGGTACCTCCCTGCTAAACTTATTGCTAAGCATACATCAGGTCTGGTACACAGCATTGCATACATGATAGAGCCTATGGCTAAAGCATAGGGAGCATCTTTCATTTTCTCTCTATCTTCTATTGTGGTCGGGCATTGAGTCTGACTCAACTTCACACCTTGTAGTACAGGCAAGAACCCTTTCTTTGCCTGATCCATTTTGAACTTTTTCAAAACTTTATCAAGATATGTGCTTTGTGAAAGTCCAATTAAGTGTCTTGATCTATCTCTATAGATCTTGATGCCCAATATGTAAGCAGCTTCATCGAGGTCTTTCATCGAAAATCTTTTATTCAAGTATCCCTTTACGCTTTCCAGAAATTCTATATCATTTCCAATTAACAATATGTCATCTACATATAATATCAGAAATGCTATAGAGCTCCCACTCACTTTCTTGTAAATACAGGCTTCTCCAAAAGTCTGTATAAAACCATATGCTTTGATCAAACTATCAAAGCGTTTATTCCAACTCCGAGATGCTTGCACCAGTCCATAAATGGATCGCTAGAGCTTGCACACTTTGTTAGCACTTTTTGGATCGACAAAACCTTCCGGCTGCATCATATACAACTCTTCTTCCAGAAATCCATTCAGGAATGCGGTTTTGACATCCATTTGCCAAATTTCATAATCATAAAATGCGGTAATTGCTAACATGATTCGGACAGACATAAGCATCGCTACGGGTGAGAAAGTCTCATCATAGTCAACCCCTTGAACTTGTCGAAAACCTTTCGCAACAAGTTGAGCTTTGTAGACAGTTACATTACCATCAGCGTCAGTCTTCTTCTTGAAGATCCATTTATTCTCGATGGCTTGCCGATCATCGGCCAAGTCAACCAAAGTCCATACTTTGTTCTCATACATGGATCCCATCTCAGATTTCATGGCCTCAAGCCATTTTGCAGAATCTGGGCTCATCATCGCTTCCTCATAGTTCGTAGGTTCGCGATGATCAAGTAACATGACTTCCAAAATAGGATTACCGTACCACTCTGGTGCGGATCTTACTCTGGTAGACCTATGAGGTTCGGTAGTAACTTGATATGAAGTTTCATGATCAATATCATTAGCTTCCTCACTGATTGGTGTAGTTGTCACAGGAACCGGTTCTTGTGATGAACTACTTTCCAATAAGGGAGCAGGTACAGTTACCTCATCAAGTTCTACTTTCCTCCCACTCACTTCTTTCGAGAGAAAATCCTTCTCTAGAAAGGATCCGAATTTAGCAACAAAAAGCTTGCCCTCAGATCTGTGATAGAAGGTGTACCCAATAGTATCTTTTGGGTATCCTATGAAGACATTCCGATTTGGGTTCGAGCTTATCTGGTTGAAGTTTCTTCACATAAGCATCGCAGCCCCAAACTTTAAGAAACGACAACTTTGGTTTCTTGCCAAACCACAGTTCATAAGGCGTCGTCTCAACGGATTTTGATGGTGCCCTATTTATCGTGAATGCGGCCGTTTCTAAAGCATAACCCCAAAACGATAGCAGTAAATCAGTAAGAGACATCATAGATCGCACCATATCTAGTAAAGTACGATTATGATGTTCGGACACACCATTTCGTTGTGGTGTTCCGGGTGGCGTGAGTTGCGAAACTATTCCGCATTGCTTCAAATGTAAACCAAACTCGTAACTCAAATATTCTCCTCCACGATCAGATCATAGAAAATTTATTTTCTTGTTACAATGATTTTCCACTTCACTCTGAAATTCTTTGAACTTTTCAAATGTTTCAGACTTGTGTTTCATTAAGTAGATATACCCATATCTGCTCAAATCATCTGTGAAGGTGAGAAAATAACGATGCCCGCCACGAGCCTCAATATTCATTGGACCACATACATCAGTATGTATGATTTTCAATAAATCAGTTGCTCGCTCCATAGTTCCGGAGAACGGCGTTTTAGTCATCTTGCCCATGAGGCACGGTTCGCAAGTACCAAGTGATTAATAATCAAGTGATTCCAGAAGTCCATCAGTATGGAGTTTCTTCATGCGCTTTACACCAATATGACCCAAACGGCAGTGCCACAAATAAGTTGCACTATCATTATCAACTCTGCATCTTTTGGCTTCAACATTATGAATATGTGTATCACTACTATCGAGATTTAATAAAAATAGACCACTCTTCAAGGGTGCATGACCATAAAAGATATTACTCATATAAATAGAACATCCATTATTCTATGATTTAAATGAATAACCGTCTCGCATCAAACAAGATCCAAATATAATGTTCATGCTTAACGCTGGCACCGAATAACAATTATTCAGGTCTAAAACTAATCCCGATGGTAGATGTAGAGGTAGCGTGCCGACCGCGATCACATCGACTTTGGAACCATTTCCCACGTGCATCGTCACCTTGTCCATAGCCAATCTTCGCTTAATCCGTAGTCCCTGTTTCGAGTTGCAAATATTAGCAACAGAACTAGTATCAAATACCCAGGTGCTACTGCGAGCATTAGTAAGGTACACATCAATAACATGTATATCACATATACCTTTGTTCACCTTACCATCCTTCTTATCCGCAAAATACTTGGGGCAGTTCCGCTTCCAGTGTCCAATCTGCTTGCAGTAGAAGCACTCAGACTCAGGCTTAGGTCCAGACTTAGGTTTCTTCTCTTGAGCAGCAACTTGCTTGCTATTCTTCTTGAAGTTCCCCTTCTTCTTTCCTTTGCCCTTTTTCTTGAAACTGGTGGTCTTATTGACCATCAACACTTGATGCTCCTTCTTGATTTCTACCTCCGCAGCTTTTAGCATTGTGAAGAGCTCGGGAATAGTCTTGTCCATCCCTTGCATATTATAGTTCATCACGAAGCTCTTGTAGCTTGGTGACAGTGATTGAAGAATTCTGTCAATGACACTATCATCAGGAAGATTAACTCCCAGTTGAATCAAGTGATTATTATACCCAGACATTTTGAGTATGTGTTCACTGACAGAAGTATTCTCCTCCATCTTACAGCTATAGAACTTATTGGAGACTTCATATCTCTCAATCCGGGCATTTGCTTGAAATATTAACTTCAACTCCTGGAACATCTCATATGCTCCATGCCGTTTCAAAACGTCGTTGAAGACCCGGTTCCAAGCCGTAAAGCATGGCACACTGAACTATCGAGTAGTCATCAGCTTTGCTCTGCCAGACGTTCTTAACATCGTCAGTTGCATCTGCAGCAGGCCTGGCACCCAGCGGTGCTTCCAGGACGTAATTCTTCTATGTAGCAATCAGGATAATCCTCAAGTTACGGACCCAGTCCATGTAGTTGCTACCATCATATTTCAACTTAGCTTTCTCAAGGAACGCATTAAAATTCAATGGAACAACAGCACGAGCCATCTATCTACAACAAACATAGACAAGCAAAATACTATCAGGTACTAAGTTCATGATAAATTTAAGTTCAATTAATCATATTACTAAAGAACTCCCACTTAGATAGACATCTCTCTAGTCATCTAAGTGATCACGTGATCCAAATCAACTAAACCATGTCTGATCATCACGTGAGATGGAGTAGTTTCAATGGTGAACATCACTATGTTGATCATATCTACTATATGATTCACGTTCGACCTTTTGGTCTCCGTGTTCCGAGGCCATATCTGTATATGCTAGGCTCGTCAAGTTTAACCTGAGTATTCCACGTGTGCAACTGTTTTGCACCCGTTGTATTTGAACGTAGAGCCTATCACACCCGATCATCACGTGGTGTCTCAGCACGAAGAACTTTCGCAACGGTGCGTACTCAGGGAGAACACTTCTTGATAATTAGCAAGAGATCATCTTAAAATGCTACCGTCAATCAAAGCAAGATAAGATGCATAAAGGATAAACATCACATGCAATCAATATAAGTGATATGATATGGCCATCATCATCTTGTGCTTGTGATCTTCATCTCCGAAGCACCGTCGTGATCACCATCGTCACCGGCGCGACACCTTGATCTCCATCATAGCATCATTGTCATTACGCCATCTATTGCTTCTACGACTATCGCTACCGCTTAGTGATAAAGTAAAGCAATTACAGGGCGTTTGCATTTCATACAATAAAGAGACAACCATATGGCTCCTGCCAGTTGCCGATAACTTCGGTTACAAAACATGATCATCTCATACAATAAAATATAGCATCACATCTTGACCATATCACATCACAACATGCCCTGCAAAAACAAGTTAGACGTCCTCTACTTTGTTGTTGCAAATTTTACGTGGCTGCTACGGGCTGAGCAAGAACCGTTCTTACCTATGCATCAAAACCACAACGATAGTTCGTCAAGTTAGTGTTGTTTTAACCTTCGCAAGGACCGGGCGTAGCCACACTCGGTTCAACTAAAGTTGGAGAAACAGACACCCGCCAGCCACCTGTGTGCAAAGCACGTCGGTAGAACCAGTCTCACGTAAGCGTACACATAATGTCGTTTCGGGCCGCTTCATCCAACAATACCGCCGAACCAAAGTATGACATGCTGGTAAGCAGTATGACTTGTATCGCCCACAACTCATTGTGTTCTACTCGTGCATATAACATCTACGCATAAAACCTGGCTCTGATACCACTATTGGTGAATGTAGTAATTTCAAAATTTTCCTACGCACACGCAAGATCATGGTGATGCATAGCAACGAGAGGGGAGAGTGTTATCCACGTACCCTCGTAGACCGAAAAGCGGAAGCGTTAGAACAACGTGGTTGATGTAGTCGTACATCTTCATGGCCCGACCGATCAAGCACCGAAACTACGGCACCTCCGAGTTCTAGCACACGTTTAGCTCGATGACGATCCCCGGACTCCGATCCAGCAGAATGTCGGGGAAGAGTTCCGTCAGCATGACGGCGTGGTGACGATCTTGATGTTCTACCATCGCAGGGCTTCACCTAAGCACCGCTACAATATTATCGAGGACTATGGTGGAGGGGGGCACCGCACACGGCTAAGAGATCAAGAGATCAATTGTTGTGTCTAGAGGTGCCCCCCTGCCCCCATACATAAAGGAGCCAAGGGGGAGGGTGCGTCCGGCCAAGGAGGGGCGCGCCAAGGGGAGTCCTACTCCCACCGGGAGTAGGACTCCCTTCTTTCCTAGTTGGAATAGGAGAAGGGGGAAGGAGGAGGGAGAGAGGAAGGAAAGGGGGGGCACCCCCTCTCCTTGTCCTATTCGGACTAGTGGGAGGGGCGCGCGGCCCAGCCCTTGCCTCCTCTCCTCCTCTCCACTAGGGCCCATGTAGGCCCATTAAGCCCCCGGGGGGTTCCGGTAACCTCCCAGTACTCCGGTAAAATCCCGATTTCACCCGGAACACTTCCGATATCCAAATATAGACTTCCAATATATCAATCTTCATGTCTCGACCATTTCGAGACTCCTCGTCATGTCCGTAATCTCATATGGGACTCTGAACAAACTTCGGTACATCAAAACTCATACACTCATAATATAACTGTCATCGAAACCTTAAGCATGTGGACCCTACGGGTTCGAGAACTATGTAGACATGACCTAGAACTGTTTCCGGTCAATAACCAATAGCGGAACCTGGATGCTCATATTGTCTCCTACATATTCTATGAAGATCTTTATCGGTCAAACCGCATAACAACATACGTTGTTCCCTTTGTTATCGGTATGTTACTTGCCCGAGATTCGATCGTCGGTATTTCAATACCTAGTTCAATCTCGTTACAGGCAAGTCTCTTTACTCGTTACGTAATGCATCTTTCCGTAACTAACTCATTAGCTACATTGCTTGCAAGGCTTATATAGATGTGCATTACCGAGAGGGGCCAGAGATACCTCTCCGACAATCGGAGTGACAAAACCTAATCTCGAAATACGCCAACTCAACATGTACCTTTGGAGACACCTGTAGAGCTCCTTTATAATCACCCAGTTACGTTGTGACGTTTGGTAGCACACAAAGTGTTCCTCCGGTAAACAGGAGTTGCATAATCTCATAGTTATAGGAACTTGTATAAATCATGAAGAAAGCAATAGCAACATACTATACGATCAAGTGCTAAGCTAACGGAATGGGTCAAGTCAACCACATCATTCTCCTAATGATGTGATCCCGTTAATCAAATGACAACACATGTCTATGGTTAGGAAACATAACCATCTTTGATTAATGAGCTACTCAAGTAGAGGCATACTAGTGACATTAAGTTTGTCTATGTATTCACACATGTATAATGTTTCCGGTTAATACAATTATAGCATGAATAATAAACATTTATCATGATATGAGGAAATAAATAATAACTTTATTATTGCCTCTAGGGCATATTTCCTTTAGATGGCCCGTCCCAGAGAATCACTTGTGGTTCAAAGCAAGCATTTCCAACGCCGAGGAATGGTTGAGTTGAAGTTCATTTCATTGCTTGTTATTTGTGGTGTGATGAAAACTTTAGTATTTATAATGTATCCTCGTTGTCGATGTGGGTTGATGACCTGTTGTATGTAATAAAATGGTATGCTTGTGATAAACTTACTAAATTTATGAATGGCTTTCGAGTCACTTCTTTGAGTGAGTGGTGTGACGAGGCAATAAAAAATTATGAATACATAATTATACGTGCATTGCAACAGGTTATCGAATGAGGCCAATCAACAATAGTAGTACACTATTTATACTAGCTTCACATGCTTCGCGCGTCGGGCGGGTGTTTTTACTGTAGCCATACTGTACATAACCAACACCTCGAATCCTCGATATTAGTACTATATAGTAAGTAGTAGGAGTAGTAGGGTGGCATGGGCCAGAACAAGCATTCACGTCCAGGAATACGACACACGCCACCAACACGACTTCCATCTGACACCATATTTCTTGGAGTCCGTGCTAGAGCAATCTCTTCAACCTCATCGTTTCTCTAACTCAGCCATCGCGTGGCGAGCGAGGTGGGGGTTTACCGATAGTCGGTTTCCTCAACTACGGTCCAACTTGTAAGGCCAACTCCAACGCTCTATCAATATATGGATGTACTCTTCTTCCCAATACCAAAACTTGCATCCATTCTACTCCCTACGTTCCACAATACATGCCTTCTATTTCTCAAAATATAGATGTATCTAGACATGTTTTAGTATATATGTACATCCATTTTTGGACAAATGGAAGTCAAGTGTTTTGGAATGGAGGGAGTACACAATAAAAATTTTAAGTTAGCACAACTAGTCTAATCCGAGAGCACAACCGAAGATTTGGTCGGGCTCTTCCTCCTTTTGTCGACACGTGGGACATCCAGCATCCAGGTCGTGTCATGCAAGAAAATAGAGTGGTAGTTGAAGCCACGTGATGTGCATCTTGGGTTAAACTGTAAATAGAATCCTACTACTCTTGAGTAACTCCAAAAGCGGCCACCGAAGATCTTTATTGGATTTGTTTTTCATCACCAGCACGTCGAGGTGAAAGATGTGCAGGTTCAGTGGGTCCTCTTGCGTTTTTGCTGACATGTGGGACCGCATATGAGCAAACAGACGATGGGCTCCGCGCGTCCGCTGGCTGGCTGAGAAGAGAGATAGAGGAGGGCTGAGCACGGACTCCAGGAAATTTGTTCTATGTAACCAGCACCTTGATATTTGCATGTGGTTGTTTCTAGAATAAAAAAAGGAGGTACCCCTACTTATGTTACTCCCACTACGCCTAGCCTAAGGTTAGTAGGTGACCTTGCGCTTGGCTCTTCGCCTCTTCCGGAAGTCGATGGTTCTACAGTAGTGCTTCTGGCAATCTGACACCAAATGAACTGATGCACGTCCACCGCTTGTAAGCAAAAGTTTCTCCTCGTGCTGCGAGCCACCGCGCACGCGTTGGCGAGGGAGAAGGCGTAATCAAGCTTCTCATCGTTCTGCGAGTTGACGGGACACATCAAAGTTGTTTACTAGTAGTACGTACTCTCTACAAAAAAGGGCTGACCATGTCATTGCTACCATCCCGTGCTCCGTTGTTGAGTATGTGCACTATTCACATGCCATCGAGGAGAAAAAATATTGCGTAGGTGCCATCAAAGTGCACGACTCACTTACGAAAAAGGGTTTCCCCCCGCTTTTCCCCCCGCACGACTCACTTACGCACTTCTTATTTGATTATCTCCATTTTCTTGCATGACATGTGCACCTTGATGCTAGATGTCTCGCGTGTTGGGAAAAGGATGAACAAATCTCACGTAAAAGAAAAGAGTTGAAGAGCATAGATTCCCGACGACCGAGAAGGAGTAAGGAACCTCGCGGTGCAGCGTCTGCAAGGAACCTTGCGCGTTTTCCCCTGTGTTTTGCCGCCTGCCCACCTATAAACAAATAAAAGAACATGAACTTTTCGCTAAACACTAGAAACGGTACACCAGGATGCTAAGTTGAAGATGTTTTATACTCCCTCCGTTCCCAAATATAAGTCTTTTTAGATATTTCAATAAGGGACTACATACAAAACAAAATGAGTGAATCTACACTCTAAAATATGTTTACATACATCCGTATGTTGTAGTCTATTTGAAATGGCTAGAAAGACTTATATTTAGGAACAGAGGGAGTAGTGTATATTGAATTATTGATAACCACGCAACAAGCCACGCATGTACAGGACGCATGCAGCCACGCATGTACACAAGCCAACGCACTAACTCCATCTGATCCAACTCATGCACATACGCGCACAGCATGGAGCACACAACACACGTACACAACACGTGCATGCACACACGCTCAACCGCGGAATGCACGTGAATAACACATGCATGCGCACACACTCGGCCGCATGGAGGCGTGCGCCATCCGCGGCGACGTCCGCTTCATCGTGCTACGGCAAAGCTTGCACGCAACAGTGCATACACATCTCTTGCAGCACCTCTTTGCCGTCGTTACTCAACTACTAGTCGGAGACGAAGACGACCGCAGCCTCGCCTTAGAGCTAGCACCGATGGAAAACACACGCACGCTGCACGCACACGAGCACATACGGAGTGCCCACAGCATGGTGGTGGTGCGTCCCCAGTCGCCTCTACTCCTTCTGTGCATGTTATCTATCAAGGCGGCTACATGCTAATGATGATGTGGGTGAGATCTTCTAGGACTCAGAGGATGATGAGGAAAATTATGAGACACAAGGTGACGTACACCGTCAAGGTCCATGGTCAAGGGGGTGCTAGTAAGTGCTTAGATGTGCTTAGAGCAAGTACAATAGAGTTGAGTCAGTGGGCTATAAGTAATAAACTAGTATTTTTCTGCTTAGTTGGAGGAAAGAGAAGAGGAGAGAGAAGGTAAGCGGGCTCTTCGTGAAGAGCCAGCTCTAGCACGTGCTCCTAGGCACTTTGTGAGAATGAAAGGTGGGCCACATAATAAAAAAGTAGTACACTCTTTTGATCTACTATTGTACATGTTGACTATAAGATGGGATGTAGATGACATGGCACTGGCTTATAGCTAGCAGTTGGCTATACTATTAACCATGCTCTTTAGATGAGGTGCTAAGTGCATTAAATGGCTTAGTAACTCAAGTCTTCAATGCATAGGTGCTTAGTTTATTGGTGCCACATCATATTTTATGCCTATGTGGCAGGCTTAGCAGCTATACATGGTGGAGCACTGGGAGAGGCCAAGGCTGGTCATAGTAGGGAGTAACTTATACTGTAACATATTACTATGTTACTCTAAACATCTCTATAAACCAGAAAGGAGGGAGTAGTAACATGGACTAGTGTCATATGCAGAGTATGGGAGCATATGATATTTCCCCGTCCGAACCGATCCCAAGTTGGCTTCTCACCTTCTTGGCCCAACAAAAACCCCTCCCCCTCCCGCGCGCGCTTCCCGCCCGGCACCAGCTGCGCCCGCCGCTCCACATTGATGGCAAGTCAGGGCGAAGCGACCTCTCATTGCTTCCGCCGTTGAAGCGGCGCGCCGACCGAGGGCACCGCCCGCTGCACGCCCAACATTTCAAACTACATAGTGGAGAGTAACTTTAGAGCAAGTACTACAATTAGATGACATAAGCAGGCTATAAGGATTTAAATATAGTATTTGTGCTTAGTTGAAGGAGAGAGAAGAGGAGAGACAAGAGAAGCGGATTGTAAACGTGTAGCCGGTTGTACTCCAACATACTTTGTGAGACAAAAGGTGGGGCCATTATTAATGATATAGTATTTATACTAAAGGGACTAATGGACGCCTTAATTACTCTGTTTTTTTAGACAAACCTTGGTGGGGCTATTATTGACTTTTTTTGAGCTATTATTGACTTGGACGTGGGGTTTGGGGGCCAAAGGCCTACTATTATACTCGCACGACCGACCTGACATGCTCTACCCTAGCCGCCGCTGTATCATATGGTTTCACACTGTTCCAGATCTTAGCGCCGCCACACAATTCTTCTCTAGTCCGGCGTGCACCACGAGAAGGGACAGCAGTCCTCCGAACCCCGCCTTTCGTGATCCTGTATGGGAGAGGGGCGATCAGGTTTTTGGGGAGCACACTCCTATGACTTCTGCTAGCAACGACTTCCTCAACGACAGCCTTCTTCCCCGACCTCGGTGACCTCTTCATCAACGACATGAGTGACAACATCAACCACATCGGTTCTGCTCCCGCTGTACAGTATGTGATTATGTCCTCATGGTTTAGTCTGCATCATTACTTTGATGTCTGCAATTGTCGTCATGATCTATTTATTGCTGATTCAGATTAAATCTCATACTAAATTGCTCATATATTCAACAATCCAATCCAAAAACCTGATTACAGGCAATTTACTCCGAGTGGTTTTGCTGCACTTTTGAAGCCGCCTACTTTTAAGGGGGTGCAATATTAAAGGTGGCGCACAAGACAGTATATTGGTTTCAGATCATGTACTGCTATGACGCCACTAAGGGTAAGCCTGAGGGCGATCTTAATCCTACACAGCAGGGAGATTTTCAGAACATGGATACCCTCTTCAAAGCCGCCATGCTGAGTATTCTTGACGATTCCATTGTGGATTCATATATGTCGTTTGACAGCGGCAAAGACATGTGGGCTGCGCTCGAGGCCACATTTGGGCCCTCGAGCACTGGCAACGAGTTGTACGTCATGGAGCAATCCTGTGACTACAAGATGACTGATGAGCGCTCTGTTGTTCAGCAGACTCATGAGATATAGTCACTCTCTAAGGAACTTGAGTACTTTAAGTGTGTGTTGTCGGACAAATTTGTTGCTGGGACCATCATTGCCAAGCTTCCACCTTCGTGGAACGATTTTGCTACTTCTCTGAAAAACAAGAGACATGAGTTTTCTGTTTTGGATCTCATTAGCACTCTTGATTTTGAGGAGAAGGCGAGAGCAAAAAACACACGTGCTCGGGTCGCTGAGGGAGCTTCTAGTGCCCACATGGTACACGAGAAGAACTTCCAACCCAACCAGCCCCAAAACAACAAGAACAAATCTCAGGGGAAAGGCAAGTTTGATGCAAAGAACGAGCCGTCACATTCTACCAACTTCAAGAAGAATTCTCATAACCGGAAGGGGTACAAACCTCAATTTTGGTAGCACCGCACAAAATTTATATGGCTGCATCTACCTGCTATCAGCTAACCTCATGGTGCTCCAGGTATTCCTACATTCGTAACTAGGTACAATGACCACCGCAAGATGAAATTAGCTTATTCGTACGTTGACTTGCTGAATGCAGTGCGGAACGATCCTATCATGTGTGGAGGAGCAAACAAGCAGTGCAGCCGAAGGTGGAAATCAACCAAGGACTTATGAAATTATATATAATCTTCCTCAGGCAGGTCAGTATCCCCTTCGTCCAGATGATCATGTTTTGTCATGCCGAGCTATTGATATGTGCTACTGTTTTGCAACACCGTTTAAGTATAGCTATTGTTTTCCTATCTTTTCAGATTCAGGACAATGAATATGATTTCAGGGGAACTGCACAATATGGACCCATGTTGAGTCATCTCTATTGCCTCATGTGTTTGCTGCAAATGTGTCAGCATCAATTGCAAGATGAGGCAGCTAGCTAGCTGTGGAGTTGCCAACATGCTCAAAGTGCTCGCAACTTTGAGAAGAAACAAGCATGCCCAGGAAATTAATGCGTGCGCAGGGAGGCCCTTTGCTCAGAGAAGCATCGACCGATTTTCTTTATTTCCACACCTTCTCACAGCTTTGTATTGGTTATAGTATGGTGAATCATTGAGATGCATAGACATGCTGAACTTTTGTTCTTCTGAATGTTAGTTTAATGTGAGTGTCTGCATCCAGTACCGCATCCTCTAATTTGGTGGATGCACACAGAGAAAATAAATCTCCTTAATTTACTCCATAACCACCCTATTAAATAGGCCTAGTAACAAACCAGACGCGTGCAGTGGCCGACGGGCACATGCATCCTGCATGCATGGCCAGTCAGCCAAGTCCATGCGCCAACTCCAATGCAGCAACGCAAAAGAAGAGAGCGGTTCTTGGGAAAAAGCGAGTAGTTAGTGCAGCGGGCCTTGTAAACACGAACAACTCGCTCTCCCGCTTTCGTCCC
>NC_041389.1:305450135-305514086 GCF_002162155.2 Triticum dicoccoides
GGAACCGATAGAATCTCCGGTGGACCGCATCAGCGATCTCCCGGGTGTCATCCTTGAGGAGATCATCTTGCTTCTCCCTACCAAGGATTGCTGCCGCACACAAGTCCTCTCAACTTGAGGGTGGGCTGCAGGCGGCGGTGGGCTGCAGGCGGCGGTGGGCTGCGGGGCAGGGAGGGCTTGGACGGAACAAGCGATGGAAACGAGGCCTAGCGTACCGCAGAATGGAGGAAACGACCTTGTGTTCGACCAGCCACATTCAAAACAGGATCCTGTTCATCGGGAGGGGTGTGGCGTACCGCAAAACGGAGGAAACGGACCTCCTACGGTCGAAATGGGGGTCTTGTTGATCGGGAGGAGTGTAGCGTACCGCAAAACGGATGAAATAGACTTGTGTTGGAGCACTACGGTCGAAACGGGGGTCCTGTTGATCGGGAGGGGTGTGGCATACCGCAAAACGGACGAAACGGACTTGTGTTGGAGCGCTACGGTCGAAAAGGGGGTCTTGTTCATCGGGAGGGGTGTGGCGTACCACATAACGGGACTCCACGGGATACTCTTCATCTCCACCGTCGACCTCCTCCAGCCTCCACGGGCTCCTATTGATCCAGCCTCCACCGTGCACTACTCCACCGCCTACTATTCAACCACCCCTCCATGGGCACCCCTCCACCGTCTACTATTCATCCAACCCTCCATGGGGTCGTCATGTTCATCCAACCCTCCACACCACGGGGTCCCGTTCATCCAGAGGCAAGGCCACCGCTCACTGTTCATCCAACCCCCCCCCCCACGCAACGCTCACTGTTCATCCAGAGAGGCAGCATCGATCGGCTTCAGTTAGCAGCAGTAGCGAAGGAATCGCTCGATCGAGTTCAGTTAATAGCCATCGATCGATCGCTCGGGTTTAGTAACGTGTAGCCTGCAGTGCAATCACTCGGGTTCAGTTAGAGCCCAACGCCTCGCTCGGGTTCAGTTAGAGCCAACACCTCGCACACACGCGTGTACATGTACGAGAGAAACGCACATCGCTCGGCCCCCGACCGCCCACCGTAATTGAGAACTCCCCAAAATTTTCCTCGCCCTCGCTTCTACCACGGTTTTTACGTCATGGACGGCCCAAAGAATGTCATGCAACTGCGTCTCCGGCCCACCCAGGACAAAAAGCCCATTTTCTGTCATGATTTTTTGTCATAGAAGTAGGAGCCCACCACATCTATGATGATACCGGGTTTTGTCACAATTATCGTCATAGAAGTGTCATATGTATGACAGAAAAAAGTTTCGTTCGGCCCAAAATGTCACGGATGTGTCTTTTTTTGTAGTGTAGCCCGTACCTTGTGGTAAAAGCTGTCTTGGGTATATCCTGCTCTCGAACCTTCAACTGGTGGTATCCTGATCGCACACCAATCTTGGAAAATACTTTAGCTCCTTGCAACTAGTCAAACAAATCGTTTATCATCGGTATTGGGTACTTGTTCTTGATTGTCACTTCATTCAACCCTTGATAATCAACAACCATCCTCAATGATCCATCCTTCTTCTCTACGAGAAGCACTGGCAATCCCCAAGGTGACGAACTTGGGCGAATATAGCTTTTATCCAGTAATTCCTTAATTTGCTTCTTAATTTCCTCCAAATCCTTTGCGGGCATCCTGTACGGTCTCTTAGATATTGGCCCTGTTCCTGGCAAAAGCTCAATCAAAAACTCAATGTCTCTATCTAGTGGCATGCCTGGCAACTCTTCTGGAAATACGTCAGGGAAATCCTTCACCACTGGTACTTCCTCCTGATAAGGAATTCACTTGAGTCCTCTTCGGCTCATGCCATGATACATACTTGATCCTTCTTCCTTCTGGGGTGGTGAGCAAAATTGTCTTACTGGCGCAATCGATGTTTCCTCCATACATCGATAGCCAATCCATACCCAGAATCACATCCAAACCTTGCGACTCCAAAATTATTAGATCCGAGGGGAAAACATGCCTACCTATGGTCAATGGCATCTGAAAACATCCTTGACTTGCCATATACTCCGCTCCTGGTGAGCTTACTAACATGGGTGTTCTAAGAACTTTGGTGGGCAGTTTATACTTATCCACAAATCCCCTTGATATGTATGAATGCGATGCACCAGTATCAAAAAGAACGATTGCAGTAAATGACTTAACCAAAAACTTACCTATTACTGCATCTGGCTGGGCTTCAACCTCCTCCACATTAATGTGGTTCACCTGTCCCCTGTTGAAAGGGTTCGACTTCTTCCCAGAGCTTTCATTGCCATTTCCATTCTTTGCTTCGGGACATCCATTGGCATAATGTCCAGTCTTCTGGCACTTGTAGCAAGTGACGTGGCTCAGATCCTTCTTGGCTGGGGTTGATCCTTCTTGGCTAGGGTTGATGGGTTGGTACGGTTCTGGCCGTTGCTTCCTCCATTACCATTCCCACTCCTGGGGCCACTATGGTTGTGCGAACTCCCTCCATTATGATTGTGGCCTCCATGGGTATGCTGAAAAGGTCCTCCCAAGTTCGGGGTAAAACGAGGCTTCTGCTGAGCTCCAGAATTGTACTTCCCTTGTCCATACTTCCTCTTGCAGCTGTTAATCTGCTGCTGCTTCCCTTCAATCATGAGAGCTCTATCTACCAACTCCTGGTAGTTGTTGAAGGTCGCCACCATCAACTGCATGCTCATCTCATCATTCACTCCTTCCAAAAACTTCTCCTGCTTAGCTGCATCCGTAGCAACGTCATCTGGGGCATAACATGCTAACTTACTAAAATCATCCACATACTAGCCAACAGTGCGTCCTCCTTGGCGCAAGTTGTGAAACTCACGCTTCTTCATGGCCATAGATCCTGCTGAAACATGGGCAGTATGGAAAGCCTGCTGAAACTGGTCCCATGTGACAGTGTCAATGGGGTAAGTGGCTGTGAAATTCTTCCACCATGATGCTACGGGTCCATCAAGCTGGTGTGCGGCAAAATGCACTCTCTCCGCATCTGTGCATCCTGCAGTGGTCAACTCCCTCCCAATCTTGCAGAGCCAATCATCTGCAACTATCGGCTCAGTGCTACTGGAGAACACCGGCGGATTAAGCCTCAAGAAATGGGCTAAGTGATCAACAGGTGGTGGTGGTGGGTTGTTGTTGTTGTTGTTGTTGTTGTTGTTCCCCTGATTCTGATTCTGGACTAGTATCTGCATCAATGCATTCTGCTGCTGGATCAACTAAGTGAGCTCCGGTGGGAAAGCAAATCCATTGTCACGTCTCGGAGGCATCTGAGGGTTTAGAAAGAATACAAAATAGATATAGATCTAGAGGGAAAACACTACCCATATGCACATGAGACAAACACAATCAATATCACTTCAATCAATTCAAACAAGGGCATACAACAGTCTAACTATCGTTACAAAAAGTGCTCGGACTATGCTATATACATGGGGGAATACTACTACTGATATGGTGGTCGACTAGAAAAATTGATCGGTCGAAGATTCCATGATATCTGATCGAGCTTCAACAACATAGTCATCATCACTATCGTCGGGGTCCGAGTCGGTGTCATCGATGATGATGTAGTTCTCCGGGCAAGTGGAATCGTCGTCTTCTCCTCCTGGCGTGGGGTATCCCATGAATACTTTTAGCTTCTTCTTCAGGTCATCATTCTTATCCACGAGTGTCGTCATTTCCTCCTCATATCCATCGCGTGTAGTCTTGAGTTCTTCTTCCAGCTCCGTGATCCTGGTCATAGCCTTCTTCAGATCTATCATGTCTGCGCACATCTGGTTCTCCTGGCGTCGAATGTGCTGGTTTAACTCCTGGATGAATTCTGCAATGGATCTATTCTTCCTGGTGCTGATCATCTCCCATTGCTCATCTCGGCGCCCAAAAATCTGGTAGATAGTATCCTTGAGATCCTTATGGTAGACTTCTCCAATGCATCCCATGGTGATGTGGGCTACCATGCTCTTTCCTAGACTCCAGGTTGGTGCATCAAAGGAAAACTCTATGGGCTCAGTGATTGGCATGAACTTCCTTCTTGGAACTTGAACTTGAATCATCCAACGCTCCTCTTCTGGTAAAGTGGCGATGTAGGTCCCGGTGAAACTTGGTACTCTGATGTTCAGGTATCTAGTGACTTCCTTCAAGTGGCGTCCAAAAGGGGTATCTTCATCCGGTTGGGTAAACTTGTTCCTTGCATCCGCCATCCTAAAGGGTAGAAAAGGGAGAGGCGTCAGAAATGAGAAGAGAGTAGTGATCTATGGCTTTATCTTAGTGGTCGTGTCCTACAGTCAGCGTGTGCTCTGATACCATCTTGTAGCGACCAGACCTCAAACAGTCTGATCCCTGTGCATCAGTGTCATCCCTGGATTGGTAATGCTGACACGCACAGTACTTGAAGGATTTATAACAGAGTAGCAATCACACACTTATTACATCTAATGTCTCAAAAGAGAACTTATTACAATAAATATGGCTTAAGGCCATTTAATAACGATAACAGCGGAAGGCTTGGAAGATAAAGTGAGTCCATCAACTCCAATGGCATCACTAAGTGAAAGATCACGACCTAAGACACCTTACTCGTCGTTTGAAAAGTCTGCAACATGAACGCTGCAGCCCGAAACGGGTCAACACATGGAATATGCTGGCAATGTAACACATAGAGAGTAATGAACAGAATAATTCTATCACTACATGCATATATGGCTGGTGAAAAGCTCTATGGTTACAGTTTTGCATAAAGCCAATTTTTACCTACAACAAAGGAATAAATTTTATTTAACTATTATGGTGGTTGTTAAACATTGAGAAGGTTCACCCAACTGAATCCCAATTAAGCATCATCATTAAACCCAATCAAAATTAAATTAAGTAACATGATGAGATTCACATGTTAATCCAAGAACTAGATACTCAAAACGTCCATAACCGGGGACACGTCTAACCATGATTAGTTTATACACTCTGCAGAGGTTTGCGCACTTTTCCCCACAAGACTCGATCTCCTCCGTTGGATTTTTCGCACTACATGGTGTTCGAGAAATGGATGACCGAGACACAGTCTTTCAGAAGCGTTAGCACCTTACGATGGGTAGACAGTTACACCTACTTTCCCCTACATCTGCTAGTCTATCACTGTAAGAGTTCACATGACTTAATCAACTATGCTAGAGCCCATAATAGCTTGTGGCTGCACACGGAAGTTTCTAGCATGAAAAATGTCTTGATCCCTTTGAGCCTGGGTGGCGGTCCATAGGAGAATCACACGGTACCCCGGGATTTCCAAAAATACAGGCAACATTGGGTTCCCCAGGTGCCTCAATCCACCCAGATGTGTATTAAAGTTACCACCTTAAGTTGAACCATTAATTAACAATACTCACATCTGTCATGGATACACTCACCCAATCCACGTCTACAAGCATAGCATAGCAATATAAGCAAACGTAGAAGTAACTCCCAAAGGTTTGATAATAAACAGGACAATAGGTACTACCTCATCTACTTCCCAAAACCCACATATTAATCAGATCCTAACCATGCAATTATTTGAGGATTGATCTAATGCAACAAAGCTGGATAGTAAAGAGGTATGATTAAAGTGTTACTTGCCTTGCTGATGATCCGTGAAACCTAGAGACTCGTAGTAGCAGGCTGCGCACTCCGGGTACTCTATCGCAAACAAACAAGCATACAATAAGCACCCATCTAATGCACGGATAAAACTCAAATAAGAGACCTAACCAGAAAGTTCAACTTAAGAACTCCGGTTTGCAAAAAGAATCAAATCAAACGAAGCAACTAAACTCAAACGGCGAAAGAAACAAGCTTCGTTTACTAATCTGGACCTAAGTCAAATTTTATAGTAGAAAAAACTTGTTTGAGTTGGTTAAACGGATAGAGGGTTTCGAGACAAAACTCTGGGCGCTTGAATCGCCTGATTTCAATAAACGAGCAAAAAGTTATACTAAAACGAAAATTGGATCAGAAATCGCGATCGAAAATAATCGCGAAAAACCCGAGAAAAAGAAAAACTGACGAACAGGCTAACGAACGAACGTTCGCTATCTGCGGCTAAACGATGAAAACCGTTCGTTAAAACGAACGTACGGACGAACGTCCGCAAAATGAATAAACCGTCGGAAAAACCGATCTAACAAACATAAACCGGAATTAAAAAACCCGGATCTAGATCTAGGGTTTACAGAAATAAATCGAAAAAACGGCGGCGGCGGCGGTCAACTCCGGCGGCGACGGTGGCTAGGGTTTGGGGGCGCGGGTGGGCTGCAGGCGGCGGTGGGCTGCGGGGCAGGCAGCGGTGGGCTGCGGAGTCGGTTTCCTCTTTTTTTTAAATAATTCCGACCTGCAGAAAAAGAAAGAAAAGAAATACTAAACAGACTCCAAAAATCCCAAAATAAATTTTTCCCGTCCTCTAAAAATATGTTGGACAAGATGAACATTTATTTGGGCCTAAAATGCAATTTTGAAAAACATGCATTTTTCCTATGCAAATAAAATAGCAATAAAATCCCAAAATAAAATCTTATTTGATTTTTAATATTTAATCCCCAATATTTCTTTATTTTGGGAAAGTCATTTTATTCTCTCTCTTTTATTTTTATAACAGAAATATACGAAGAGAAAATAATTAAAATCAAATGATCGTCTTTTCAAAATTTGAGAAAACTCAAATATGAAAATAACGAAATCCCCAACTCTCTCCATGGTCCTTGAGTTGCGTAGAACTTCTAGGATCTAGCCAAAATGCATTAAAATATGATATGCAATGATGATCTAATGTATAACATTCCAAATTAAAAATTTGGGATGTTACACGGATGAGATCACAGACATGACGAGAAGTCTCAAAATGGTCGAGAGGTAAAGACTGATATATAGGACGATGTTATTCGGACAGCGGAAGTGTTTCGGAGGGTACCGGGTACTTATCAGGTCACCGGAAAGGAGTTTCGAGCACCCCCGGCAAAGATATGGGCCTTATGGGCCAAGAGAGGGAACCCACCTGCCACAAGGGGCGGGTGCACCCCACATAGCAGGCCGGCCTAGGAGGAGAAGGAAAGAGGGGAAGGGAAAGGAAAGTGTGGAGTAGGACTCCCCCTTCCTTCCCTCCCCCCCTCTTTCCTTCTCCCTCAGTTATATATGGCACATGGGGGGGCTTGGGAAGGACTCCAAGGAGGATTCCTCCTACTTGGGCGCCTCCTACGGCTGCTCCTTCCTCCCTCCCACCTATATATATGTGGGAGGGGGGCCTAGCACACCCCAGAACAATTGTTAGCTGTGTGCGGTGTCTCCCTCCACCGTTTACACCTCCAGTCATATTTTTGTATTGCTTAGGCGAAGCCCTCGAAGATCACTTCACCATCACCGTCACCACGCCGTCATGCTGACGGAACTCATCTACTACCTCGACGTCTTGCTGGATCAAGAAGGCGAGGGACGTCACCGAGCTGAACGTGTGCAGAACGCGGAGGTGTCGTGCGTTCGGTACTTGATCGGTTGAAGCGCGAAGAAGTTCGACTACATCAACCGCGTTGTGAAACACTTCCGCTTACGGTCTACGAGGGTACGTAGACACATTCTCCCCCTCGTTGCTATGCATCTCCATGGATAGATCATTGCATGTGCGTAGAATTTTTTTCATGCAACGGTTCCTAACAATATGAATAAGAGCTTCACTTATATGTGCTTGCAATATTTTCATGCCTTCTACTTTTTGTGATAATATTTTGACTTTATATTTTATGAACTATGAAAGTTACTCATGTATACATGTGTCATATGTGCAAAAACCAAGGGAAGTAAAAATGGATGACATATACATATATAACATGTACACATTCTCTCTTTTGTTAGCCACATTTCAGATTAAGCAATGACGAGGATGGCTTTGCAAGAAGGGGAGAATGATGAGGACATGTTACCTTAGATATGATCACAAATATTACATACACGTATTTATTTGAGGTGATTTCTGATAAAAGTTATGTAATAATTTATTTATATGCTATGCGGAACAAAAATACTTCGCCTCTTTTTGTTTCATGCCTAATTGCAGAACTACCAGACACTTGTATAATCCACATACGAATATAAGGGAAAGGGAGACGTTTATGTGATGTTCAAGAAGTCCCCTCACGCACTTTTAGCACACGAGAAGATAGAGTCTAAGTATCTCACATTTTGATCTCAGATTCGGATTGCACAGACATACCTGACTCAAAACGCCAATATCTCTTTTATCTGGACTCCGAATTGAGTGATTCTTTTTTGTTGGAAAGTAGATTCGTGCACTTTCCATTCCAATTGGATTCACTTTCAAATTCGTTCGGAGCGTGAAGATATTGACAAAACAATCTGACGCTGCAGCAGAATTCGAGTCAAACTACAAGTCTAAATGTGTTGCATCACCTTCACTTGGGCCCATGAGCCTTGTACGAGCTAGGATTAGTTTTAGGCTGAGACTCCACACGCCCTTCCACGATGCTAGATGCATGCATCATCGAGATGAGGGCTAGACGGGAAGAAACTTATTCCATTTTCAGAGAGGCACCACGGTCTTGCATTTCTACTGAGAACACAAACCCTATTAAAACTGAAAAAAGCATGTAAAAATTCACCAGCCAAGCTGGCTCATTATCTTAACAAACTCCAACAAATCGAGCCGGGACCGGCCAAAGGACGTACGTATCAGTTTGTCTTGTCCGTACACAGATTCCTTCAATCCGTTTTCCGTCTGAACTGCCGGGCCCACACGCACTGGTTTCTCATCCATCCATTCGATTCGATTCGACGGCCACTCCGCAAAACCCCCACTGGCAATGGCGCTCTCCTCCTACTTGCTCGCCGGCAGCCGAGCAGCCTCCCCTTCCCTCCCCTCCTTCCCCTCACTCCGCCGCCGCAGCTACCACCGTCCGCCGCCCCTTGCCACAACCCCGCTCCCGCTCACTTCCACCCAGCGATGGCGCCGCTCGCTCCGCTTCTGCGCCTCCTCCCCCTCCTCGTCGCCCCCGCCGCCCGTGCCGCCCGAGGACGAGGAGCCCATGGACTACGAGGTAGTTTGATATGGTATCGACTTACATTTTAACAGATTATTTCCCATGCTAGTGCGGTTCCAAGTTCTCTCACAGAATGTGCAAACTGCCCGCATCAAGAGTAAAGCATTCGATTCACATATGCTTTATTTGAATAAATTGGTATGCCATGTAGGGTTATTCATTATTGCCTCCTCGTGAAAAGAATATAGGATTACTGCCAAAATGAATAGGGCAACAAAAGACCGAAGAACCTGCCTTTTACCGAAAAAGGCTTTCGCCCCGCTTTATATATAAAGCAAACTGGCCAAGCCAACATCTAACAAAGTTCCACACACGCACACACACACACAAAGGTCTCACAAGCACAAATGAGTATACAATAGGGTTAATGCTGAGGGCACAACACAACAAGCCCTGAAATCAAAACACACACTCAGCCCAGCAACCCGAGTAGCATCTAGTCGGGCTCCGGGGGAGGGGGTGGCAGCGGGGGCGCTACCCGGAAAGCCATCAAGCGAAGGTCGGCGAGGAGGGTGTTGATGGCGTCCCGATCCTGGGGGCGGCTAAGCGGCCGCCAAAGTTGCAAGTAGCCACACATTTTGAAGATTGCGTCAGTCGCACGACGGAGAGGCACTTTCTAAATAACAAGCTTGTTGCGGATGGTCCAAAGCGACCAGGCGAGATGCCCAACGCAAAGCCATCTAATATGGCGGTTGCAAGGAGGGGAGGCGTGGATCTCAGCAACAAGGTCAGGGAAGTTGGTGTTGCACCACTGTCCACCGACCGTCTCGCAGAAGCAGGCCCACAGGAACTGGGCAGTGGAGCAAGAGAAGAAGATGTGATTAGCATCCTCCACCGTGCCACACAAGGGGCAGAGCCCATCCCCTGGGCCATTACACTTGAGGACCTCAATCCCAGAGGGGAGGCGTCCGCGGATCCACTGCCACAGGAAGATCCTAATCTTCAGAGGCAAGCGAATGTCCCAGATCAGGCTAAAGGGTTCCGGCGTAGTCGAGGGCGCGATGGCTGCGTAGAGGGACTTAGTGGAGAAGCGGCCAGAGGACTCTAGCCGCCAGGAGACGGAGTCAGAGACACCCTCGACGTCCATCGGGAGAAGGGCGATGTCCTGAAGGAGGGAGTCCCAAGCGGCCACCTCAAGGGGGCCGAAGGGGCGCCGGAAAGCGAGACGCCCTAAGTCAATAAGGGCCGTCTCGACAAAGACCCGAGGGTCAACCGCAATAGTGAATAGGTCCGGGAATCGAGCAGCCAGGGGGGAATCCCCTAACCAACGGTCGAACCAGAACAGGGTCGATGACCCAGAGCCTACCGAGATGGACGTGTCGATGCGGAGGATGGGCAGGAGCTGGATCACAGCCTGCCAGAACTGGGAGCCACCAGAGCTCTGGCAGAAGGCTAGAGGTTGGCCCCTGAGGTATTTATTACGGATGATGGTGAGCCATAGGCCTCCCTCCTCATTGGCGATACGCCAGAGCCATCGGGTCAGGAGAGCGATGTTCATGCGCCGAGATGACAGAATCCCAAGACCACCCTGGTCCTTGGGTTTGCAGATGTCTGGCCAACTCACCATGTGGTATTTCTGCTTGTCGCCCTCGCCGGCCCAGAAAAACCTAGACTGGTATTTGGCGATCTCCTGATGGAGAGTCTCATGGAGGCGGTAGAAGCTCATGAGAAACCAGAGGAGGCTAGCAAGCAAGGAGTTGATGAGGATTACCCGGGCCGCTTTCGAGAGCCACCTCCCTCGCCAGGGCTCAACCCTGTGCTGCATCTGGGTCACAGTCGGGCGGAGGTCAGCGACAGTAAGCCGAGAGTCACTAATGGGTATCCCCAAGTAGGTTGTGGGGAAGGTATCCAGGCGGCAGTTCAGCCGGTCAGCGATGTCCTGGGCCTCCTCCGGAGGAAAGCCAAGGATCATCACTTCGCTCTTATTGAAGTTGATAGTGAGTCCAGACATCTGCTGGAAGTAGAGGAGGAGGAACTTCAAGTTAGCTATGTCGGAAGCGGATCCCTCCACCATTATTATGGTGTCATCAGCATATTGTAGGAGGAAGACCCCTCCCGCTCCTACCAGATGGGGGACTAAGCCTTGGATATGGCCAGCGGCTTTGGCCTTGTCCAAGATGACAGCAAGGGCATCTACCACCATGTTGGACAGAAACGGGGAAAACGGGTCAACCTGACGAACCCCACAAAGGGTGGGGAAGTATGACCCGATCTCCCCGTTAATGTTAACCGCGGTCCGACCGCAGGAGACGAGCTGCATAACGCGGGTCACCCACCGGTTGTCGAAGCCCTTGCGGAGCAAGACTTCCTGTAGGAAGGGCCAGTGAACCGTATCATAGGCTTTATGGAAGTCGAGCTTCAGGAAGACCGCGCGAAGGTGCTTGGCCCGGGCTTCATGAAGGACTTCATGGAAGACCAAGACCCCATCCAAAATAAACCACCCTTGAATGAAGGCGGATTGGTTGGGGTGGGTGATGGAGTCAGCTAAAAGGGTCACCCTATTGGCGTACCCTTTGGCCAAAATCCGAAAAATCACATTAATCACCGTGATAGGACGCAACTGGCGGATGTCCGAAGCGCCCGGAACTTTGGGGATGAGGGTGATTACCCCATAGTTCAGGCGCCCAAGGTCCATGGTCCACGAGAAGAACTCGTCGAAGAGGGCCATGACCTCCGGTTTGATGATGTGCCAGAACGATTTGAAAAAGGTTACCGGCAAACCATCCGGACCCGGGGCCGAGGAGGGGTTCATGCCCATGATCACCGCGAGAACCTCCTCCTCCGAGAACGGTGCCACCAAGGCGGCATTAGTCTCGGCGGATACTAGCTGGCCCACCGACCAGGTACCGGGGGCCAGAGCAGCACCACCCCGAGGGGTGGGGGAGAAAAGGGCTTTATAGAAGCCATCTACATGAGCTCAGATGTCCGAGGGGCGAACGAGCTGGGCATCTCCATCCCAAAGGGAGTGGATGGAGTTTCGTCGTCGCCGCCCATTAGCAATAGCCTGGAAGTAAGCCGTATTAGCATCCCCATGGAGCACCCACCGTTGGGTGCCGCGGAGCCTCCAGTACGCTTCCTCGTCCGTGTAGATGGCCGAGAGCTGATCCTCGAGATCATATCTCAACATCCATTCATCCGGGGAGATCCCGAAAGTGTCAGCGCGGGTGTCCAGGGCTTGGATGGCAGTCAAGAGGGCTTTCTTGCGATCGCGTAAGTCACGGCCAAGGTTCGCGCCCCACCCCTTCATAAATTGGCGGGCGAGCTTGGCGCAAAACTGCCACGAGTCAACCGCGGACATGGAACGGTGGGGAGAGTTGCGCGCAGCGATCCACTTAGTCGCGACAACCTCACGGAACCCCGCCTGATTCAGCCAAAAGAGCTCAGACCGGAACCGCGGAGGAATGGGGGGGGGGCGTTCGTCGGCGGTGGAGAGGAGGAGAGGGACGTGATCGGACCCGATCCGGGTGATCGCCCGCAGCGAGGCCAGGGGGCATCTAAGCTCCCAATCCGGAGAAACTAGGACGCGATCCAGCACGGATCGCGTCGGGTCAGTCTGACGGTTAGTCCAGGTAAACCTGGTGCCCGTCCGCTCAAGCTCGCGGAGGCCGAGCTCCGCGATGCAGTCGTTGAACATCTGCATCCGGGGTCAGTTAATCCGGTCGTTGCTTTTCTCGTCCGGGGAGCGGATGAGGTTAAAGTCACCTCCCACAACAACCGGGAGGAAGCGGAGACCTTCTGCTGTAGCTCAGCAAGGAAGGTCGGGGATCAACGGTGGTCTGCCGGTCCATAAACAATGATTATCTCCCACTTGAAGTTGAGAGCTCGCTCAAAGATCTCCATGCTAACGAAGAATTCGCCCCGGTCCATACCACCCACCTCAAAGGTGGCATCCTTCTAGGTGAAGGATGCCACCCGAGTGCCCAGTGGTCCCACTAGAAGGGAGCCAATGCCAGGCAAACATGTGCGGGCTAAGGCTATCAAGCTCGGGCAGACAGAACTCCGTACGCATGGTTTCTTGGATGGCAATGATGTCGATGTGTTCATCACACATGAACTCAATGAGTTGGCGGCGGCGGCCATCATGGCCGAAGCCGCGGATGTTCCAGAAGAGAACACGCATCTAAACCGCCATTGGGGGGCTGCTTGACCCCAGAACGGTGGAAGCGCTGTGAGCTCTGAGAGCGGCAGTGCGGGAGCGGGTGCGGCGCGGATTTCCTCGACCAGCGCCCCTGCCGGAGGCTGGGGTGCCGGTGCACGAAGAAGCCGGGCCCAGGTCTCGGCAAGTTTCCCGTCAAGGATCTCGCGGGCCTGAATTGCCGTGATCTAATCTAAGGGAGGGCCAACCTCCCCCCTGAAAACGATGGACGAGTCTAAGAACCCGCCTTTAGGTCAACTGCTGATCTGAGCTCCGATTGCTCAGCCTCTTAATGCATCTCGCACAAAATCATTTACATGAGATAATTCGCTGATAAACAGGTTCGGTCAAAACATGGATGCAGTAAATAGCATGTTACATAAATTCTAGAGTGAATTCCGGGTTTTACCCCCTAATTAACCATTTTCGACATTATTTACCCTATTTAACAAATTTTCATCCAGATTACCCCATTTAGTGACAATCTTGTCTATTTTTACCCCTTTTAATTTTTAAGAGCCTTCTTACAAAGATCGTATTAGTTTTACTCGAGACTAAGTGCCCAAACGTACATTTTATTAAAACAAAATGGTTCTTATTTCACTATTATGTTAATAACTGGTAGTACTAATTTTCAATGGAGACACGTCATTGGAGCCCACTAAAAACACATGTTCGACAATAGCATTGCAGGCCTGTAAAATAGATTGTGATGTTTTTGTTTGATGATCTCCCAAAGCATGAAATAAATGGTTCCTACGATGTTTTGCATCAAGGAAGAGGACTAAAATATCATCACATTAAACCTATAAGCGATGCTACACCTACGAATTACCTAATCAGACAGCTGGCAATTTGTGATTGAGAGTAAGGGGGATGAGGAGCCCACCCCCTTGAAATTCAGGGGGGGTGGGGTGGGGGGGGGAGAATAGTTGAGGGAATGTTACGTAAAACTTGTTGTAGCTCTTAGTAGGTGTAGGATTATCGTTAAACCAACGAAGCACAACCCACAATGCAAAGTTGAACGTACTTGACCGCTGAAGATAACTGTTCCTCTTTCCCTCGATGTGGTGTGCACGTACGTGACAGCCATGAGAAAAAAACGGGTGCGGTAAAACCAAGTGAGCGGTTCGGGCATTGGAAAAAATGCCAAGAAGTCTAATGACAGGGAGTTAGCTCGCAGATACAAACAGCAACAAAGCCTTTAGTCCCAAACAAGTTGGGGTAGGCTAGAGGTGAAACCCATAAGATCTCGCGACCAACTCATGGCTCTGGCACATGTATAGCAAGCTTCCACGCACCCCTGTCCATAGCTAGTTCTCTGGTGATACTCCAATCCTTTAGGTCTCTCTTAACGGACTCCTCCCATGTCAAATTTGGTCTACCCCGGCCTCTCTTGACATTCTCCGCACGCTTTAGCCGCCCGCTATGCGCTGGAGCTTTTGGAGGTCTGCGCTGAATATGCCCAAACCATCTCAAGCGATGTTGGACAAGCTTCTCTTCAATTGGTGCTACCCCAACTCTATCTCGTATATCATCATTCCGGACTCTATCCTTCCTCGTGTGGCCACACATCCATCTCAACATACGCATCTCTGCCACACCTAATTGTTGAACATGTCGCCTTTTAGTCGGCCAACACTCAGCGCCATACAACATTGCAGGTCGAACAGTCGTCCTGTAAAACTTGCCTTTTAGCTTTTGTGGCACTCTCTTGTCACAGAGAATGCCAGAAGCTTGGCGCCACTTCATCCATTCGACTTTGATTCGATTGTTCACATCCATCCTCCTGTAGCATTGACCCCAAATATCGAAAGGTGTCCTTCTGAGGTACCACCTGCCCCTCAAGGCTAACCTCCTCCTCACACGTAGTAGTACTGAAACCGCACATCATGTACTCGGTTTTAGTTCTACTAAGCCTAAACCCTTTCGATTCCAAGGTTTGTCTCCATAACTCTAACTTCTTTACCCCCTTCCGACTATCGTCAACTAGCACCACATCATCCGCAAAGAGCATACACCATGAGATATCTCCTTGTATATCCCTTGTGACTTCATCCATCACCAAGGCAAAAAGATAAGGGCTCAAAGCTGACCCCTGATGTAGTCCTATCTTAATCGGGAAGTCATCAGTGTCGACATCACTTGTTCGAACACTTGTCACAACATTATCGTACATGTCCTTGATGAGGGTAGTGTACTTTGCTGGGACTTTGTGTTTCTCCAAGGCCCACCACATGACATTCCTCGGTATCTTATCATAGGCCTTCTCCAAGTCAATGAACACCATATGCAAGTCCTTCTTTTGCTCCCTGTATCTCTCCATAAGTTGTCGTACCAAGAAAATGGCTTCCATGGTTGACCTCCCAGGCATGAAACCAGACTGATTTTTGGTCACGCTTGTCATTCTTCTTAAGCGGTGCTCAATGACTCTCTCCCATAGCTTCATTGTATGGCTCATCAGCTTAATTCCACGGTAATTAGTACAACTCTGAACATCCCCCTTGTTCTTGAAGATTGGTACTAATATACTACGTCTCCATTCTTCTGCCTTCTTGTTTGCCCGAAAAATGAGGTTGAAAAGCCTGGTTAGCCATACTATCGCTGTGTCCCCAAGTCCTTTCCACACCTCAATGGGGACACTATCAGGGCCCATCGCCTTGCCTCCTTTCATCCTTTTTAAAGCCTCCTTGACCTCAGACTCCTGGATTCGCCGCACAAAACGCATGCTGGTCTCATCAAAGGAGTCGTCCAGTTCAATGGTAGAACTCTCATTCTCCCCATTGAACAACTTGTCGAAGTATTCCCGCCATCTATGCTTAATCTCCTCGTCCTTCACCAAGAGTTGGTTTGCCCCGTCCTTGATGCATTTGACTTGACCAATATCCCTCGTCTTCCTCTCTCGGATCTTGGCCATCTTATAGATGTCCCTTTCGCCTTCCTTCGTGCCTAACCGTTGGTAGAGGTCCTCATATGCCCGACCCCTTGCTTCACTGACAACTCGCTTTGCAGCCTTCTTCGCCATCTTGTACTTCTCTATGTTGTCTACACTCCTGTCCAGGTATAGGCGTCTGAAGCAATCTTTCTTCTCTTTAATCGCCTTCTGGACATCATCATTCCACCACCAGGTATCCTTATCTTCGCTTCTCCTTCCCCTGGACACTCCAAACTCATCCGAGGCCACCTTACGAATGCAAGTCGCCATCTTCATCCACACATTGTCCGCATCCCCTCCTTCCTCCCAAGGGCCCTCCTTAATGACCCTCTCCTTGAACGCCTGAGCTACCTCCCCTTGAGCTTCCACCACTTCGTTCTAGCGACTTTGGCACGCTTATCCCGCTGGACACGAATCCGAAAGCGGAAGTCAGCAACCACCAGCTTATGCTGAGGCACAACACTCTCTCCAGGTATCACCTTACAGTCTAGGCACGCACGCCTATCTTTTCTTCTCGAGAGGATGAAATCAATCTGGCTAGAGTGTTGGCCACTACTAAAAGTCACCAGATGTGATTCTCTCTTTCTAAAGAGGGTGTTAGCTACAATCATGTCGTAGGCTAGAGCAAAGCTTAAGACATCTTCTCCTTCTTGATTCCTGATGCCATAGCCAAAGCCCCCATGCGCCCCTCCAAAACCTGTGTTAGATGTACCTACATGGCCATTGAGGTCTCCTCCTATGAAGAACTTCTCGCCAATCGGTACACTCCTAACCATGTCTTCTAGGCCTTCCCAGAACTCCCTCTTGGTGTTCTCATTGTGTCCTACTTGCGGGGCATACGCGCTGATAACATTGAGAACTAAGTCCCCAACTACCAGCTTGACCAGGATAATCCGGTCCCCACATTTCTTCACGTCTACCACTCCATACTTGAGGCTCTTGTTGATCAAGATGCCTACGCCATTTCTGTTTGCAGCCGTCCCCGTGTACCACAACTTGAAGCCGGTATCCTCCACCTCCTTCGCCTTTTGTCCCCTCCATTTGGTTTCTTGGACGCAAAGGATATCAACACCTCTCCTCACCGCTGCATCAACTAGCTCCCGAAGCTTCCCTGTCAGAGACCCTATGTTCCAGCTACCTAAGCGAATCCTCCTAGGCTCGCAGATGTCTCTTAAAAAAATTATTGGGGTAAAAACTGGCAAGACTTTTGCTAAATGGGATAATCGGGATGAAAAAATGTTAAATGAGGTAATTAGTGTAAAAAATGTGAAAGTAAAGGGTAAAAACTGGAATTCACTCTAAATTCTACATGTTGCTGCTAAGTGCACTGTAATATGTAGTTCGGAAAAATGAAAACGAATTTAGAAGCATATTTCTTTTTCACTTTGTTGCTATTTCCTGTCATCTCCAAGTTTATGAAATGGTAGCTTGACAGTAGTCATTTTACTCTGGTTCCACAGCAACTACTAGCAAGTTTGGAGTACTATACTTTTTCTGAGGGAGGAGTATCAGATGGTTTTGCAAATCTTCCTTTATTCTCAAATCGACTCCTAATGCAGAATAAGAATAGATCCATATCACCACTAGTCCACTAGAATTATAGCCATTAGATCAAACTTAACTAAAATAGTAACACTTTGGTCTAAAATCCAAGTTTCTTCGGTTAGGTACCTTTAAGTTTAAGTCATGGAAGTCTATAAGATCATCCGTAATGTTCCTCTTATGGAAACTCCCATTTGTATGCCACCTTTCTGGGACTATAGAAATAGTTTGGGAATGGTTTCTTCAGTGTTATTACTGAAAGTAATCCCCGTCTGGAAAATCCACACCAAAGCTCGGATTATAATACTGGTATGCTACAATTTGATTTGCATATTATGTTCAATTATCGATGCAAGTTTTAGAGAACATGTTCATGGACAGCAAAAGGATGTTTATTTTTTACCTCAATTTATCTGTGGAAGTTTCATATGTTTTTATTAAACAATGCAACTATCAGACATCACGTGCATGGTGCATAGTGTTATTTCTAATTTAATTTTAGGGAGAGAATAATGATATAGTGACGGAATATTTGCAATTTCATATAATGCTCCTCACACAGAAAAGTAAGATTTGCAGATCCATATGAAACTCAAGAACTCCTGTGACATTGCTGATTTTTTGTATGCTATAGGAGTTCTTGAGCACTGATATAGCGACTGTACCTGTATGTGTGCACTGGTGTTTTGTTGTTTCTACTGCCTACAATATTCTATGCAGTTTCTAAGATGTTCGTGTTTCACCAAAATTTCAGCTATCGGAGACGACTGGAAATTGTGACCCTTTATGCTCTGTTGATGAAGTTAGCTCACAGTATTTTGAAGCTAACTACAAGCCAAAGAATGATCTTGTTAAAGCTCTAGCTATCCTTGCAACGGCTTTGGTTGGGGCAGCTGCAATAAACCATTCCTGGGTTGCTGCTAACCAGGTTCATACACTCCTAGTTTTTGACCAAATTAGAATTACCAGTTTAACTATGTAGTGTATTTATCCTAGCATGCATACTACATATGTCCTTATGTCAGTAGTTGTGGATGTCGGGGTGATGATTCTTGGGAACTTGGTTACATTCCTTTTGCAGGACATTGCAATGGTGCTAGTATTTGCTCTTGGGTATGCAGGTATCATTTTTGAGGAATCACTGGCATTTAACAAAAGTGGAGTTGGATTACTGATGGCTGTTTGTCTATGGGTTATCAGAAGTATTGGGGTAAGCTGAAATCTGTGAATTCATCTTTGAACTTCCAACATCTCTTTTGAGAATTCAAGTAATCAGTCGTCTCCCTTGAACATCAATTTCAGATTTGATTCAGTTGGGCACTTGGGCTATCTTGATGATGGTTGATATATGCATACATCCAATTTAAACATGGGAAACTTATTCAATGCCATTATTTTCACTTTTCGTTTATCTTGTTAATAAAAAATCAAAAACTTTCCTAATAATTCTGCATTTTGTTGTAACTGTAATCACTGTCAAGGACTTTTGTGATATTCTTCATTTATATGCTAGTTTCATCGTTGAAGTTGGATTATGGTGCTTAGTTGTTACTTACAACTTACAAACAATGTTTAGTTGCTGTTTAGATGTATCAACTTGTTTAAAATATATACTCTGGAAGTCATGCCTGTGTGTTTGCATCCTCAGATGCAAAGTTGGACTTTGCCATACAGATGAATAAGATCTGTCTTTGCTAGTGACTATCTAGTTTGGAAGCAGCATAATTTTACTACAAGGATGCTTACATTTTTATTGCAATTTTATAATCCTCATGTCATGAATATGTTTAAGCATCAATTAGATGATATTCATTAGTTGATCTTTAACATTCCTTTTCTGTTCTTCATATGATTAAGGCTCCCTCGACCGATGTAGCTATTCAAGAGCTAAGTCAGAGTACTGCTGAAGTTAGTGAAATAGTGTTTTTCTTGCTTGGTGCAATGACCATTGTGGAGATTGTTGATTCACATCAAGGTTTTAAGTTGGTGACTGACAATATATCTACTAGAAATCCTAAAACACTTCTCTGGGTGGTGAGCCTTTCTTACTTCTATATTTTGCTTACTGAACGTCATATTATGTCAGGTACTCCCTCCGCCCGAAAAAGTTTGTCCCTCAAATGGATGTATCTAGCACCAAGTTAGTGCTAGATACATCCATTTGATGGACAAGCTTTTTGGGACGGAGGGAGTAGGTCTTTTACTTTGTAATTCTCAATGTTGTACCATCACAAACCAACAAGCAAAAATTTGTTGCCAGTGATAAACCATTGAGGATAGTACCAAGTGGTCTAGGGCCGCATATTTTGATTCATAATACCAGATAGATGTTTTGAACTTGTCTGATCAAATTATATTTATGACTTACATTGATAGAGAAAAGGCACCCTTCACAGTGTATTGAAGGATGAATAAAACTGTTGCTTATTGATTGATTTGGTGCCGCATACAAGAGTATATAAGAGGGTACAAACCGACTTGGGGTAGGGTTAGAAAACTGACTTGGACTACAAGTCGTATACCATAATGACTACTCTAACATCCCCCCGCAGTATCAACGGCAGGCTCGAAGACGTTGAGACTGAAACAGATATCTTGAAACGGCTTAGTAGGCAGTGCCTTGGTGAAAATGTCAGCAAACTGAGCCGTAGAGGGAACATGAAGCACCCGAACCTGACCAAGAGCGACCTTTTCACGAACAAAATGAATATCAATCTCAATATGCTTTGTGCGTCGGTGTTAAACTGGATTGCCGGTCATGTAGACTGCTGATATGTTGTCAGTTGTCACAGAAGACAATAGTGGCCTGCTCAATAGGCTGTGTAGCTCGGAGAGTAACTGCCGAATCCAGATTGTATCTGCAACGGCATGTGCCACGGCGCGATACTCAACCTCGGCCGACGAACGTGAGACCGTAACCTGTCTTTTCGAGGACCAAGAAATTAAATTGTTACCAAGAAAAACACAAAAACCGGAAGTGGACCTTCGAGTGTCAGGACAACCAGCCCAGTCTGCATCAGAGTATGCGGTAAGAGAGTTTGGAGAAGAATTATTTAGGTGGAGACCATGACTGAGAGTTCCTTTTAAATACCGAAGAATGCGTTTAACATGATTATAGTGAGGAACCCGGGGATCATGCATATAGAGACATGCTTGTTGAACAACAAAAGAGATTTCAGGACGAGTAATGGTGAGATATTGGAGAGCACCTGTTAGGCTACGATAGAGAGTAGGATCTGAAAAGGGTTCACCGGCAGCCGAAAGTTTAAAACTAGTATCGACAGGAGTGCGAGATGATTGACAGTCAAGCATATCAACATGATTAAGTAGATCAAGAATATACTGGCGTTGGGAAAGAAAAAGGCTGGAGGAATCTCGAACAACAGTAATGCCTAAGAAATGATGGAGGAGTCCTAGGTCAGTCATAGAAAATTCAGATCTAAGAAGAGAGACAATATGATCTAAGAACGTTTGAGAGGATGCGCTGAGAATGATATCATCAACATAGAGAAGTAAATAGGCAGTATCAGAATTTTGATGATACACAAAAAGAGAGGTGTCGGAGAGAGATGGAGTGAAGCCTATTGTTTGGATGAAGGAGGAGAAGCGTTGAAACCAAGCTCGTGGGGCCTGTTTAAGACCGAAGAGAGATTTCTGAAGAAGACAGACATGAGTTGGAAAGGATGGATTTTCAAAACCCAGAGGTTGCTGACAGTAGACAATTTCTTGAAGGGAACCATGGAGGAAAGCATTTTTAACATCAAGTTGGTGAATAGGCCAGGAAGAGGAGACAACAACACTAAGAACGGTACGAATGGTGCTAGGTTTAACAACAGGAGAAGAGGTTTCGTCGTAATCAATTCCTTGTTGAGAAAAGCCACGACAAACCCACCTGGCTTTATATCGTGAGAGGCTCCCATCGGAGTGAAACTTTTGGCGAAAAATCCATTTGCCAGAAACAATATTTGTATTGGGAGGACGAGGAACAAGCTGCCATGTGTTATTTTGAAGTAAAGCATTATATTTTTCTTGCATGGCAGCGGCCCAATTGGGATCAAGTAGAGCAGTTTTGTAATTCTTTGGGAGGGAAGTGAGAGATACGGTGATATGAAGGTTTAGGCGGTCTTGGGGTTGATGAAATCCTGATTTAGCCCTAGTACGCATGCGATGATCATTAATCGGGGCTGCTGTAGGAATAGCACGAGGGGGTATGGTGGGTACGGGTGAGTCCGGCGCAGCGGAAGAGTCAGACGAAGGAGCAGGGCTGGGTGGTGGAGTGGGAGTAGGGGCCGGGGGTGTTGGGGAGGGAGCAGGGGTCGAGGGTGTTGGGGAGGGAGGAGGGGTCGGGGGTGTTGGGGACGTCTCGGGTGGGGTGAGGGTAGGGTTGGTATCGGCTATGGCGGGTGTTAATGTTGGTGGTGGTATGTTGTGTTCAACATGAGGGGGTGTAGGTAGGGGAGTATATAGTTGGAAAGGACGGGGAGAGGGGGTGTTTGCCGAGCTAGGGGTGTTGGATGGTGTAGTAGTGCATTGTGAGAAAGGAAAAATGTGCTCAACAAACGTGACATGATGAGAGACATGAACGTGTCTGGTGTGAAGGTCGAGACAGCGATAGCCTTTGTGCTCGTCAGAGAAGCCGAGAAAAGCACATGGGATAGATTGTGGTGACAATTTATTTGCAGAAGTGGCGTAGGCATTTGGAAAACAGAGACAGCAGAAAACACGAACCGCGGAGTAGTCGGGGTGGGAAAGAAAGAGGGAATAATAGGGAGTAGTATTGGGTTTAGTTTTAGAAGGTCGAATATTTAGAAGGAAGGTGGCCATGTGTAGGGCTTCAGCCCAAAACTTGGGAGGCATAGATGATTGAATGAGAAGAGTGCGAACTATATCATTGAGGGTGCGAAGAGAACGTTTGGCTTTACCATTTTGAGGGGAGGTGTAAGGACATGAGAATCTAAGCAGGATGCCATGTTGTAAGAAGAAAGTATGATTTTTAATGTTATCAAACTCGCGACCATTGTCACATTGGATAAAGCGAATTGGGAGGAAGAAGTGGACAGACACATAGCGTTGAAAATTAAGAAAGAGAGAATGGACCTCGGATTTGTTGCGTAGAGGAAAAGTCCAGACAAAGTGGGTGAAATCATCTAGGATAATAAGGTAGTATTTAAAACCCGAAACACTTGCAATGGGAGAGGTCCATAAATCACAATGTATTAATTCAAAGGGATAAGTGCTACAAGAGCTAGAGGAACTAAAGGGAAGACGCACATGTTTGCCTAATTGACATGACTGGCAAAACACAGAATTATGAGAATCCCTATTACATGGTATGGTAAATTCACTAAGAATAGAAGCTAAGACAGCAGGGTTGGGATGGCCCAAGCGACGATGCCAGAGATCGACGGAGGCCAGCATGGATGTTGGAGGGGTGGCGGCAGGAACTCCATTAAGAGAGTAAAGATCACCGGAGCTATTGAAGCGAGCGATCTCGGCCTTGGTCAGGTAATCCTTCACAGATAAACCAAAAGGGTCAAATTCAGCCGAAACTAGATTGTCGCAAGTAAATTGGCGAACAAAAATAAGATTTTTAATGAGGGCGGGTGCAACTAGAACATCGCAAAGTAAAAGAGGTTTAGTGGAAGAGGGAAATTGAGCCTGACCAACACAATATATAGGAATAGATGATCCATCTCCGAGGGTAATGGAAGGGAAAGGAGATTTAGTGCAAGATGATAACCAATTACTAGATGCAGACATATGACTAGAGGCCCCTGAATCAAAGATCCAATCCGTACCTGAGTTTCCTTGTGCAGCAAAGTTATTCATGGCCTGGAGAAAAGCAGCTTGATCCCAGCTCGGCGTCGCAGGTGAGGGTGGCGTCGGGAGCAATGCCGGCGGATATGATGGTGAAGGCAGCAGGGCCGGCTGGGGTGTGTAGTAGGCGCCGTCGTCGGTGGAGTAGTGACCACAAGGAGCATACGTCGGGGCGGCGGGAGAGGCATTGGCCGGCTGTGGTGAGGGTGGCGTCGGGAGCAGTGCCAGCTGAGGTGTGTAGTAGGCGCCGCCGTCGGTGGAGTAATGACCAGAAGGAGCATATGTCGGGGCGGCGTGATAGGCATTGGCCGGCTGTCGGGGGTTGAGAACCCCGGGAGCACCAGTAGGCGGCCGAAGGCCGGGTTGCCAGGCACCTGAGTATGCCGACGGAGCGGACCAGGGCATGGGCCACGCCTGAACGAGCCCCGTCCAAGGATCATGAGGAGGCCGCCATGCAACCGCAGATGGAGCACTGGTGAGTGCTGCAGGACTCGGTGCAGTAGGCAGAACCGAACGAGTCGACAACGGCCTGTAGATAGGATTTTTGCCGCGGTAGTTCGGACTAGGGCGCCAGCCTGGGGGCGGTTGAGCGGATGACGACGCGGACGGCCCGGCGGCAGGAGCCGGCATGGGAGGCGGCACTGGTGTAGACGGCGGAGGAGGACGAGCCGCAACATGAAAGCCCTTGGGGCGAGAGTCCTTGCGAGCTTGTGTTTCTGCCGCGAGTTGGAGCAGGGAACGAACTTCAGCGAAGGTAGGAGGAGGCCGTATGATCGGTATGAACGAGGCTTGCTTGTCAAAGTCCTCGCTGAGGCCGACGACGACGATGTTGATTAGCTGTGAGTAGCTAACTGTATCGCCGAGTTCGTGGAGCTCATCACCAATGGTCTTAACGCGCTGGCAGAACAGGTTCACCGGGGCGTCTCCTTGCACCATATTGCGAAGCTCGGTGTGGAGAGTGTTTTTCCAAGCGTCGGTGTTGCTTTGGAAGAGCTGACGGAGGGAGTGCCAGATGTTGGCAGCAGTGGCAGCGGCCTCGGCGGAGCCATACCCTAAACCCTAGGACCGGTATCTGATACCATGAAGGATGAATAAAACTGTTGCTTATTGATTGATTTGGTGCGGCATACAAGAGTATATAAGAGGGTACAAACCGACTTGGGGTAGGGTTACAAAACTGACTTGGACTAGAAGTCGTATACCATAATGACTACTCTAACATACCATGAAGGATGAATAAAACTGTTGCTTATTGATTGATTTGGTGCGGCATACAAGAGTATATATGTTAGAGTACGTAATGGGCCTAATGGGCCCATTAGTCTTAGGGTTAATTAGAGATAAGGGTCGCTTGCTTAGGGGTCAAGTAAGCCTTGCTTGGGAGTCAAGTAAACCTCTCTATATAAAGAGAGGAGATGTATCAATCTAATCAAGCAAGAATTAAGAAGGAAATCCCTTCCCTCTTGCCCGGCCGTGGGCAAAAAGGCCCCCGGCCGGCCCTCTCGCGCCCTCCTTCTAGGAGCGCCATAACAATTTGGTATCAGCTAGCTTCGGTTCGATCATGTCTTCACCGCCGCCAAGCTCGTCTCTTCCGCTGCTGGTCACCTTGTCGCCTCCGGCGACCACCACGACCGTCACCCCGCTCCTGGTCACCTTGTCGCCTCCGGCGACCACCACGACCGTCACCCCGCTCCTGCCTGCGCCGGGATCCTCTGTCGCGCCCGCCCCCACCGTCCTCACCTGGGAGGAGGTGTCCGGGGTGCTGCGGGACCTAACCCAGGCGGTCCAGCAGATCCACCTGTTCTTGGGCGGGTCCTACGGGCCGCACCCGGTTGCGCCGCCCATCGTCGCCCCCGCGCCGCCGTGGCTGCCGTGGCAGCCGCCGTACCAGGCGGCCTTCGCCGCGCTCGCCGGGCCGCTACAGCAGCCGCTGCAGTTGCCATCCATTGCCAACATCGCCCAGCCATGGCTGCAGTGGCAGCCGCCGCTCCCGGCAGCCTCCGCCGCGCCCGGTGCTCCGTGGCAACAGCCGTTGCCGCTACCTGGCGCGACAGCGCAGCACCCGCTGCAGCTGCAGCAGCCACCGCCGGTCAGCTCCACCGCCCAGTATGGGATGCCCTATGACGGGAGTGCGACGACCTCGTTCCCATCAGCGCCGCCGCCATCCCAGGGCGTCCACATCCAGCAGATCAAGTCCCTACCGTCGCCGTCACCGCTTCCGTCTTGGATCGTTACCCGCCACGTGTCGGCGGCGGTGAGGCTGCAGGCTGCTGCGCGCGGCCTCCTAGCGCGTCGGCGTGTGCGGGAGATGCGTGGTCTGCAGCTGCCGCTCCTCCAAGTTGCCCTTCGCTGTGCAAAGGACCTCGATCTCGTCCGCTGCATCGGGGATCTTGGGCATGTAGTTTCCCCCACGGGCGGCTGGCATGTTGTTTTCCCCGCGGGCAGCGACCTCAAAGTCTGCGACATCGGCGGTTGGGGGGGCGCACCCCTCCTCGTCATTCTCCATCGCAAGCCCTCCACTCTTCAATGTGCGGTGCAGACCAACAGCCATACACATGCACTCCTTTTGTCCAGGTGGTGTCCATGGGATCCAGGTGGCTGTACACGTGCACGTCCAAAATAAAGCGTCCTAGTCTATTTCAGATTGAGAATAATAAAACAAGCCGAGATGTAAAAGGCTTGTTTTTAGGTGTTAGGTTTGTGTTGCGTCAAGTCATGGTTATAAGTTGGTTAGGCTGCAGCTCGAGGACAAGCTGCATGTCCAGGTGGGGTGTAGTGTTAGAGTACGTAATGGGCCTAATGGGCCCATTAGTCTTAGGGTTAATTAGAGATAAGGGTCGCTTGCTTAGGGGTCAAGTAAGCCTTGCTTGGGAGTCAAGTAAACCTCTCTATATAAAGAGAGGAGATGTATCAATCTAATCAAGTAAGAATTAAGAAGGAAATCCCTTCCCTCTTGCCCGCCGGTGGGTAGAAAGGCCCCCGGCCGGCCCTCTAGCGTCCTCCTTCTAGCAGCGCCATAACAATATAAGAGGGTACAAACCGACTTGGGGTAGGGTTACAAAACTGACTTGGACTAGAAGTCGTATACCATAATGACTACTCTAACATGTATGCTATTCCACTTCAAAGGTATCTGTCTTTCACCTTGAACTGAACAATTCTCCGACCCCTAGTAATTCAGTTTAGAGGAAACCTTAGAACTCCCACACACAAAAAATTCACATCTTTTCTGCTACTCTTGCACAATTCTTTCGGAGATTCCTTGGCTCCCCATTCATTTATTGGCCTTACCAATTAAGGTAGCTTTAATTCCAGTGACTTGGCAGATTTGTTGTTGGTATTCTTCTGTCTATGTCACACTGTGCCCACTGCCCAGTCTCTAGGTTGGGCAACTTACTTGCGAAACTCTTCAATCTTCAGTACCGTGAATACAGAGGCCAGCTGTCTCATGACCACCATCTAAGAGGAGGTGCATCCGTTCGTAATGGCTGGCGGTAGGGGTCTTGGGTGGCATTACTGGCATGATGTAATGGCTTGGCGTAACGGGTGTAGCCTTCTCATAGGCATGTAAATAGTTTACCTGCCTATCAATGCGCCGAGATGTAGGCTTAGCGTTTCCTCGAAAAGAACTGCCCCTGCTCTTAGCCTTTTCTCGAGACCACGCAGGAGTGCATGTATATTTATCAAGGTAGAAAACTTTTACAATTTAACTGCGACTTTACCTGTGGTGAAACCAAATAAACACTGTATTAGTTAGGTTATAATATGGTTTGACAAAAAGAATCCTAACTTTAACGTAGCTACTTTTGCACATCAGCATTAAATAAGTTTAGCGTACCACAATTCAGCAACCGCACCTAAGGCGAACAATTATTATTTTGTGAAAGAAGAAATAGTTCTGATTCCTAGATAGTTTCATGTTCGTTCATTTTTTCCCCCTAGACATTAAATACCTTCTTGTATCATAAACTCACCATGGTCCATGTAACCTTAAATTACTAACCTTTTATTTCAGAGCCATAATTACCATTCTTTATATTTTTTATGTATACGTTGTTTCTTATTTCAGATTGGCTTTGTAACCTTCTTTTTGAGTTCTATCCTTGACAACTTGACTTCGACTATTGTGATGGTGTCATTGCTCCGGAAACTAGTACCTCCATCAGAGTACAGAAAGTATAACCTCTATTATCTCAGCAATTTTCTTTGTACCTAATTTGGTAATTGCTTTGCTTGTATGGTACCATATTTACTGTCAATGATCAAATCTTTGTATTCTCATTATCTTCATTTTTTATTGTTGTATTCTTTGTACATAGTAACAAAAATCTGATTTAAAGTTGTCCTCTTGCTGTATTTCTATCATCTTTCATTAATATGCGTAGGCTCCACTGTCACAGCTTAAGTGAATGTTCGCGAGACCTGTGATCTGATACTCTGATTGTAGTTGGGAGGTTCGTCCAGTGAAACTTGATTTCTCAGGAACTTGCTTGTATCCTTTTTTTTTAAGAAACCGAGGGGGAAGCTCCGATGGTAGAAGTAACCTAAATTCGTGTCTGTGAGAACTTGAACTCAAGTGGTGGGATTGTATGTCGATAAGTGCAACTTGGCAATATTTTGTCTCAATAGTTTGTTTTATACCGACTGTTGCACGTTGCTGTACATAGTACCGAGGGGCTAAATTGGTAGGAAAAGCATGTAGTGCCAACCACCCTTGTGCCGTGAAAGAGCAAGCTGTGCTTGTTTTGGCATCAAATCAACATGAGAAGCTTCCAAGAAATTTATACAGGTTATTCAAAGTAATGTGCAACAATATGAAATTCTAAGGTTGAAATAAAATAATAATTTCTTTTATTATAAATTAAAAGATAAAGGAAAAGGGAAATTTATTAGTTGTACAAACAACATTTTTTTTAATCCTCGAAGGTTGGCACGTGAGTCCATTTGCTGCCTTCACAGTTTGCTTGGGGAATAATTCTTGTGTTAATGTGAGGCCAACTTGGTGCAGCTTCACGCTTTCTCCAAGTGTATTTTTCAAAAACCAGTATCGAGTTAGGGATGGACACAGCATCATAAATTAGATCTCATTTATCTCCGCAGGCTGGTATACATACTTTATGTTCTTCAGTTTATCAATAAATGGTTTGAAGGAGTGTTTGGCATTTTAAGTAAACGTTGTCTTATTGGGATAGGTTGCTAGGTGCTGTTGTTGTAATAGCAGCTAACGCTGGGGGTGCATGGACACCAATTGGTGATGTGACGACCACTATGTTGTGGATTCATGGTCAGATTACGACTTTAAAAATAATACAGGTCAGATTTGCACATTTATTCCTGTATTTGTGGTTTGCTTATGAAGATCCTTCATGTTAGAGCTCTCTAAAATATTCATTATGCAGATATTTCCTTAATGTTAGAGCTCTCTAAACTGTTCATAAAGTTTTTATGCCATGCTATAATTTTCTACCCTATATTTTTACTGAACAGTGTTGATCAAAGCCTCGAACTTAACATGACTTTTTCAGACATCGTATAATGTATGTCTTTAGTGGGGAACCTTCTAAATGTTGATTAACTGAAACTACGTTGAAGGAGAACATCTAAATATGACTATATTTCTACCAATTTTATCATGTCCTCTATGAGAGCTATTTCTTTCCATCCAACAGTATTACAAAATTTTAGTCGATAGTGCAGTTGCTCTTCGGGATAATTTATAGTGCAAAATTAGGTGAATTGCTTAAATCAGTATAAATTGAATGGAAGATGGCTCCAAATCTAATTGTCATCAAGTATTGTGATTTGCCCATCACAAAAACGGAAGCCCTTTTACAAAATGAACCCCATAATCTAGATTGCGAGCAATCAATCATTTTGTGAAATATTGTGTGTTTATCTTTTTTCTGCATGCTTCAACAAAGTGCTACATATTTTGATTGTGGGATGCTGCTTGGCTTATGATCTGGCAGGGCTTGTTTGTTCCTTCGGTCATTTCGTTGATGGTCCCACTGGCCCTGATGTCCCTCACCAGGTTATTAACAAAGGACTACTTCTAATACATGACATTAAACAAAATTCGTGTGCCTTACAGAATAATTTGCTGTAAATTGCATGCAGTGAAGCAAATGGATCGTCTCAGTCATCTTCAAGTTTGCTGTCATCAGAGCAAATGGCTCCTCGAGGACAACTTGTATTTGCCGTTGGTCTTGGAGCCCTAGTGTTCGTTCCAGTGTTTAAATCTCTCACTGGATTGCCACCTTTCATGGGGATGCTCCTTGGTCTTGGGATTCTCTGGATTCTGACAGATGCGATTCATTATGGAGAATCTGGAAGGCAGAGATTGAAAGTTCCACAAGCACTTTCACGGATTGATACACAAGGAATTCTGTTCTTCTTAGGTATTCTGTTGTCGGTTGGCAGGTAAACCCACCCCCTTCCACTCTGTACAATTATTTGGGGCTTTGCCTTGCGGAGCTCACCTTTAGAAAAGTTGTGGAATCTTAAAGCAATGTAATTAATATCAAGTGATGCCAGTGGCAATGTAAAAATATTAAGAGGCATTTAAACCTAATTTCAAATATATATATATATATATATATATATATATATATATATATATATTTCCAGTTTAAGATTTGATAGACCTAAAGATGATGTGGAATGTAATTTTTCACTAGAATACTATTAGCAGAACTAGAAAACATATTGGTTCAAAAGTTGTCATATGACTTAGCAGTGTGAATATGCCCTGAGGGTCAAAAGCACCACAGACCCTCAGAGAGAAAGCGCCTCCGGTGCCTGAGCTTCAAGTGCTCAGATGGCAGCCACCTTGGCAAACATCCCCCTTTGAGAGGAGCCTCCAGCACTCGATCCTTCTTCCTGAAATGGAGTTGTTCCACGTTCACATACCCATCCTTGTCTCAGTAGGAAAGCCCTTATGCAACTGGGAAATACATAACTAATTTATAGCATCTAACACCTCTAACTCAGATTGTTTGTATGCTTGGACATTTGGTTACCCTGTTATGGCGTGTGCTCTACTTATTACTGTCTATTCCTCCCACTTAGATGGTTGTAATTTTCTGATAGTTGGATTTGTTCTTTCTTTGCACTAGCTTGGAAGCTGCAGGGATTTTGAGGCAGTTGGCGAACTATCTTGATGCCAATATTCCAAACGCTGACCTCATTGCAAGTATCATTGGTGTAGCATCAGCAATTATAGACAATGTTCCACTTGTTGCTGCAACCATGGGGATGTATGACCTGACTTCGTTTCCTCAAGATTCAGATTTCTGGCAGCTTGTTGCATTCTGTGCTGGTACGGGTGGTTCGATGCTTATCATCGGCTCTGCAGCAGGAGTGGCTTTTATGGGAATGGAAAAGGTGGATTTCTTTTGGTACCTTCGCAAGGTAAACTTCTTTCTCATTCCGCTCTTAATAAGGAGATATGGAACAGCATAATAACAATTAACAGCATAATCTGTTACAAAAATGAAACCTCATTATATCATATTAGCAGGTGTATTAAGTGCATTTTCTGACATTCGCTGACAAACTTCTGAATACAACCCATATTTCTGATATTGTTTCTTCCAGTAATTTTTGGTAGAGTTGAGAGCAGAACTTCTATTTTTGACTGCAGCTTAGCTTAGAGCTTTTGCTTTTGTATTGCATTTTAAGAAAAAACATTTCCAGTTCTTGAAGTGTATTGTTGTTAGTTAAACTGAGTAAAACTGTGCTTGTTTTAGTTCCTTAGAGATCTAGGTTTTAAACCAAAGTTCAGTCTGCTTGTTTACAACATACTTCAGCGAACAATGTGTGCCCTTTTCATTGTCCTGGGTGTAGAAGTAGGTCAATTAGTGTAGAAGTACGACTAGAGTCCCCATGTTCCCTCGATGGCTTAGCTTGTTGGTGAATTGGTCGGTTAATGAGAGCATGGTGATCAGAGAGAGGTCACGGCCGGCTGCAGGATATGCCGACGCTAAAGTAGGGAGCATGCAATCCATGTTCTTATCCGGCAAAGAGAGGTGAAAAGCAAGGAATCCATGATTTGTCTCTTACTGTCTTGGGTATGACGATTAGTAAAAAGCAAGAGTTCATGTCTTCTCAGGAAAGGTGAGATTTGGTTGCTGATCGAAGAAGAGTTCTTTTGTCTTAAGGACTCAAATCATGCCTAATCTAGTTACATTTTGGAGGAAGTCTTTCGTAATCGTCATCGAGGAAAACAGACTTCCATTACAGTTGAAAACCCGCTAAACACCCTAACCACCTGATGCAGACAACTAAATACTGCAGGCCTGCAGAACAACGTGCATTCCGTATTGCAAGTGATGTGTGTCCACATTGCAATTGTCTATGCATCCATCAGTGAGGTAGAATTGGTTGTTGACACGTACGATACTTGTTGTGCTTGCAGGTGAGTGGTTTCGCCCTTGCAGGTTATGTAGCGGGTATCATCACTTACCTAGCTGGTCAGAACATCCCTCTATCTCTTCCCACTTCACTGGCGGAGATCCCATTTATCACGGGTTCGTAAAAGGTTGGCCATGATGGTCCTGTACTGTAAGAAAGAGAGCTTACCGAAGATCGAGAAGAGCATGCGAGCACACCGGCAGCAAAGAAACGGTTTCTACAACTTGGTCACTTGGCTCATAATATATATACGGGTTGAAATAAGCGAGTCGTGAAACCACGCCGTGATCGAGCCCCTTGGCCTCGACATTTTGTGTAGTGGTAGTGAAAGGCTCGGTGTGGTGTTGATGCGGGTCAAATGTGGTAGGCTAGAGCTGAATGGTCATGTAAATTATGCTGGTAGACGTCCCTGTCCACAGGGGACAAAAACATGTACTCTGAATTCGTATGATCAGTTTTGAGCTGTCTGCCTGTTGTACCGATCGGCTTTTTGTGGCAATGTCGTTGGGAAGAAGGAAGCGAAGTGATTTGTATTTGTTTGAAAAATAAAAAATCTATAAAAGAATTGTCCGGAGATCCTGAAATCTTAACACACGGTGCGGCTGCGTGGTACTGCCAGCACTTGCCCAAGCCCAACGACCTTCAGTTTTGTGAATTGGTGATCCCGGTTGAATCCCTGGTCGTACATACGCTGTATGTGTCCGTGGTGTATGACATTATCCCACTAGAAACGAGCATTTGTAAATCCCTTTCATAATTGTTGAAGAGGTAGCTTATATGGTTCTCTACTTCTGTTCTGTTTGAGTCAGGTCAAAATGTTAGGAATCTTGTGCGCGTCTGTGTGTGGGGTGTGGGGGCCATAATACATAATACTGCCAGGAGGCAGAATTAGGATCTGCTGTGTCTGCTGTGGCTATCAAGTGCCCATATGACCAAAATGCAAGCAGAGATGTTAGTTGGGACTTGGGACCGACCATCCTATCACATCATAGTAGTCGTATTCTCTGTTCTGCCATATATCAACAACGTACGTACTCCTATGTATGTATGGATGCATGTACGCAGGCGACAGGCCAAGGAAGGAAATCCAAGTGCCTGCAACATTGGCAGCAGTGTCAACTCACATGCGCAACAGGAATGCATGCAGAGGCAGGCAGGACGAAGACACCGCTAGATACCGCTCAGCTCTCGCATGTGATGCTGGAGCAGAGCATATGCAGCTTTACACTGCCCAGCGGTGGCCGCTCTTCGTTGCATCTTTGCCCTTGCGAGATGTGATTTCCTCTTTTTTTTAGCATTTGCGAGATGTGATCTCTGTAATGTGCGTAGTATCTTATGGTTTGATGGCTAGAAGAAACGCGTGGAAGTGGAACCACCAAACGGTAACAACAAATTTCGTTCTTTTATCAAGGACAAGGAGGACAAAGCTAAGAACTACTCCCTCCGTTTCCAAATATTTGTCTTTTTAGAAATTTCAAATGGACTACCACATACAGATGTATGCAGACATATTTTAAAGTGTAGATTCACTCATTTTGTTCCGTATGTAGTCACTTGTTGAAATCTCTAGAAAGACAAATATTTAGAAACGGAGGGAGTAGGGCATATACGTACATGGCCACGCATGCATGCATGTGCGCCCGTCCTACGTGCTCCGGGTAGAGCCAAAGAGACAAAGATTCCTGTGGCCCTACGCTATGTGGGGTAGTATGTGCGTTGTACGTGTGCCCTTTCTCTCGGTAACTCGTGACTCACTTGTCCCTTTCACCGCAGACCCCCGTCCCGGGCGACACGGATCATCTCTCTGCACACATTTTATGCACCAACCAAAGGCCTTGGTAATCTAGTAGAGGATTGGCCAACTTCACCGTGTGACCCCAAACGAACGTCCATTTTGTCCGGATTCTATCCGTTTGGGTAGGCCAATGGGGTCGTGTCCGGTCTTGTCCCGGGATACGGTGGCCGTGCGCCCAGCGCGCGGTCGCGGCTGCATTCGTTTGCCCCATCCTATTCGCCATGGCCTAAAATGCCCATATTTTCATATCAAAACAAGTTTGCACGTCAAAATATTAATTGTTTGAAAATAAAAATAGTTTCACAACCCAATCGAAATTGTCTCTAATAAAATAGTTTTACAACCAAATCGAAATTGTCTTGAATGAACATAAAATGAACCAATACATTTATTGGTTGCCAATGTGATCCCACACGTGCTCAACCAAGTCATTTTGAAGATCCAAATGATTGTGTCAATCACGCAGCTCACGATGAAACTGGACAAACTGTTCAAACGTGGTCGGTTCTTGGTGCAGGGGCTCAACATTTTCACCTTGATAATCAAAACCTTGGTCGAAGATACTGTCATCACGCTCGTCCTCGACGATCATGTTGTGCATGATCACACAATCAGTCATTACCTCCCGAAGCTTCCTTTCATCACATGATAGTGCAGGGTTTCGAACGATACCCCATCGGGATTGAAGCACACCAAAAGCACGTTCCACATCCTTTCTAGCACTCTCTTGCATTTGGGCAAATCTCTTTCTCTTCTCACCTTCGGGGTTCGAGATTGTCTTCACAAAAGTTGACCACTGAGGATAGTATCCCTTGTTGTACAGGTGGCCGTCGATCTCAAAGTTGACAGGTGGGGAGTGGCCTTCTGCAAGCCTTGTGAAGACTGGAGAACGCTGCAGCACGTTGATATCATTGTGAGAACCTGCCATGCCAAAGAAAGAATGTCATATCCAAAGATCCTGCGAAGTCACCGCTTCTAATATGACAGTGCATGCTTTGACATGCCCCTTGTACTGGCCCTGCCAAGCAAATGGACAGTTCTTCCACTCCTAGTGCATACAATCTATGCTGCCAAGCATGCCTGGAAAGCCTCTAGCTGTGTTGGTCGCCAACATTCTCTTTGTATCAGCGGCAGTTGGCTGCCTCAAGTACTCAGGGCCAAACACCTCGATCACAGCCTGGCAGAACTTGTACATTGACATCAGACATGTTGTCTCGCTCATACGCACATACTCATCCACCAGATCGCCTGGAATTCCATATGCAAGCATGCAGATGGCCGCGGTGCATTTATGGTAAGAGGAGAATCCAAGCTTGCCAAGGGCATCCGTCTTGCACTCGAAGTATGGGTCATGAGCAACCACTCTCTCTCGGATACGATTGAACACATGCCTTGCCATACGAAAATGGCGACGAAATTTATCCTGCTTGAAGAGCGGGGTGTTCGCAAAGTAATCGACATAGAGTAGGGTGTGGCCTCTCTCCCTGTTACGGTTCAGGTTGGGAGCACGGCCAGGAAGTGACCCCTGTACCGAGGAAGCTGCTGTTGAATGTGGTCGTGAACCACCAGTGCAGCCACCACAAGATCTTCATCATCCGACGACGAATCGTCTGATGAACAAATGAAGTGGTGGAAGAAAAACTCATCACCACTTTCGGTGTCAAAACCGGTGGATCTCGGGTAGGGGGTCCCGAACTGTGCGTCTAGGCGGATGGTAACAGGAGACAAGGGACACGATGTTTTACCCAGGTTCGGGCCCTCTTGATGGAGGTAAAACCCTACGTCCTGCTTGATTAATATTGATGATGTGTGTTACAAGAGTAGATCTACCACGAGATCAAGGAGGCTAAACCCTAGAAGCTAGCCTATGGTATGATTGTTGTCCGTCCTATGGACTAAAGCCATCCGGTTTATATAGACACCGGAGAGGGCTAGGGTTACACAGAGTTGGTTATAATGGTAGGAGATCTACATATCCGTATCGCCAAGCTTGCCTTCCACGCCAAGGAAAGTCCCATTCGGACACGGGACGAAGTCTTCAATCTTGTATCTTCATAGTCTTGGAGTCCGGCCGATCATGATAGTTCGGCTATCCGGACACCCCCTAGTCCGGAACTCCCTCAGTAGCCCCTGAACCAGGCTTCAATGACGACGAGTCCGGCGCGCATGTTGTCTTCGGCATTGCAAGGCGGGTTCTTCCTCTGAATAATTTATAGAAGATTGTGAACACCAGGATAGTGTCCGGCTCTGCAAAAATAAATTCCACGTACCATCGTAGAGAGAATAATATTACACAAGTTCAATCTACTGACGTATTTTGTGGTGTGACGTCACACCATTACCAAGCCTTTACTCGAATTGTTTTTATTGTATCACCTCAGCGCATTTAGCGAGGCGGTTTCCTTGGCACGTCTTGTCGAAGCAGAGATCGTGTTCCCCTTATTTCGGGATTCCCATCAATACGGATGTGGGTAAACCAACCGCGCCCGTTGCCACGCCCCCTCCATCGAAGGCGGGTTCCAAACGGTCACGGGGATGGCTCTTGGTATTCTTCCTCTTTATAATGAGACCAAGGCCCGTTCTTTTCCTTCAATCCTCTATCGAATCCGCCCCTCGCCCCGAGTTCCAACACCCAGGGCTCCATATTCGGGTACCTTCGATCTTCGACAATGTCCGGCCCCGACCTACGAGGCCGGTGGATGCCCTCCTCCGTCACGGAAGAGGACGTGCTAAAGCTAAGAGACGCCAGGTACTTAACCTACGAGATTTCGCATAGGCTGCCTGCTCGAGGGAAGTTATTCCTACTCCCGAGCTTGGCGAGAGCGTCGTGTTCGTGTCTCACTGTAACGCCCTCGATGCGGCTATATCTCCCACGTGTCGAAGCACGACTTAGAGGCATAACCGCATTGAAAGCAATGTCGCAAGTGAGGTAATCTTCACACAACCCATGTAATACATAAGGGAAAGAGATACATAGTTGGCTTACAATCGCCACTTCACACAATTACATGAATAAAGCATTACATCATCCAGATACAATCAAGGCCCGACTACGGAACCAAAATAAAAGAAGAACCCCAAATGCGACAAAGGTCCCCGATCGACCCCAACTGGGCTCCACTACTGATCAACTAGAACGGAATAACACAAAGGGCAAGATCTTCATCGAGCTCCTCCTTGAGCTTGGTTGCGTCATCTGCACGGTAACATAGGCACCTGCAAACTGGTTTTGGAAGTATCTGTGAGCCACGGGGACTCAGCAATCTCGCATCCGCGAGATCAAGACTATTTAAGCTTATAAGAAGGATGGAGTAATGAGGTGGAGCTGCAGCAAGCGACTAGCATATATGGTGGCTACAATCGCAAAAGAGAGCGAGAAGAGAGGGCAAAGCACGATCGATAAAAGTATGATCAAGAAGTGATCCTATAGCAACCTACGTCAAGCATAACTCCAACACCGTGTTCACTTCCCGGACTCCGCCGAGAAGAGACCATCACGGTTACACACGCGGTTGATGTATTTTAAATAAGGTCAACTTCGGGTTTTCTACAACCGGACGTTAACAAATTCCCATCTGCCCATAACCGCGGGCACGGCTTTCGAAAGATAATACCCTGTAGGGGTGTCCCAACTTAGCCCATCACAAGCTCTCACGGTCAACGAAGGAATAGACCTCCACCCGAGACGTTCCGATCAGACTCGGTATCCCGGTACAACAAGACATTTCGACAGGGTAAAACTAAACCAGCAACACCGCCCGAATGTGCCGACAAATCCCGATAGGAGCTGCACATATCTCTTTCTCAGGGCACACTCAGATGAGCAATCCGTACAACTAAAACCAAACCTCGAGTTTCCCCGAGGGGGCGCTGCACAGGGCTCTAGTTCGGACCAACACTCAGAGGAGCACTGGCCCGGGGGGGTTAAAAAAAATGATGACCCTTGAGTCTGCAGAACCCAAGGGAAAGAAAAGGCTAGGTGGCAAATGGTAAAACCAATGTTGGGCATTGCTGGAGAAGCTTTACTTAAGGCGAACTGTCAAGGGGTTCCCATTATAGCCCAACCGTGTAAGGAACGCAAAATCCGGGAACATAACACCGATATGACGGAAACTAGGGCGGCAAGAGTGGAACAAAACACCAGGCATAAGGCCGAGCCTTCCACCCTTTACCAAGTATATAGATGCATTAATTAAATAAGATATATTGTGATATCCCAACAAGTAAACATGTTCCAACAAGGAACAACATCTCCATGTTCCAACAAGGAACAAACTTCAATCTTCACCTGCAACTAACAATGCTATAAGAGGGGCTGAGCAAAGCGGTAACATAGCCAATCAACGGTTTGCTAGGACATGGTGGGTTAGAGGTTTGACATGGCAATTGGGAGGCTGACAAGCAAAAGGTAGGCATCGTAGCATTGGCATAGCAAGAGCGAGCAAACTAGCATAGCAAAGATAGTAGTGATTTCGAGGGTATGATCATCTTGCCTGCACAGTTGTCAGAGTTGACTGGATCCTCACAAGCAAACTCAACGGGCTCCTCGGTAGCGAACTCGTCTCCCGGCTCTACCCAACAAGACAAACAAGCAACAAGGATACAATCAACCACGGGCAAGACCAAGCAATATGATGAAATGATGATATGCTATGCGGGATGCAAAATGCAAGATATGACAGGAAATGCATGAACCTGGCATCAACATGGAAAACCAAGTGTGCCACTGGATAGAGGGGATGAAATCGCTTGAAAACGATATAAAGATCATTGGAATCGGAGCTACGGTTTGGAAATGGCGAGCGTTTTAAGAAACGAACCGATCTGCGATATACATCAAGTAGGCTCCTAAATGTAACGAAATGAACATGCTACAACCACCAAACATGAAAACAAAATACATGGCAGTGATGTACACAAGATGGTTAACAAAACACTAGCACCGAGCCATAGGCAAATTCATCCATTAAGAGGTTCAAACAAGCATGGCAAAAATGAATATGCAAAACAGATTCCAGACTTAGTGAAATTAACACTAGCCTGAAATTTCAGATCACGATGCTCTCTTCGGAGCAGCAAAACAACATGATAGATGACCTGAACATGACAAGTAAGAACATGGCATGGAGCTACTCAACAAGCTTAACAAAATACCTAAAGTGACCTGGGGCCAAAAGGGTTCACAAAATATATAAACGGGCACACGAACATAGCTAAAACACAATCAGTTTTCAGACTTAGTGAAAACTGAGACATGCAGAAATTTAACTCGCGAAGGCATGCAAACGAGCTCGATGCACTCATTATGGTGCAAGTCATGGCAAGGCAAGCATATAGCCAGCAAGAAGGCACAATATGCTAGCTACACATGGCAAGAACAAAGGCATAGCATGCATGGAACACTAACGGTAGCATCGGCAAAATCGCAAACAAGTTGACGATCTGCCTAGATTAACAACGAAGCAAAAGTTGAGCTTGATTGAGTCAACCTAGGGCACTCCACAAATGCAAACAAAGACATGGATGGATAGAGCATAACATAAATATCAAAACTCCCTTACTGATCATCCTCAAAAGAGGCACGGATCACTAGGAAACAAGCTGGACATATAGCATCATGAACTAAAATATCCCAGACTTAGTGAAAAATCACTAAGTCCCTGAAATCAGCAATCTCAGGTACCTCTCTTCGCAAGCTTGCACAAGACAACACACACATCCTAAAAATTCATGGGTGGCACCTCTGGAAAGAAGACAAAATGCTTAACAATTCATCCCAAAGGGGCACAGGCATATCATGCACGAATTAAACATAGCAAAAATGACAAAAGTGCAAGATGAACTAACGGATCTGCAATCTAACTCACGAAGCCTACTTCTAACAGAATTTTGGGCATCAAGATGAACTCGAATGCAAATGATGCAAAGGAATGAAATGATGTACTCGTCGAGGCGAAGATTTTGATATATTATATGTCCAAAACGGAGCCACATATGCAAAGTTATGAGCAGTCAAAGTAGGCACGAAAATTAGGGTTAGGGGGAGAGAAGTCAACCGAATCCAAAACTGGATCTGGATCTGGCGGCACGGATCCCGAGGTGGCGCCGGAGTTCACTGTTCGCCGGAGAGGAAAGGGACGCCGGGCTCCGGGAGGTCGCCGGAGAGGGGGCCGGGCGTGGAGGAGGCGGTGGCCGGCGACGAGACGGCGAGGGGCGGCGAGGCCGGGGTCGCCGTGGCCGCGGGCGCCCGACGCGAAGGGCGGCGGGGCGCGGCTCGCGCGCTGGCAAGGTGCGGCGGCCGCCGGCCGGCGAAGGTGGCCGCGGACGGCGCCGGAGAGGGAGGAAGACAGGCGGCGGCGGCGATGCGAGATGGGCTCGCGGGGGCTCCCCGTGGGCCTGGCGGGCCCAGCGGCGGCGATGTGGGCGCGGCCCACGTGGCGGCGCGTGAGTGGGTGCGGCGGCGGGGCGGACAACGTCCGGCGCGGGCGGACACGTCCGGCCCGGCGCGGGGGAAGAAGGATCTGTTTCTTTTTTTTAGGGTTTGGAGGAGGAAGACGAGATCCGAAATGGAGGTGGGTATAAATAGGCATAAGTGGAGCTAGGAGAGTCCAAATGAGGTGCGGTTTTCGGCCACGCGATCGTGATTGAACGACCGAGATGATGGAACAGAGTTAGTTGGGTTTTGGGCCAAAATGGAAGGGTGTTGGGCTGCAACACACACGAGGCCTTCTCGGTCCCTCGGTTAACCGTTGGAGTATCAAACGAAGTCCAAATGGTACGAAACTTGACAGGCGGTCTACCGGTAGTAAACCAAGGCCGCTTGACAAGTCTTGGTCCAATCCGGAAATGTTTACTCCCCACACAAGAAAGAAATGTAGAAATGATCACCGGAGGAGAACGAAGCGCCGGAATGCAAAACGGACAACGGGGAAAATGCTCGAATGTATGAGATGAACACGTATGCAAATGCAATGCACATGATGACATGATATGAGATGCATGAAAACAAAAACAACACACGGAGACAAAACCCGAACCCGAGGAAATAAATATAACTTAACGCCGGAAACGGCAAGAGTTGGAGTACAAATAGGGAAAGTTACATCTGGGGCGTTACAACACTCCACCACTACGAAAAGATCTCGTCCCGAGATCTAGAATAGCACCGGAGGGACAACGGAAGAGAAAGAGAAGAGGTAAAATTAAGTTGCTTCTTGACAAACGAGTGAAACCAAATAACCTAGAAGAGGATAAGCCACCTCGAGAAAAGAAAACAATGGAGATAAACGAAGTTGAAAGCACTTCGTTAGAAAAGAGGAACACAACACTCCGACTAAAATGGATAGGCATGAAAAGAACATGATCTTTGACAAAACGAGATGATGGGTTGAAAAGATGAACATCACAATGCCTCCGGAACAAAAGAATAGAAGATAGATAATTGAAAATAAGAGAATTGAGAATAAAATGCCAATTTCTACCACAAAAGAGTTTGGAAAGGCATCTTTAGGAGAGGGGTTGAACGGAGTTGTTGGAAAAAAACCACCAACGAAAAGAATAAGGTTGATATGGTCTTATGGAATACATCTCAAATTATGGGGTGACAACCTGCCACTCACGGGAAAAGAATTGGATTGATAGGAACAAGGAGACGAGAAGGCTATATCACCGGGAGGATAAAAGAAGAACTTGGGTCATGTATAAGCACAATAACAACAACCATCCTTAGGGAAGGCTTAAGGTGAAATATAACCCAAGATAACTCCAATGACAAGATTGATGTATTTAAAATACCTCATTCTTAATAACATGTAAAACAAGAACTCAAATTATCAAGAATGACACAATACCACCTCCGGTAATATGGTAGAAAGAATTTGCACTCCGGATTGCAAGATGAAGAATACTTGAGCTCCTTAGAAAAAGAATCTCGATGAACACTTCGAGAAGGAATTAAATCCTTGATGAACCATCATGTATAACCTCCAAGAAGAAACTCCGGTAACCAAAGAATAAAAGAGAGAGATATTGAAGACACAAGGTGAATCCTTGCAATGATTTAGATGGATCTCCGTGATGATATAATTGAGAGAACTTGGAACTCCGGAAAAGAAAAGATGAAACAAGTGAAAACAAGAATGAGTATGATGAGCCACTCCGAAAAAAAAACGGGAATAGAATAAACTCGATGACACAAGAATAAGATTTACATTATGCGTATCCTTCACCAATTAAAATTGATGACAAGCAATGGATTTGGCATATTACTTATTCTCGTGGAAAGTATTAAAGAGAGATATCGATAACTTGAGAAGGTCTTCAACGAACCACCGGTAGGATTGGAACAACAAATGAATTGATATGATGAACAAGGAAGAGAGATCTTGAAAGAACCACCGTAAGAATTGAAAATGATCGAAGTAGGGGTGCATCACCGGTAAGAATTAGCAAATGAACGAAGGTGCTTGAGACAAACTAGATACATGAGAACAAAGAGATCAAGAACTGATTAGAGGATATTCGATAGATGCACCGGCAAGATAGGAGAATGATAACTGACGGCTGAGAATGAATAAACCTGAATTGATGGACTCCGGATGACAAACTGAGAAGACTCTTGAATATCTCCTGATGGGTGAAAAAGATTCTCACAATCGAAAACAATTATGAGAGGATGGCAACAAGCTAGCACCATGAATCTTGAAGAGAATAGAGCAAGATTAAAGAGAAACTCTTCTTCGGTCTTCAAATGATGAGAATGACAACGAGAAACACCACCAAGAATTATTGAGGCACACCGGAAGAATCAAAAGCGAAGAGGTTGAGCCAACTATGAAAAGAATTTGAAAGATCTTGGAGAAAAGCATTTGACTAATGATAACTCATTCTTACGTTAAACTTGGAGAAGAATTTAGGATAGCTCTGGGAAAATAGAAGAGTCAGGTAAGATCCTGGGAAAAGACCTGTGGGTTAAGGCCCACTCAAAAGAACACCGTTGAAAAGATTTAAAAGAGATGTTGCACCGGTTGAATTAAATGACTTGAATGAGATACCAATCTCGAAAGAGCTTGAACGAATGCAGAGTGAAAACACGAATCTTCGAGATATCTTGAGCACTCCGGAACAATTTAATAGCGAGAGATGGATGATTAAGAGGTACACCGGCATAAGAAAAGCATTGGAAAAAAAGAAAAGGAGTATGCTTAATACCAAAGCTTGAATTAAATCCACCGGAGAAGAAAAGAATGAGGAATGACGAACTTGAAGCTCCATTAGAATCTTCATGAGAATCACCGGATAAGAACATTGACGGAAAAGAATGGAGAAACTTCCCATCAATAAAATGGATACTTGAAGAAGAAATCTTAGTCCTTGAAGAAAAACAAAAGAGAGGGAGGGTGGGAAAAACAAAGGCAACTTGGAGACGGATGAAACAAACACCGTTGAGAAGAAGTGATAAATGATCTTGCAAATGTTGACGTGAACGGATCCACTTGAGGAGAGACACACCGGTTAAAAAAAGGATTGACAAGACAGACTCGATGATCAAGAAGGATTAGTATTCACATAGGAATATGAGAACACCATGTGGAAAAGGTATGGAATCAACATTTGACTTCGAAGCAACTCGAATACCACAACTCAAAACAAAACAAAGGATTGGCTTGCAAAATAAGCCAGAACAAACATATGATAGAGATTTCGTCCGAAGTTTTCGTGGTGGGGCCTACACGGGCTCGATCGTACAGCACCATCATGTACAAGGCAGTGCACATGACATACGAAGCGTCCCCGAGTCGGCATAGCCAAGGACTCTTTAAGACACAACGAGACCACTGTAAAATCGACCGTGAATAGGCGGACCACTAGACGTCGAACCCCAATTTCATATCATACATCTGTCGGAAAGATATCCTAAGAGCTACTTGAATTCCCACCTATGAAACTCCCGAAATTCTCCGGTTATGCAATCAGGTGTTGGGGATACAGGGGAAGCATAATATCTCACCCAAACTAGCAAATCCTACATCCAGCTGTATCCATCCTTCAACACATAACCAAGAAAACTTCGGAAACCATCTACCTCAACCTTCGAAAAGCATCCGTTATACAAGTTATGGCAATACTCCCGTACTCACCTCAGTACTGGGTTATCGGGGTTATCTCACCAACAACTGCATAAAAGAGATTTTCGATGTCGGCGTACTAAACTCAGGTATTCCAGAACTGCAACGATAAAATTATGACGACAACACCTCAGAGCTCAACTCCCCGGGACACTTCCACTAAACCCCTGACAGGAGGCACCAAGACAATGTTCTCATCATAAAACCATCGGAACGATTCCAAGATACCCGCGTGATCCTAAAATTTTTTTTAGTGAAATTTGAGAAGAGAAGAGTCAAAACTCTACGTCAGGATGCCTTACCAGAGCGATGAAGAGACTGGTGAGTAAAAAGAATTCCTAACTCTCCGATATATATAATCCTAAATGACTCAAAATATTTTTCTAGACACAACTCGGCCGCTAAAAACGATCAAGCAGTGGGGCTCCTAAGGTCGGGGAAGGCTCTGATTACCAACTTGTAACGCCCTCGATGCGGCTATATCTCCCACGTGTCGAAGCACGACTTAGAGGCATAACCGCATTGAAAGCAATGTCGCAAGTGAGGTAATCTTCACACAACCCATGTAATACATAAGGGAAAGAGATACATAGTTGGCTTACAATCGCCACTTCACACAATTACATGAATAAAGCATTACATCATCCAGATACAATCAAGGTCTGACTACGGAACCAAAATAAAAGAAGAACCCCAAATGCGACAAAGGTCCCCGATCGACCCCAACTGGGCTCCACTACTGATCAACTAGAACGGAATAACACAAAGGGCAAGATCTTCATCGAGCTCCTCCTTGAGCTTGGTTGCGTCATCTGCACGGTAACATAGGCACCTGCAAACTGGTTTTGGAAGTATCTGTGAGCCACGGGGACTCAGCAATCTCGCACCCGCGAGATCAAGACTATTTAAGCTTATAAGAAGGATGGAGTAATGAGGTGGAGCTGCAGCAAGCGACTAGCATATATGGTGGCTACAATCGCAAAAGAGAGCGAGAAGAGAGGGCAAAGCACGGTCGATAAAAGTATGATCAAGAAGTGATCCTATAGCAACCTACGTCAAGCATAACTCCAACACCATGTTCACTTCCCGGACTCCGCCGAGAAGAGACCATCACGGTTACACACGCGGTTGATGTATTTTAAATAAGGTCAACTTCGGGTTTTCTACAACCGGACGTTAACAAATTCCCATCTGCCCATAATCGCGGGCACGACTTTCGAAAGATAATACCCTGCAGGGGTGTCCCAACTTAGCCCATCACAAGCTCTCACGGTCAACGAAGGAATAGACCTCCACCCGAGACGTTCCGATCAGACTCGGTATCCCGGTACAACAAGACATTTCGACAGGGTAAAACTAAACCAGCAACACCGCCCAAATGTGCCGACAAATCCCGATAGGAGCTGCACATATCTCTTTCTCAGGGCACACTCAGATGAGCAATCCGTACAACTAAAACCAAACCTCGAGTTTCCCCGAGGGGGCGCTGCACAGGGCTCTAGTTCGGACCAACACTCAGAGGAGCACTGGCCCGGGGGGGGGGTTAAAAAAATGATGACCCTTGAGTCTACAGAACCCAAGGGAAAGAAAAGGCTAGGTGGCAAATGGTAAAACCAATGTTGGGCATTGCTGGAGAAGCTTTACTTAAGGCGAACTGTCAAGGGGTTCCCATTATAGCCCAACCGTGTAAGGAACGCAAAATCCGGGAACATAACACCGATACGACGGAAACTAGGGCGGCAAGAGTGGAACAAAACACCAGGCATAAGGCCGAGCCTTCCACCCTTTACCAAGTATATAGATGCATTAATTAAATAAGATATATTGTGATATCCCAACAAGTAAACATGTTCCAACAAGGAACAACATCTCCATGTTCCAACAAGGAACAAACTTCAATCTTCACCTGCAACTAACAATGCTATAAGAGGGGCTGAGCAAAGCGGTAACATAGCCAATCAACGGTTTGCTAGGACATGGTGGGTTAGAGGTTTGACATGGCAATTGGGAGGCTGACAAGCAAAAGGTAGGCATCGTAGCATTGGCATAGCAAGAGCGAGCAAACTAGCATAGCAAAGATAGTAGTGATTTCGAGGGTATGATCATCTTGCCTGCACAGTTGTCAGAGTTGACTGGATCCTCACAAGCAAACTCAACGGGCTCCTCGGTAGCGAACTCGTCTCCCGGCTCTACCCAACAAGACAAACAAGCAACAAGGATACAATCAACCACGGGCAAGACCAAGCAATATGATGAAATGACGATATGCTATGCGGGATGCAAAATGCAAGATATGACAGGAAATGCATGAACCTGGTATCAACATGGAAAACCAAGTGTGCCACTGGATAGAGGGGATGAAATCGCTTGAAAACGATATAAAGATCATTGGAATCGGAGCTACGGTTTGGAAATGGCGAGCGTTTTACGAAACGAACCGATCTGCGATATACAACAAGTAGGCTCCTAAATGCAACGAAATGAACATGCTACAGCCACCAAACATGAAAACAAAATACATGGCAGTGATGTACACAAGATGGTTAACAAAACACTAGCACCGAGCCATAGGCAAATTCATCCATTAAGAGGTTCAAACAAGCATGGCAAAAATGAATATGCAAAATAGATTCCAGACTTAGTGAAATTAACACTAGCCTGAAATTTCAGATCACGATGCTCTCTTCGGAGCAGCAAAACAACATGATAGATGACCTGAACATGACAAGTAAGAACATGGCATGGAGCTACTCAACAAGCTTAACAAAACACCCAAAGTGACCTGGGGCCAAAAGGGTTCACAAAATATATAAACGGGCACACGAACATAGCTAAAACACAATCAGTTTTCAGACTTAGTGAAAACTGAGACATGCAGAAATTTAACTCGCGAAGGCATGTAAACGAGCTCGATGCACTCACCACGGTGCAAGTCATGGCAAGGCAAGCATATAGCCAGCAATAAGGCACAATATTCTAGCTACACATGGCAAGAACAAAGGCATATCATGCATGGAACACTAACGGTAGCATCAGCAAAATCGCAAACAAGTTGACGATCTGCCTAGATTAACAACGAAGCAAAAGTTGAGCTCGATTGAGTCAACCTAGGGCACTCCACAAATGCAAACAAAGACATGGATGGATAGAGCATAACATAAATATCAAAACTCCCTTACTGATCATCCTCAAAAGAGGCACGGATCACTAGGAAACAAGCTGGATATATAGCATCATGAACTAAAATATCCCAGACTTAGTGAAAAATCACTAATTCCCTGAAATCAGCAATCTCAGGTACCTCTCTTCGCAAGCTTGCACAAGACAACACACACATCCTAAAAATTCATGGGTGGCACCTCTGGAAATAAGACAAAATGCTTAACAATTCATCCCAAAGGGGCACAGGCATATCATGCACGAATTAAACATAGCAAAAATGACAAAAGTGCAAGATGAACTAACGTATCTGCAATCTAACTCATGAAGCCTCCTTCTAACAGCATTTTGGGCATCAAGATGAACTCAAATGCAAATGATGCAATGGAATGAAATGATGTACTCGTCGAGGTGAAGATTTTAATATATTATATGTCCAAAACGGAGCCACAGATGCAAAGTTATGAGCAGTCAAAGTAGGCATGAAAATTAGGGTTAGGGGGAGAGAAGTCAACCGAATCCAAAACTGGATCTGGATCTGGCGGCACGGATCCCGAGGTGGCGCCGGAGTTCACTGTTCGCCGGAGAGGAAAGGGACGCCGGGCTCCGGGAGGTCGCCGGAGAGGGGGCCGGGCGTGGAGGAGGCGGTGGCCGGCGACGAGACGGCGAGGGGCGGCGCGGCCGGGGTCGACGTGGCCGCGGGCGCCCGACGCGAAGGGCGGCGGGGCGCGGCTCGCGCGCCGGCAAGGTGCGGCGGCCGCCGGCCGGCGAAGGTGGCCGCGGACGGCGCCGGAGAGGGAGGAAGACAGGCGGCGGCGGCGATGCGAGATGGGCTCGCGGGGGCTTCCCGTGGGCCTGGCGGGCCCAGCGGCGGCGATGTGGGCGCGGCCCACGTGGCGGAGCGTGAGTGGGTGTGGCGGCGGGGCGGACAACGTCCGGCGCGGGCGGACACGTCCGGCCCGGCGCGGGGGAAGATGGATATGTTTCTTTTTTTTAGGGTTTGGAGGAGGAAGACGAGATCCGAAATGGAGGTGGGTATAAATAGGCATAAGTGGAGCTAGGAGAGTCCAAATGAGGTGCGGTTTTTGGCCACGCGATCGTGATCGAACGACCGAGATGATGGAATAGAGTTAGGTGGGTTTTGGGCCAAAATGGAAGGGTGTTGGGCTGCAACACACACGAGGCCTTCTCGGTCCCTCGGTTAACCGTTGGAGTATCAAACGAAGTCCAAATGGTACGAAACTTGACAGGCGGTCTACCGGTAGTAAACCAAGGCCGCTTGACAAGTCTCGGTCCAATCCGGAAATGTTTAATCCACACACAAGAAAGAAAGGTAGAAATGATCACCGGAGGAGAACGAAGCGCCGGAATGCAAAACGGACAACGGGGAAAATGTTCGAATGTATGAGATGAACACGTATGCAAATGCAATGCACATGATGACATGATATGAGATGCATGAAAACAAAAACAACACACGGAGACAAAACCCGAACCCGAGGAAATAAATATAACTTAACGCCGGAAACGGCAAGAGTTGGAGTACAAATAGCGAAAGTTACATCTGGGGCGTTACACTCACCTCCGCCGGGGTTTAGGCTTCCCGACGGATCCCTTCGTGAGGGGGCTCATGTTTCACTATGGGCTGGAGTTCCATGACTTGGCTCCGAAGTCCATCCTCCACATCTCATCATTCATTGTCGTCTGCAAAGCCTTCCTCCACACTACCCCTCACTTCGTCTTGTGGCTCAAAACCTTCAACGTGGAGCCGAAGATGATTGAGGGGCGTCAGGCAGAGTGCGGAGGGGCGGTTATAAATAAGAGGGCCGATGCTCCATGGCCCGAGGGCTCTTTTCAGGAGGAGCTCGGCTTGTGGCAACAGGAGTGGTTCTATATCACCGCTCCCAGGGGCAGAAGGCAGAGGCTGCCGCCCGTCTTCCGCTCGGGCCCTCCACAGCGGCTGACGTCATGGGTCAACAAGGGGCGTGACTGGGGGCCGTCCAAGGACTTTCCCCTGTTGCAGGACCGGATTCGAGGCCTCCAAGAAAGGGAGATCAATCTGGCCGTAGTGGTACAGGTTATGTTGATCCGACGCCTACTGTCCTGCAAACGTCGCCCCCTCCGCCTGTGGGAATTTAATCCGGAGGGGCCACGAGCTCTTCAACACTTCATGGGTTTGACACCCGCGGAGATGTACAAACTATTCTTCAGATCGCAAGAGATGCGTCCAGAATTGACCGAGGATGCTGGCCTAAGCTGCAATCGCCCGGATACTCAAGTAAGTAGCCCTGTGTCCGGACACATCGTCCATTCATTTATCGTGGGTTTGCCTTTTAACCAGCTATCCCTTGGACAGGAGTGGATAGCGCAAGCAAAACTGATACGGTGTCCGGCCCCCCTTCCTGAGACCACGCAGGATCCCGTGTTAATCAAAATGTTGGAGGTTGCACCTTCGGAGGAGGGCGAATGGGGGCACAGGGGAACTACCACCTCTGCCAAGGAGGCTTTCAGTAAGGGAGAAATCGAGATTCCCTCCTTCCAGGGGGAGAAGAGGACAGCTTCCGAAGACCCGGAGGCCAAGGCCTCAAAGCGGGGAAAGAAATCTGTACCGGAAGGTCCTGTGCCGGGAAGAGCCCTGGCCGTACTGTCTCCTCGGAGGAATCAGCCCTCCAGCGAGCCGTAAGTAAAAAAGGGGGAATTTTGTAATAGTGGACACCCTTGCTTAATTTCTAAGGGTAACCGAAGTTTTCATCTTGTAGTTCGGATCTCAGCCCGTCTCAGCACAGCTCATCTTCGGGAGACCTTCGTCCGGAGATGATGGAGAGCGAAACACCTCCATCTGCCGTCCCATCATGCGGGGCGGACAACCCTGAGGTGTCGTCGCGGAGGGTCTCCCCGAGTCCGGCGGGGCCAGAGAGTTCGACACCCATTGGAGTACGGCCGGTGGAGCTGCAGGATTTGCTTAAGAGGGCGTCCATCTCAGAAGATCACCGCACATTAATGAGTATGGTGATTGAGAGGATCTCGTCCGCTGAAAGCGGGTTGTGTGAGGCCGTCGGAAGTTTGCTGACGGGATTTGAGGTACGCAAAAAATGACATACCTTTTGACAGTTTTTGCACATGAAGTGCGCCCTGTATAGATAGTAGCCCCTGAGACTTGGTATGCTGTCGAAAACGGCAGCGTGCCGAGGATCATAATCTCAGTTATAGATTGTCGCCTTTCCTATGTAGGTGGCGGGACGTTCGGTGGCCAGCTGGACTGATGGAGTTGCCGAGCTTAAGAGGCAACTCGACGTTGCGGATGCGGACATCTCGCTAATCAATAAACGACTTGATGAGTCACAAGGTATGTGGTTGCTCCGCGGTCGCCTAGTAAGGGAGCTGACGCCCATTCCTTACAATTTGTATGCTTGATGAAGATAGTGCTACTGCTGTGGAATACCTTCGGGCAGAGCTTGCTCGAGCCAAGGAGCAATCCAGGATAAGTGATGCGGCTGCCTTGAAGGCAGCAGAAGAGCTAAAAGCCGAAAAGGCTGCTCACTGCGAAAGCAGGGAAGAGTTGGCCGGAATGGCCTTGAAATTAAAAGATGCTACCGACCGTTGTGAGATTCTTGAAGGAGAACACCGAGTGGAGCAAGAGGGCCTGAAGAAGGCCGGCGCCGAAGTCAAGGATGCCCGGAGTGAGATGCGGGCTATGAAGGAGGAACTGCGTCAGGCCGGAGACATTGCGGCTGGAAAGCCCTTTCTTCTGCGTAGGAAGTTCACGGATCTGAAGTATGCTCAGCTGGGCCAATTGTGTGGTGCGTAGGATCCTTATCTGGATTTGGCGGCGAGTGCGGCGGACGCAGTTGTGCACTTCCGAAGCCAGAAGGATCATAAAATGGAAGAACTTTACTGGTCTCAATTCCATAGTCCGGAGCGTCCACTTCCGTTGACTGATCGGCTGGCTGAGTGGGCTGAGCTGAATAGGTTGTCTGGACTTGCCATGACGGATGTGGTCACTCATCTGTGGCCGGAAAGGCCCAAGCCGAAGAGTTATTTTGGCTTGTTGCAGCAATTCCTTGGGGCGGTGCCGCATATCAAGGCGATGAAGCGGTCGGCATGCATAGAAGGTGCACGGATGGCTCTTGCCCATGTGAAGACATACTGGGCGGACATGGATGCCATCGTTGTTGCATCCCGGGGTTCGGACAAGAGCCGATTACCCGCCGAGCACTATTTTGAGGAAGTCTTGCAGGGCGCTCATTTAATAGAATCGCAGTGCTCGAAAGATGTCATGTTCAAATGACGTGTATAATTTGTGAGATCATATTTATAATGCAATAGCTTTTTATACTTGTGCGTTCAAGTATTGAACTATCTCCTGTGCGGCCGTATATGTATGAATAACCTGAAAGTTGCAGTCTTTGGCTTCAGCCCCCACGCACATGGTGCGGGGGTGTTTGCAAAAAGAAAAGCGCTTTTTCACACTTAATCCAATGTCTTGGTCCTTTTAGGGAGGTGATAGCGTAGCAAAGTAGGCAACCGGACTATAATGCTTTATCACTTTCACTTAGCCATAGGAGCTCGAATGTGGGGCTACGATATAGCCCCTAGCGGCAGCGCTCTTCTCCGAACTTCGGGGCGCGTATGTGCCTGACCGGGAAGCGGTCCTTCGTCAAAGCGGAGGAATTCTAAACATTCCAATGGTCGATCGAGTGGTTGACCAGTCTCTCGCTATATCACGACAGTCAGTTTTCGGCTTTCTCTATTGAGGTGCTCGCTCGGCCGGACCGGGGCACAATCGCAGTAGTTCTCCTGGTGCCGCGTTAGCCAATGATACGGAACGTAAGGCAGCAAAACACAGGAGCCAGGCAAACCCAACATTTGACCAAAGACATGATTCGGAGCTGATGCATATAAGGCCTAACTCGAGACGCCGAACACTCCCTGAGGTGTTCGGTCTTTATGATACCGGGCAGAACAATGCCCTAAGCCCCTAGTGTCCAGGTACAGGCGGGAACTTCTGACGCGGCCGATGCCAAAACACCAGCCTCCTCCTCGGCTATGGTGGGAAATCGGGGGATGTGTATCAACAAGAGACAGTAAGAAAGGTTTACGCATGGTCTTAATCTGAAAAGAATCCTTGCAACGGGTCCCTGCTGCACGTCTGCGCCTGTGTCTCCGTTGTGCTGTATCCTGGACGGGTGTAGCACGTGCTTCATCTGTAAAAGAGAAGGACTTAGTTTCCAAGAAATATCATGCAGAAGTTGTATTAAAATAGTATAAAAGGAAGAAAGTTGAGCTTTATTGGCTCTCATCATTTATACACGCGGCCCCTTATAAATGGGATATGCGGCTGGGAAGCCCCTTGTTTAGTTACGCCGGACTCGCCTAACCATGTCCGAGGTCTGAATGACCTGTTTTTAGGGGCTTTGACCCGCAAGGTCTGATTAGTGTGCGGCTGTCGAGGCAGTCTCACGTTCTCCGTGGTCGAGGAACACTCGGAGTTACTTTTTAATGAAATTATGCCACGTTGACCGGGCATTTTTAAGCGTAAGAAACGCGTAATGTGGTATTGCATTAGGGCTGGCGAAAGCTGCGCCCCCCAGTAGTGCTTAAGGGCTACTGTTTGAATGGGGCAATGGATAGTGAGCTTTTCGCGACGGAGGTTGTCGGATGAACCGAACACAACCTCTAGTGGTACAGATCCTGTATAATTGGCTTAAAGGCCTTGTGTCACTCCTTTGAAGGAAGTGCTGCTATGGCGAATTTTGGTAGGGTCTATCCCCATTATGCAGGCGGTGTCCTGGTATTGCAGGTGCCACGCTGTCTTTTCGTGTTATCACATGAAGTGAATTCACTGTTTTGACTTCTATTGGGAAAGTCTTCTGTTTTCCGGAGTGCTGCTTTTGGGTTTTGTCACTTTCGCCAGGTGTGTCGAGCCCCTTGTGTTCGGCGTTAAGTCGGCCGGACTGTTTGAAGACCCAACAATCTCTGTGGGTATGGTTTGCAGGCTTCCCGGAGGTACCATGTATTTGACATAGTCTATCCAGAATCTTGTGTAGGTTGGATAGCTCGTCACCGTTGTCCTTGAGGGGCAGTGTTTTGTTGTTTGGCCGAGAGCTTTTGAATCCGGCGTTGACCGCCGTACTATTCGGGCCATTTTCCTTATTCCGGCGCTGATCTTTTCTGCGTCGTGATTTCCCATTTCCATCCCTGACTTCGGATGTACTCGGGTCGCTGGTGCTGCATCTAGCCAGCCAGCTGTCTTCCCCCGCGCAAAAGCAGGTCATGAGGCTTGTTAGTGCGGCCATTGTTCTTGGTTTTTCCTGGCCGAGGTGTCTGGCAAGCCATTCATCTCGGACGTTGTGTTTAAAGGCTGCTAAGGCTTCAGCGTCCGGACAGTCGACTATTTGGTTCTTTTTAGTGAGGAACCTGTTCCAGAATTTGCGTGCTGACTCTCCGGGCTGTTGAGTTATGTGACTTAAATCGTCTGCATCCGAAGGGCGGACATAGTTCCCCTGAAAATTTGCTCGAAACGCATCCTCAAGCTCTTCCCAACTTCCAATGGTATTTTCTGGGAGGCTTTTAAGCGAATACCGAGCTGGCCCTTTGAGCTTGAGGGGTAGGTATTTTATGGCATGGAGATCGTCTCCTCTGGCCATATGTATGTGTAGGATGTAATCCTCAATCCAGACTCCGGGGTTTGTTGTTCCGTCATATGCCTCTATGTTTACGGGTTTGAATCTCGCTGGAAATCCATGATCCAGTACCTCGTCGGTGAAACATAGTGGGTGTGCGGTGCCCCTGTATTTGGGTGTGCCGTTGTCTTCAAATGATCGTCGGGTTATGTTGCTTCCTGGAGTCTTCTTTTTTGGCCCATAAATAGATCTGACTGGGTCGTCCTTTTTCCGAGGATCTTTATGCTGATCGTGTGCCGGCTTGTGTGCGGCGCCCCTTGTTGCTCTTGGCCTGTCATCTGGTCGTCTATCCGGCCAGGCGGCTTCTTTCTTTTTTGACTGCGGGGGCTCTAAGGCCTCCTCGTCAAATTCAGGCAACAACTTGCGCTTCGGGTAGCTCTTTGTCTGGTGACTAGCGCCATGTTTATCTGCGCTGTTGAGTACTTTGCTCCATCTCATTCTGAGTGCGTCCTCCGCTGTTTTGAGCTTCCGCTTTTGCTTCTTCAAACTTCTTGCAGTGGCGATGAGCCTTTTATGAAGATTCGTATGCTCTGGTGATGTGAGATCGTCTTCGCCGGGGATGGGTTGCTTGTCCAGTTCATGTCCGGCTGGCTGCTTGGTGACATGTGCGTCGTCCACTGCTTCGCCCTGCTCTAGGGCCGGGTCCGTATGGGTGCCGTTTTTATCGAGGCCGGTCTTCGGGCGGCGCTTGCGTCGCCGTTTTGGTTGTTTGTTGGGGGAGTTGTCCTTCGCCACATCCCGTTTTTCCTCATTATCGCTTCCTTTTGGTGTATCCACCATGTATACGTCGTGATTTGGGGTGGCTTTCCCGTGCCCGGTAGGCGCTGGTTCTTGGTCGTCTCCGGCATCGTCGTCCATACTGTCGACGTCTTCGGAGTCATAGTTTAGCATGTCGGTTAAATCGTCGACAGTGGCTACTAACTGGGTGGTGGGTGGGCTTTGAATTTCTTCATCGTCCGCATCCCAACTGTCCTGGCCGCAGTCCGGCCAGGGCTCTCTTGATAATGAGAGACACTTTAGCGCACTCAAGATGTCGCCGAAAGGTGAGTATTGAAAGATGTCCGCTGCGGTGAACTCCATGATCGGCGCCCAATCGGATTCGATCGGAGGGGGCGCGGGAGGTTCGGAGTCCGGCGAGGAGTCCGACACCTCGGAGTCACGAGCTTTATGAGGGACAAGGTCAGTGTTCGGCTCTATCGCCGTAGAGGTTGCAGCCCCCGAGGCGGTGTCTAGCCATCCGTCCTCGATCTGCGCAGCCGGCTCCGAATTGAAGATCGGAGCGGGTTCGAGTGCGGCCTCCAGGGTACTGTCCGGCTGCAGAGCTAAATCATGCTCGCCGTGACAGTGCGGCACGCTTGGCTGTGGCTCGAATCCATCGAGGATCAAGTCCCCGCGGATGTCAGTCGTGAAGTTCAAACTTCCAAATCTGACCTGACGGCCAGGGGCGTAGCTTTCGATCTGCTCCATACGGCCAAGCGAATTGGCCCGCAGTGCAAAGCCGCCGAATACGAAGATCTATCCGGGGAGAAAGGTCTCACCCTGGACTGCGTCATTGATGATGGTCGAAGAAGCCATCGAGCCTATCGGTGACGACATAGAGGAACTCTCAATGAAAGCACCAATGTCGGTGTCAAAACCGGCGGATCTCGGGTAGGGGGTCCCGAACTGTGCGTCTAGGCGGATGGTAACAGGAGACAAGGGACACGATGTTTTACCCAGGTTCAGGCCCTCTTGATGGAGGTAAAACCCTACGTCCTGCTTGATTAATATTGATGATGTGTGTTACAAGAGTAGATCTACCATGAGATCAAGGAGGCTAAACCCTAGAAGCTAGCCTATGGTATGATTGTTGTCCGTCCTATGGACTAAAGCCATCCGGTTCATATAGACGCCGGAGAGGGCTAGGGTTACACAGAGTTGGTTACAATGGTAGGAGATCTACATATCCGTATCGCCAAGCTTGCCTTCCACGCCAAGGAAAGTCCCATCCGGACACGGGACGAAGTCTTCAATCTTGTATCTTCATAGTCTTGGAGTCCGGCCGATCATGATAGTTCGCTATCCGGACACCCCCTAGTCCGGAACTCCCTCAACCACTGTCCCACCTTTGTGGGCAAAGTGTCGAACACCTTGCAGTCGTGGTGGAAAAGAGGCCGCGATGATCACCTTGATGGAGGGGTGGTTGGCGGTCGGCTACTGGCCGCTCTGGAGCACTCGTCGGAAGCTGCCGTGGCCACCGTGGTACGTCGCCTGCGGTCGTATCCACTCTGCCGCCGGCTACGACAGCGACGGCCAAACCTCCTCCGATCGACGGCCTAAACTATGGCGAAAGCACGGGCGTGGTGGCAGCCATGTCGAGACGTGGTTTGCTATGGACGGCCGGGGGCTGCGCGGTGAGGAGGCGGCCGGAGAATAGCGGCGGCGCCGTCCGCGGGGCGGGGCGGGAGAGGGGGTGGAGGCGTTGGAATCGAATGGGACTACTTGTGTCTCCGACACATGGGCCACGGGGGGACAAGTGCGTGCGGCGAGCCCGTCCGCGTGATGTCCGTTTCACCTCAAACTCGGCGCAAGTTTGGGCCGGGGATGGGTCGAAAATGGACGGAATCCGGACATTTGTCCGTTTGGGGCCGCGCGTTGGGCCGCGCTATTCGTCTGTTCTACCCCAAATGGACGCACCCGGACAATATGGGGTCGCGCAGTGGAGTTGGCCTAATAGCACCCCAGGTCCCTATACTTGCACTGCATGTGATGGTTTTTTTCTTGTAGTTGCAAAAGCAAATTATTTCATCCCTGAACTTGTCACGGAGGTTCAAGTTTAGTCCTTGGCCAATCACAGCTCGCCAACTGGATGCCAAGTGGACTGGCTGGTGAGCACGCGGTGTTTTGCACTTACCCTCCTGCCTTCTTCCCTTATCAACTTGTAGTGCAACACAATGTGGCACCTGAATAAATGTTGTCTCCCTCGGTCAATCATTAACTCCTGTTCCTCTTGTCTTCGCCTCTCCCCCTCCAACCGCGTGAGCTGCTGCCGCTGGAGCTGGAGCCGCGGGCTCACGTCAGCCATCATGGCGACATTGGCGGAGCTCACCGGCGGTGTGCAGCCGCCTCCTTCTGTGCATCAAGTTAGGCAGCACAGTGTCTTCCTTCCTGATTACGGCGTGTCCTCAAGTTCTGCTCTGTTCGTCCTCCTCCGCTTTGTTTTTCCTCGTTTGTCGCACATAGCGCCGACGTATCGGTCTGTTTTGTGAGAGATTCTTATACATCTAGTGGTACTTCTGGCCTATTGTTCTTGCAACGGCTTAAAGAACTGATTTTGACCACAGATTTCAGCCTAGGGTTTAGGTATTTCTATTTTAGGTAAAATGTTTAGGGTTCATATGATGCTGTGGATTTAGTACACAAGGAAGCCATTGCAAATTGTTTGGACTACTTAACAGATCATGACTGTAACATAAATAACCAATTAATCTGCAAGATGTAGTTAACTGAAAATTTCAGTTATTAAACTGCAGTTTCAAGATGCAGTAACTTAATTATCGTCAGTTAAATATATTGCTCCACTTAATTTTGATCTTCTGAGGGGTGTATATCTTTGTTGTACTGGATTTGTTTAGTAAATCTGGAAGAGGTAGTTAACTGAACTTTTGCAGTGAACTAACGGCATTTTACAAGATGCAGTTAACTGATTTTGTGCTTATATTCTGCTATATAATTGTAATGTTGATGTTTGTGCTTATATTCTACTCTATGTGGGTGTAGTGTGTGATTCAGCAATGGGACAAAGTGTGGATACTCCTTTCTTTACACTAGAACTTGAGCATGGTGGAATTTTCTGTGGGCCAACAAATAACATGAAGTATTACAATCCATCTGTGGAGGTGATTGATTATGTTGATGCTGGTTCATTCTCATATGCAGTCATTGAAGAGCATCTAAAATGGCTGGGATATTCTGTCAATGAGCACATAATTTACTGGCCAAGACCTGGTAAACCAATTTCAGATGGGATGGGTGAGAACCAAAGGTGATGAGGATGTGCAGAAAATGATCAGAGAAAGTGCTAACCATAAAGTGCTTGTAATCATGGTGGTCCATTCAGATTTCATCAGTAACTTTAGGGGAGATTTGATAGTGACATCATTTCAAAGCCCTGACACAATGGCCATCCTAACATCATCTCATAGCCTCATTTCAGTCAATGTTGAATGTCCCCTTTCAGAGGTTGCAATAGATTTGTAGTCTGAAGAAAATTTGCTTAGTTATGGTGCACAGTCTGAAGATACAGTGCTGTCAGATTCAGATTTCAGTGACAGTGATTATGACATAGATGATGGTGATGATGATCTTTATGAAGAGAACATTGACTTTGATGTTAATAAACAAGATCGGCTAGAGAAGGAAGAGGTTGAGCCTGACTATCTACTTGAAGATGAAGATCTTTACATCTCCACTAAAGAACAGGAGAAACTTAAGTACAAGTTCAAAGCTTTCACTTCCAAGGTGGACATGACATCCCCTGTATTAAAAGCAGGCATGGTCTTTGATGATGTGGTTGAGCTGACGAAAGCTCTTACTACATATTCAATAAGGAACAGAGTGCAGATCAAGAAGCCGAAGAATGTTAAGATAAGATTGGAGGCAGTGTGTACTGCAGGATGCCCTTGTCTGCTTAAGGCTAGCTATGACAACAGGACTGGAGGATTTGCCATAAAGGCTTACAATTCAGGGCATCTTTGCCAGAAGAAGGAAAATAAAAGATTTGATAGCTAAATTCTTGTGCAACTTTTTCATAGATGAGTTCAGAGATGACCAGAAGATGTCACTTGGCACATTTCAAGAAAAATCACTAGTGAATTCAATGTTACCCCTAATAGATGGAAGCTAGCAAGGGCTAGAAAGCAAGCACTTAATCAGATCCATGGTGATGAGGAGGAGCAGTTCAGCAGGTTATGGGATTATGGGCATGAATAAAGGACAAAAAATCCTGGGTCTACATTTCTGGTTACTACTGAACTTGTCAAGGATACCAAGTTTCCATTGGGCGGGAAGTGTTTGAAACATTGTATTGGTCTTATGATGCATGCAAAAGAGGTTGGCTAAAGGGCTGCAGGCCAATTATATTCATTGATGGCTGTCATATGAAAACAAGGTTCAAAGGAGTGCTGCTTAGTGCTGTAGGTATTGATCCTAATGACTACATTTTCCCAATTGCAATGGGTTGGGTGGAAGTAGAATGCACTGGTTCATGGGAGTGGTTTCTGACCAGTTTGAAAGATGATCTAAACATCACTAACACTTCTCCTTACACAATTATGAGTGACAAGCGAAAGGTTTAATAAATGTTGTGCATAAAGTTTGGCCTGATTCAGAACACAGGCTTTGTGTGAGGCACATTTACCAGAACTTCAATGAGAAGCACAAAGGGGAGGTTCTGAAGCAAGACCTATGGACCATTGCAAGATCACCCAACAAAGTTAAGTGGATAGAAAATTGTAAGAAGATGGATGATCACTGCCCAGTTGCATTTCATTGGACTGAAAGGCTGGAGCCAAAGACTTGGTGCAAAGCATTTTTCAGTGAATTTCCCAAATGTGATATTCTGCTGAACAATAACTTTGAAGTGTTTAACAGGTGAATTGGTTGTTAAATTTGGTTCTTTAACTCCGTGCTTTCAACATATCAGTAGTACTACTAAGCACATCATACATAACTGAATTCTTCCACTCTTTGTGCAGCTATATTCTTGATGGTAGAGAGATGCCAATGCTTAGTATGCTTGAGTACATTTTCTACAAGATCATGCACAGGCTAGTGAGTAAGCAGAGAGAAGCTATAGAAAAGTGGACTCACCAGAGGATATGACCTAAGATCAAGAAGAAATTGGACAAGAATATTGAGTTTGCTGCAAATTGCCATGTATCAGAAGCTGGCCAGCAGCTATTCAAAGTTCAATCAGGTAATTCTAGCTACACAGTGAACCTGTGCTTGCACACTTGTGATTGCAGGAGATGGCAGTTAGGGGAGTACCCTGTGGGCATGCTATAGCTTGTTGCAGGGAGGAGAGAATTGATCCTGAAACAATGGTGCATGAATGCTATACTGTTCAAACATATCTCAAGGCATATGGGTACACTCTAGTGCCTCTAGGAGACCCGAAGGAGTGGGAGAAACAGAATGGATATAAGGTGCATCCACCTGTCTTCACTAAACAGTTGGGGAGGCCCAAGAAAAATAGGAAGCAGAGACCAGAGGAGAAGATTAAGAATGGTGTCAGTGTTTTGAACAGAAAAGGTCTTACAATGCACTACTCAATTTGTGGTAGAGCTGATCACAACAGAAAAGGTCACTACAAATGGCAGGAAACTATCATTCAGGAGGGTGTAGAAGAGGTTGATGAAAACTATGATGACCCAACTTTTCTCCAGGTAATATAAATGAACTTAACTAAGCTTAACCGAGCTTAATTGAGCTTAACTAAGTTTAACTAAACTTAACTGAATTTAACTAAGCTTAACTGAACTTAACTAAGCTTAACTGAACTTAACTGGACTTAACTGAATTTAAATGAACTTAACTGAGCTTAACTAAATTTAACTAAGTTTTGTGCTTTACAAAACATCTTCCCTAACCAGCCAGATCCTAGGTTGGACCCAACTGATTCACCAACCAGTATGGTGTTCAACATGACTCAAAGAGAGATTGCAAGAAGATGTACTGCAAGGGTTCATGTGCCACTGCCTGAGCTTTCTTCATTTGTTGCTGCTGCTGGTGCTGCAATACCTCAGCCAAGAGTTACTACAGAAATGCACATAGGGAGGCAAACAAGGGCAAGCACACAAGCTAACAACAATGCAGCTACAGTTGGTAGGGGAAGAGGAAGAAAAAGATCAAGAAATGCGGATGCAACTGCAGCTAGAGGAAGAGGAGCAAATACAACTACTGGAAGAGGAAGAGGAGCAAATGCAACTATGGGGAGAGGAAGAGGAGCAGATACAACTTCAGGGAGAGGAAGAGGAGCAAATGAAACTTCAGGGAGAGGAAGAGGAGCAAATGAAACTTCAGGGAGAGGAAGAGGAGCAAATGCAATTTCAGGAAGAGGAAGAGGAGCACATGCAGATGACCAAGTTTCATTTGCTGGGCTAGGAGGAGCACCAAATGCAAATGCATATGCTTGGAGAGGAGGAGCAGTAGATGCAAATGCTTGGACATGAGAAGTTCCATCTGCAGGGAGAGGAAGAGCAAATGTTCCATATGCAGGATGGATATGGCTTCTGTTTGGAGATCAGAGGACAATTCCTGATCTCAATGCTCCTGCTCATGATTTCATGGCACCACATCAGTGATTTGGTGGCAGTGATTGCCTGCCGTTCTTTTTTGTTAAGCCCAAAATAATTTATTGACTGGCCTGTTTTTGATAAGCAAACAATGGCTTAAATTGCCTGTTTTTTGATGGCAAACAGTGGCTCACAATGGCATTCATTTCCCTTTTTGTAACTAACTTTCATGGATTTGGTGATTCTGTAGCTCATTTAGAGAACTGGGGTGCTGATGTGGTTGTGTTATTGATTGTAACAAAAATGAGTAACTGGAAATTCAGTTAACGGAAGATTAAGTTAACTAAATCTTCAGTAACACTGGATCTTAGGGTTAACTTTATCTTCAATGCACTAACGCTGTAAAAAAATTAGTTATCTAGTAACACCTTGCAACAACATAACTTGGGCAGTCATACAAATTTAGTTAACTAAAAGCAGTCATACAAATTTAGTGCATTACATAATACTGGCATACAAATTAACCAAGTTCACTAAAGGAGTACAACTAATTAGTAGCTCCAACTTAAGGCAACATTACACCAACAATGAATTACTCAAATTTATCTAAGATCTCCTTCACCCTCCTTACCTTGCTCTTGGTCTCCTCCTTGTGCCTGAACAATCACCAATCATGTACTCTAGTTTATTCTTCTCCTTCTTCAACTCATTCCTCTATGACACCACTTTCTCCATCTCTTCCTTCATGTTGTCCATTTGTTGCTTCATCACATCCCTCTCTTTCCCTGCCTTAGCCCTCACAACCTGATGAATGCTAGTATTAGATTTACCAGACATCTTCTTCTTCTCCAGCTCTTGCTTTAGGTCAGAGAGAGCTAGCCTTGTGTTGCCCAATTCAGTAGTTGCCTGCTCCTTGTCAGCCACCATCTTAGCAAAGTCTAGTTAAAAAACCTCAGATCTTTTTCCATCTTTTCCTTCTCTCTTACAACCCTAAAATTTTCTTCAGCATTAACTACGTTCTCCCTGAGCCTTAGCTTGTTCTCATCTTCATACATGCCCCAAATCCTAGCTAAACTCATCTTCAGAGTGGTAGGCCATTCAGGGTCAACCCACTCCACACAGTTGCATTTAGGTATTTCCTACAAAATAAGATGAAGATGAATTTTTTTAGATAAATGAAAAATCTTGGAGCACTATTGATCTACTCTTACAGCACTATGGCACAAAAAGGTAATATCAATTCTTAGCATAACCAAAACTTCTGCAGAAAACAAGATGCAGTTAACTAAAAAAATTAGTTATTTAACTGCAGTTTTCTTCAGCTAATTGAATTTTCGTCAATTAACTATTAACTACAGCTTTCTTCAGTTAACTCAACCACAGTTACATGCCACACGCTAAGCTTATACAGATCATAGTAAGATGACACATTCCAAGTTTGGATTTATCTGTAGATCTACTAACCTTTTGTGCACAGGCAAGATACCTCCTTCCACTGCCAACTGATTCAAAAGACACAAACTTCTCATAGACACAATGGTGTTCACATCTAGCTGCAAGATCTAGAGCAAGGCCTCTCCACTCAGAGCAGAAAATGGTGGCAGGAGCAGGAGCCTACAACATATTCTAGTCAGCAAAATTCCCCATTCTTGCCCTAACCCTAGCTGCCAGAGGAGGCATAGTGATGAACCAACCTCACTTGTGACAGAGTAGCCGTTGGACGACGAGCTAGATCCTTCACTCCAAGATACCATGGCGGCGAGCTGGACAGCGGCGGCGAGCTGGAGCAGGGGAAGGAAGCGAGGGAGCAGACATGTGAGTGAAGGGGTGAGCTACCGACAAGATTGGAAAGAATATTCCAAAGAATATACCAACACAACACAGGTGCCACATTGTGTTGCACTACGGGTTGATAAGGGAAAAAGGCAGGGGGGGTAAGTGCAAAACGATGTACGCTGACTAGCCAGTCCACTTGGCGAGCTGTGATTGACCTAGGACTAAAGTTGCACCTCCATGACAAGTTCAGGGATGAAATAATCTGCTTTTTGCAAGTACAAGGACCAAACCATCACATGGAGTGGAAGTACAGGGACATGGGTGCTATTACCTCAATCTAGTACTTCCCAGCTGGACTGCCGCTACACTGTCTCAGACTCGGTCCGTTGCAGCCGGAAACCGTCTCGTCGAATACTACTACTCCCTTTACTAAGGCAGCCACAAGTACTATACTTCCTCCGTCCCAAAATAAGTGTATCACCGTATTAACTCTAATATAAATCATATTAATTTTAATATAAATTTGTACTAAGCTCAAGACACTTATTTTGGGACGGAGGGAGTAGATCGGAGGGATTAGCAAACTGTTATTAGCTTGTTGACGAGCTCGAGTGAGCCCAATTAGGGCCCTTTCCGTACAGCCGGCGGTATATATAGACCAAAGCATTGGGGTTTTGAGGAGAAAGAGAGAGACGGAGGTCATTGGAGTATTCCGCTTCTTTTGGGGCATGAAGATCAGAGGGTCGGTGCGGATTATATATACGTAGGTTAGAGGATCCTCGGCCACCCCAAAGCAATAGGCAGCGGCTGCACAAGTAGTAGGGCGGTGCGTAGCAGGTAGGTATTTCTCGTTGGCTCTTGTCGGATGGTTGATACGATTCTTTTACCCATGGGCAACTGAGCTGTAACATGCATGCGCCTGCTTATTCTATCAGCTCCAAAACAACCTATGAGGCCACGCCAAGCCAAGCTCCACCGTTGCCTCGCGTAGTCACATGCGCTGCACCTCCGCTCACCGTCTGCCGTCTGGCGCCCATGTGTATGCCTACAATATTCAGATCGAGCTTGGTGATTTGCCTCCCGGTCGAGCCATTTTAGGGCATCTCATCATCAAAATGCACACATATGTTTACATCATATGGTCCGAACATTTTTGGGCCTCCCAAGTTGTCATCACATTGGGGTAGACCGATCCGAATGCCAAATGTGTGTGGGTG
>NC_041389.1:305514312-305519742 GCF_002162155.2 Triticum dicoccoides
CAACCGTTCGGCTGTAGAACACCCCGCTTATTTTCAACTGTTGTGATCGGCCGCCCGCCTACCCACACTCAAGCCGGCTATGACAGGTTGCACACATTCCCGCCGGGGCGCCTATGACAGGTTGCCCACATTCCCGCCGGGGCGCCGCCTGAGAAGACTATTGGTTACCCGCATTCAAATGTTCGCCATTCTGCCTACCCTGGATATATAAAGCCGAACGGGCACACCCCAAAACCCTACCTTTGATACCCTTCTCCCACCGTCTAACCACAATTCGCATTCATGTCTGTCGTCACAATGGCTGGCTCAGTGGCTTTGTGGTTCAAGCAGTTGTCGTCGAGGTGACACGCCAAAATCGCGGCGGAGATACACGCCACGGACGACCAGTGCCAGACCCAAGGCATGGCAACCTTCAAGCTCTCCGAGGCCGAGCTCGGGGGAGGAGGAGATGGATGAAGAGGAGGTTGACCCAATGGCCATGGCAGAAGTCCAGAGGAGGCAACGCTTGCGATGGCGACAAAGGAGGATGACGACGACCCGATGGTCGTCCACACCACACCGATGTCCAGGTTCAGACTGCCGCAGGCGGAGTAGCAGTACAACCTATTGCTCTTGCAGGAGCACCGGTGTTCAACTGAACATGAAGCATGCATGCACCCGATGTTCACTACAAAAAAGAAACATATGTGATGATACACCTTTGTCACATCGTGTTTTCTGTCACCCAAGTACATCCATGACATTTTTACGACAAAATCAAGATAGTCATACATGTGATGTCGAGGATGTGTTCCATGACAATAATAAATTTATCACCATGGAAGTGTCCACTTCTGTGATGATAAATGACGCGTCATGGAAGTGTTTTCGTCAAGGGTTACCTACATGTGGCAAGCCATTGTAATGGGTCACCCTTAAGCTATCAGGTGCAGGTTTTGAATCCGATACCTGTTAACAGCTCCAACCAATGATGATTTTCTTACGTGTCGAATTTTGATTAATATGCCATTGTTCATAATTAAGACAAAGCAGGTTATGACGTTGTGCAGGTGTGGACAAGTTTGTTAGCCATTGCATTGTTCCACAATATTCTTTTGGTACGCGCATTCTCATATTCATTATTATCATGTTCAATATCTGAGATACATGAAAACATAAGTAGTAGTGAGATTATCTTTGTAATGCTAAGGGTATTCTAATCTAATAGGGGCTCCCTATAAACCCCTATGTGCTATTTCTAGAATTATGACGAGAGATGTCATGTGTGTTGTAATTTGGTGCATACATTAATATAATCAGGCCCTACTACTCAAAAAAAATATGCTTCCTGTTGAGAGCTTGATAATTAGTGATAGTTGGCAGATGATAGGTTCAAAATATGTTATACAAAGTTCATTGCCAAACCATGATGAACAAAGCACATGGAGAAATAGTATTCCCTCATGCCTCTCTATATGTGGCGCACATGCATTTCGAAACCCAAGTAGGAACATTAGCTGACCAATTGAACGTGTCTATTTTACTAATATCAGTATTGTATCAGATTTGTATTTGACAACTAAGCTTTGGAATTATAAGTGGCATGTTGTTTAGCTTGAAGGATGGAGTGATGCTAGTATGATACAAAGCATCTAGGCAGATTGTGTAGATAAAAGGGGGACCTAAGAATCATGAGTAAAATCAGGAAAGTGGAACTGGCTGAAAAATATGGGGTTGTATTGCTTCTACTACTCGAAAGGCTTTGGATCCCGACGAGACAACTCTCTTCAACTAAAAGTGCACTACTGTTACTGTCAGTCTAGTCTGTTGAAGCCACAAACTGATGGGGTCATGTACGAGGGGTGGACTACACAAGGGAGCCCGACCTCGTCAGCTATATGGGGCCTGTTAGGCCCAAGACTAGAAGGAAGCCCCATGAGGCGGAGGCGACCTTCTTGTCCTCCAAGACTAGAGGGCGGCGGCGCTATAGATCACATCTATCTCATGTAAACCCTAGACCTCCACTGCGTATATAAAGGGAGCACTACTGGAATCAGGATCTTTGCCATCAGCCAGCTCTTTGCCGTCAGCTAGCTGATGGCAAAGAGGGTCTTTGCCATCAGCTTGCAGAAAACTAACGACAAAGAAGGAGCTGACGACAAAGATAGTGTTTGTCGTTAGCCGCCTCTTTGCCGTCAGCTAGCTGACGGCATAGAATCTTTGTCGTTGGCTAGCGGACGACAAAGAGGGAGGGTGGCCCACTAATGAAAGCCACCTAACGGCCATTTTCTTTGCCGCCTGCTAGCAGATGGCAAAGAAACTTTGCCGTCCGCTAGCAGACGACAAAGAAAGTGGCCAAACTAACGTTCGTTAGCTAGGCATTTTGCCGTCTGCTAGCAGATGGCAAAGAGCTGTGCCCTATCTAACAAAAGGCCCTCACCCTACCCGTCTCTTCCTCCCCTCATCAATACCCGCGCCGCCGGCTGCCCCGCCCCGCCGCGCCGCCCAGGCCCGACCGCTCCGCTCCGCCCCGCCTCGCCGCCCCGGACACCCCACCCCGTCGCCCCAGCCGCTTGAAGGTGATACATCCCTCTTGTTCTTTTTCTTCTTCTGTTTTTTAGATTTAGTTTAATTAGGTTTAGTATAATTTAGTTTAGGTATAGTTTAGGTTTTGTTTCTATTTTTAGGTTTACGTTTAGATTTAGTTTAGTTTAGGTTAAGAAGAAATAAGAAAAAAGAAAGTTTAGGTTTAGGTTAGTTTAGGTTTAGTTTAGGTTAAGTTTCTGGTTTATTTTGAACATGTCACATTTGTTGTTATTTTCTTAGTTAAAGCATTTATTCACGCATCGACATCGATGATGCCTATCCCGCATCCTCGTCGTCAACTCGGCGGAGGAGGCCTGCTTGATCAGAGGGGCCATGTCCAAGACTGGGCTCTGCCGGGCTGGTACTATGAGGTGCTACCTTCCGGGGGCGCAGCTTGGTGAGGAGCCAGCCCGTCGTTGACCCGAACCTTCTTTGGTGGCGGTTGCGTGGGCCAGTGACGGTGCGGAGGTGGCAAACTTCATGACAGCACACTACAAAGCCAAAAATTGTCATTTGCATAATCTGAAGCCTCAGTACAATGCTGGCGACCCTAAAAAGGGTTGACCCAACCTCAGCCTATTCAAATGGGATCTGGCACCAGCCGGTGCTTCTAATTCCTTAATGTTGGATTTCTAAGAATGGCAGACCATTTCGTTGTATACCTTCAACAACCTAATAGAAGTGCGGCCGTACATCGAGTAAGTTCTCGGTACATTGTTTCGCAACTTCTAATTCCTTTGAACTGCTTATTCCCGGATAAATTTGATATAGTCGATACATCGCCAAATTCTCGTATGGAGCGGTGATCCAAAAGGATTCCGTCGAAGAGTATGAGCTTCTGGCAAAGCATGGAGGCGGCTATCCCGATTTCATCTCTTGGTTCAAACAAATGGTAATTTCCATTAGACCATTTCATTTCTTCGTCTAATTTGTGGCTAATGCAACAATGCCTTTCGTATTAAACTTGTAGGCTAATTCAGAGCTTATCAACGCCTAATTGGGACAAGTCGGTAATGGTTTTGACTTTAAGGTCCGTTCGTTTGACAAATACGACATCAACGGGTATCGCTTTCATACCTATGGCAAAGAGCTATCTATGGCTGACCGAAAGTCTACAAATTGTTGTGTCTTTGCTATCAGTGAAGGAGATACCGAGTATTATGGAAGAGTTGAAGCAATTTATGAACTTCAATTCTATGGTGCAAACCCACCAAACGTCGTAGTCTTCAAATGTTATTGGTTCCAGCCGAAGGAGACTAGAAGGACTCATGAACATATAGGGCTAATGGAAATCAAACAAAGCACCCATTTGGATGTTCCCGATGCCTATATTATGGCTCAACAAGCAACCCAAGTTTTCTATCTACCGTGGGCCTGTCAAAGTGATCCTAATCTCAATGGTTGGGATGTCGTTTATGAAGTGCCGCCACATGTTAGACCACCTCCCCCCAATGAAGAGGATTATGAACCTCACATTAACCCAAACACATATGAAGGAGAATTCTTCCAAGAAACACGTCTTTCCAAAAAAAACATTTCAAGAATTGCTCTACTTCACCCCAGAACATTGAAGTAGACATCGATAGTGAACCCGACTTCACCCCTCAGCCGGAACAAGAAGAGCCTAAACTAGAAGAGGTTACTGCTGCGGATGACCTGTCAATGCTTGACCCATTATGTAGTGGTGGCCTTCCACATGATGATGCATTTATTAATGATGATGAGCACGTCATTACTGATAGTGATGATGATGATGCATTTATTGATCCCGAAGCATTTATTGAACCCGACAATCCAGATTATTACTAGGTATTAATTTTTTTATGTTGTACTTGATTTATATAGTTACTTGTATGATTGTATGATTTATATAGTTACTTGTATAATTTTCTTACTTTGTATGATTGTTTGTTATACATAGTGCCATGGTCTTGATATCCGTCCCCGTCGGGCCTCGCCCACTTTATGATTCAGATGTGGTAAATCCTCTTTTAAAACTATTTGTTGCATTTTGCATTTATGACAATTATGGCCATCAAGTTGACATAGAGATATTTTAATCTAGGAGGTATGTGAACCAGAATTTGCAACCGACCCTCTTATCGAGAAGTTAAATTTAGTTGAAAAAGAAAATGAGTATTTGAAAGAAAAAATTAAAAGAATTGAAGAAGAGAAGATGAAATTGGAGTTGTATGTTGCCGATGTGGTCGATGATCACAAGATGAAGATGAATGCAATGCGCTTGAAGATGGATGCAATGCGCTTGATGATTAAGAAGATTAGAAAATATGCCATTGATAATGAGTCTTGGTATCATTATGCCGTTGGATCAATTGTTACCTTAGTTGCAATCTTTATCGCATTTGTTGTGATGAGGGTAAGTTTTCTCTAGTGTTTTGCTTAACAAATGCATACTTAGCTTACTTTCCTCCTAAATGGCATAACTACCTAAGTTAGACAAAAAAAAGAGCTATACTTAGCTTACTTTCCTCAAAAATGTCATGATAATCTTTGTTACCTCCAAAATGATATAGACTTACCTTACTTTCCTCAGAAATGACATAATAACCATAGTAAGCTCCAAAATGACCTATTTACCTAGCTTAGCTCTAAAATGACCTACACTTAGCATTTTTACCTTGCTTAGCAATAAAATGCCATTTTTACCTATCTTAGAAGAAGAAGATAAAAAAGAGGAGAGGAGAAAAAGAAAGAGAAGAAAACAAATCTTCTTCTTTTTCTAGCTAGTCTTCTTCTTCTTCTTCTTCTTCTTCTTCTTCTTCTTCTTCTTCTTCTTCTTCTTCTTCTTCTTCTTCTTCTTCTTCTTCTTCTTCTTCTTCTTCTTCTTCTTCTTCTTCTTCTTCT
>NC_041389.1:305519875-305563151 GCF_002162155.2 Triticum dicoccoides
TTTGCATATTTGCTTTAGATGAGGAAGCTTGCGTTGATGGAGTCTACTCTTATCTTTATGCTTCCTTCTTGTTTTGATTTTGTAGGATGAACAATGTCAAACTTGCTACCTATATATGTACGTATGGATGAAACCATTGTATGCTTGTTGGATATGTTGTCTATGTATATGTGTTGGATGAAACCATTTGCTATGTATATGTGTTGGATGATCATATCCATATGGCAGAGATATGATTTGGTATGTATATGTGTTGGTATGCTTGTTGAAAGTATTTTCATATGTGTATATATATATGTGAAATTCCATGAAATTGAATGAATTTAAGAAAAAACAGAAAAAAACAGGGGCTATACAGGTTCTTTGCCGTCTGCTAATAGACGGCAAAGAGCTTTGCCATCAGCCAGTAGACGGCAAATATGCCACATGTCAGCTACCTGTGCAACCTGGGGCACTAGGCTGGCTTATTTGGATGCTTTGCGGTCCGCTGGCAGACGACAAAGACCATTGCATCTTTGCCGTCCGCCAGTGGACAACAAAGCAACCAAATAGACCAGGCCCCAAGGTGCTGCCACATGGCACGCTATGTCGTCCGCTGGCAGACGGCAAAGCAACCAAATACACAAAGGTCTTTGCCGTCTGCTGGCGGACGACAAAGCACGCCGTTAACCCCTTAGCGGACCTGAGCTGACACGTGTGCCGTCCGGGCTTTTTGCCGTCTGCTGGCGGACGACAAAGACCTTTGCATCTTTGCCGTCCGCCAGCAGACGACAAAGAAGCCTTTGCCGTAGCCTGTTCAGTCGGACGTGTTGCCATCTGCTGGTTGACGGCAAAGGCCTTTGCCGTCTGCCAGGCATGCCTTTGTCGTCAACCATGGCTGACGGCAAAGTTCCTAATTCCTGCAGTGGAGGTCTAGGGTCTTCATTATCATCCAATCTTAGATCAAAACTCTTGCTAGCAATAACTTCACCGTTGTAATCCTCTACATGAGGTATTCCCTCACCATGAATAAGAAGAAGACGCAGGACTCTTCAGAGGCCCGAACCTGGGTAAATTGTGTGTGCAAACTCTGTCCCGGTACTTCCGATGTCATCATGAACCCTACCAAGGGATCTTACGGGATTTTGCTACGTCAGTTGGCGCACCAGGCACATGCGACGTTGATTGGAGACCTAACTCAGTGTGGAAAATCAAAAGAAGGCGGTGAGTTCCTGCTAGGCCAGACCTTCACGTTTGGCTCTTTTGAGCTGGCCGTCGATGGTTTGGGGCGACTCTTCGACATCTCACCCCATACCTCGTCGACCACATGTATGATGAACAAGGGAAGGCCGTAGGAGCCTGCCTCGGCCCTAACCACCTAGAGTGGGAATGCGAGAGGGGAGCCGCCCGGCCTCTGCAAGGCCGTCGGCCTGCTCGCAAGACCTCTATGAATATGATATTCACAACGACGGACACATACCAAAATCAAAACCTCGTGCGACGTCGATATACATGGCTGAAAGAGCGACCAACGAGCATCTTGCATGGTCCCAGGAGACGATGACCTTCGACGTTAGAGATCACCCGGAAGTCATCGTCCATCAAGGCAAGCATGCCTTGGTACTAGATCCGATCGTGGGGGGATGTCTCCTCTCACGCTTCTTAATGGATGGAGGCAGCAGCCTCAACACTATCTTCACCAACACCCTAGAAAAGATGAAGATCTCACTGTCCAGCCTACGGAGGTGGGACATGGGTTTTCATGGGGTGGTACTGGGCCGCCCAGTCCACCCCCTAGGGTGGATCAAGCTCAAAGTCGTGTTCAGAGATGAACACAACTACTGCAACAACGTAATTCAATTCGAGGTCTCCCCTTCCAAAGCGGCTACCATGCGATCTTGGGCAGGCCCTCATACGTAAAGTTCATGGCAGTCCCGTCCTATGCCTACTTACAGCTAAAGATGTCAGGCCCGAACGACACGATTAACGTATGGGGGAGCTTAGAAAAATCCTGCGAATAAGAGGTGGCCAATGTAGAGCTCGCCGAAGCTGTTCTGGCCTCCGCAGAGCTCGCCAAGATAAGAAAGCGGATAGGACCATTGGAGGCCGAGCTCCCGCAAAAACTGAGGCTAGGGCCCGTGTTCTAGCCAGCCAAACAAACAAAGAAATATCAAGTACACCCGGAGGACCACAGCAAGACGACAACGATTGGTGGATACCTCTTAGAGAGCCAAGAGGCAGAGTTCCTCGCCTTCCTCTGAGCGAACTGGGACATATTCACCTGGAAGCCCGCCGACATGCCAGGTGTGCTAGCTGACAAGGCCGAACACTGCCTAAACATCCACAAGGACACAAGGCCGGTAAAGCAGTCCATGTGCCGTTTTGCTACAGAAAAGCGAATGGCAATAGGGGGAAGAAATAGTGCCTCTACTTGCGACCAAGTTTATAAGGGAGGTCGTGGACCCGGAGTGGCTGGCAAACCCAGTAATGGTACTAAAGAAAAACAACACATGGCGCATGTATGTGGACTACACCGACCTCAACAAAAGCATGCCCCAAAGACCCGTTCCCGCTACCCAGAATCGATCAGATTATCGACTCCACAACAGGGTGCTTCTGGACGTGTACTCTGGGTATCACGAGATACAGATGAAATAGTCTGATCAAGAGACGACCTCCTTCATCACACCATACGGGCCCTTCTAATAGAGGGCAATGCCTTTCAGCCTCAAGAATGCGGGAGCAACGTACCAGCGGACAATGCTGAAGTGCTTCAACAAGCAGACCAACGTTAACGCAGAGGTCTACATCGACGACATCGTGGTCAAGTCCAAACAGGGCTCCAGCCTCCTCGGTGACCTCCAATACACCTTCGACAACCTCCGCAACTTTAACATGCAGCTAAACCTCAAAAAGTGTGTCTTTGGTGTCCCTGCGAGACATCTCCTAGGGTTCATCATATCCCAGCGTGGAATCGAAGCAAACCCAGAAAAAGTTCAAGCCATAGTAAACCTCGTGCCCCTGGAGATGGTACGCAAGGTACAGAAGCTCGCATGATGCATGTCAGTCCTGAGAAGATTCATTTCACGACTAGGTGAGAAAGCCCTACCCTTATGCCACCTCCTTAAAAAAGGGACAAGTTCTATTGGAGCGACGAAGGTAAAGAAGCATCCCGGATCTTAAGAGGCGACTACAGTCAAATCCACTCCTTGCATCCTCAACCCAGTCAGAACCAATGCTACTCTATATAGCGGCGACCAACCAGGAGGTCTGTGTGGTCATCGCCATGGAATGGGAGGAGTCCAGAAAAGTGCAACGACACAATACCCGGTGTAGTATGTCAGGTGGGTGCTCACACCCTACAAGACCAGGTACCCACACTACAAAAAGATCACCTACAGGGTATTTATGGCCACAAGGAAGCTGCGGCATTACTTTCAAGAAAACTTGGTAACGGTGGTTAGCCATGCACCACTCTCCAACATCATGAACAATAAGGATTCCACAGGCCGCATGGGGAAGTGGGCAATTCAACTCCTGCAATTCGAGCTCTCCTACAAGCTACACACGATAGTTAAGTCATAGGCCATCACCCGGCAGGTCCCCAAGAATGTCGACCTCAAGTACTGGACAATGTACTTTGACGGGTCGGTGATGGTGCAAGGTCTGGGGCCTGGAGTGGTCCTTATTTCCCCCATAGGCAACAAGATGAACTACGTCCTGCAACTCCATTTTCGGGACTCCAACAACATGGTAGAATACAAAGCCCTTCTTCACGGGCTCTGAATCGCGGCCTCGATGGGAATTTGCTGACTCATCTACTGGGGTGACTCCGACCTCATAGTCCAACAGGTCATGAAGATGTTCGACAAAAAGGACCCCAAAATGGCAGCCTACTGTTCTGCTGTTCGGGAGCTCGAAGGAAAATTCGGTGGGCTCGAGCCGCATCATGTCAAGAGAAGTATCCGACAACTTGGCACAAGTCAGATCATCAAGAAACCCCGTGCTAGAGGAGGCCTTCTTGGAAATATTGCACAAGCCATCAATCAAGATTCAAAACTGCGAGGAGATCACACCAAACTCCACCTTGTTGAAAACTGGAGCCCTGAACAATGACGCGCCCGCTGAAGCTGTCCAGAAAGAGGTTGCACTGGTGGTCATCGCCATAGATTGGACCCAACCATACTAGCTATATGGCTAAGGGCAAGCTACTGCAAGATAAAACAGAAGCCCACCGCATCATCTGTCGCTCCAAGGCTTATACCATCATCAACAAAAAGCTCTACAAGTGCATCCAAGTGGGCGTTTCCCAACGCTGTGTCACCAAAGAGGAGGGCAAAAAGCTGTTATAGAAAATACAGACAGGGGCTTGCGGGGATCATGCAACACCTAGAATGATTCCAGCGAAGGCCTTCTGCCACGGTTTCTTCTGGCCCCATGCAATGCGCGACGCCGAGGACATCGTTCGAAGCTGTGATGGTTGTCAATGTTTCGCCAACAAGACCCGCATGCCAACGACATCCCTAAAAACAATCCCACTGACTGGGCGATTTGTAATGTGGGGGCTGGGCATGGTCGGCAAGCTTTCACCTTCACCAGGACGACACAAGTTCCTGCTAGGGGCAATCGACAAGTTCACCAAGTGGATACAAGCCAAGCCGATGACCAACGCGTAGGCCGACACAATAGTCAAATTTGTCTTCAGGCTCATCTACTGCTTCAGCGTCCCACTGATAACCCACAAGTGTAGGGGATCGCAACAACTTTCGAGGGTAAAGTATTCAACCCAAATTTATTGATTCGACACAAGGGGAGCCAAAGAATATTATTAAGTATTAGCAGTTGAGTTGTCAATTCAACCACACCTGGATAACTTAGTATTTGCAGCAAAGTATTTAGTAGCAAAGTAGTATGATAATAAAGGTAACGGTAGCAAAAGTAATATTTTTGGGTTTTGTAGTGATTGTAACAATAGTAACGGAAAAGTAAATAAGTGAAACACAAGATGTGAAAAGCTCGTAGGCATTGGATCAGTGATGGATAATTATGTCGGATGCGATTCCTCATGTAATAGCTATAACATAGGGTGACACAGAACTAGCTCCAGTTCATCAATGTAATGTAGGCATGCATTCCGGATATAGTCATACGTGCTTATGGAAAAGAACTTGCATGACATCTTTTGTCCTACCCTCTCGTGGCAACGGGGTCCTAGCGGAAACTAAGGGATATTAAGGCCTCCTTTTAATAGAGAACCGGAACAAAGCATTAACACATAATGAATACATGAACTCCTCAAACTATGGTCATCACCGAGAAGTATCCCGATTGTAAGGGCATATTTATCCCTAAGGTGTTTTGGTGATTGATGACAATGCTTTTGCGGACTAATCGTGTGCCTTGAGTTTTTCAGACGCTTCATCACTAGGCACGAGACGATTTGGTGCCCCTCGAAGACTATTGAAGACGGCGTTGTTCTACGTTTCTTTTTGGTGGATTTGAGTCGTAGGAGAGCCGTACTATTAAGAGGGGGTCCGCGTCGGAAAGGTTCGGGTGGAATCATCACGTACACATTTCCTTCATTGTCTCCTCCTTTCCCTTGCACTTTGGAGCATTCCCCGTCTATCCTCTATGCGAGTGTCTGGACTACTGTTGTTGAGCTTGCGGTAGTACTGCTCCCTGGAGCGGTAGTACCGCAGGCACTCGCGGTAGTACCGTGCTCATGCGCGGTAGTACCACGGGAGCCCACGGTAGTACCGCTCCCTCGGAGTCGTAGTACCGTGGCTCCTAGGCCAAGTACTGCTGCGTCGCGGTAGTAGGCGTGGATGTAATTTTTTACATCCGCGCCCACACGGTAGTACCGCACGTCGAGGGCGGTAGTACCGCGGGTGCCCACGGTAGTACCGCTCCCCCCGAGCTGTAATATCGTGGTTCCCTAGCCTAGTGCCGTTGCTTCACGGTAGTAGGGGCAGATGTAATTTTTTACATCCGCACCCACACGGTAGTACCGCGCCTTGTGGACGGTAGTACCGTGATGGATGTTTGCATCGTCTCTTTGACCGCGGAAGTAGGCACGAATGTATTTTTATTCATCCATGCCGTTTCCAGACTAAGTCTTACCTGCCTCACGGTAGTAACGCGGGTGGGTGCGGTAGTACCACGCTCGCGGTAGTTCTGCCTATGGTATAGTCTCTGCAGCTGCCGTGGTAGTACCATGGTCCCCCATGGTAGTACCGTGTGGCCTTGCGGTAGTACCGCGCTCCTGGAGCGGTAGTACCGCATGTCGCAGGCTGGTCTAAGTGGATAACGGTTGGATCTCTTCCTTGACTATAAAAGGGGCGTCTCCTACCTCTAGTTGACCACCTCTTCCATCCCTAAGCTCCATTGTTGCTCGAAGCTCCATTTTGGGCCGATCTCTCTCCCTAGCAAATCAAACTTGTTGATTTGCTCGGGATTGGGTGACAAGGCCCCGATTTACACTTCCACCAAGAGATATTTGATTCCCCCCACTTATCCCTAGCGGATCTTGTTAGTCTTGGGTGTTTGAGCACCCTAGATGGTTGAGGTCACCTCGAAGCCATACTCCATTGTGGTGAAGCTTCGTGGTGTTGTTGGGAGCTTCCAATTGTTGTGGAGATTGCCCCAACCTTGTTTGTAAAGGTTCGGTCGCCGCCTTCAAGGGCACCAATAGTGGAATCACGACATCTCGCATTGTGTGAGGGCGTGAGGAGAATACGGTGGCCCTAGTGGCTTCTTGGGGATCATTGTGCCTCCACACCACTCCAACAGAGACGTACTTCCCCTCAAAAGGAAGGAACTTTGGTAACACATCCTCGTCTCCACCGGCACCACTCTTGGTTATCTCTTGCCTTTACTTTTGCAAGCTTACTTGTGTTGTTTCCCTTACTAGATCGTGTGCTTGTTGTTGTCGCATCATATAGGTTGTCCACCTAGTTGCATATCTAGACAACCTACTTTGATGCAAAGTTCAATTTGGTAAAGAAAAGCTAAAAATTGTTAGTTGCCATTCACCCCCCCTCTAGTCAACTATATCGATCCTTTCAATTGGTGTCAGAGCCTCGTCTCTTTATTAAGGACTTTGCCATCCGAAGAGTATGGTTGACACCGCAGACGGTGTGGAGGAGCACTCTGGTGTGAATCCTATCTCGTCTACGGCCGATGGGGGAACCTCGGTCTCTCGTGAGGAATTCAATGTGGCTCTAGACACATTCAAAGACTCCATGACGACCAAGGTTGAAAGCATGTTTACTAAATTTCTAGAAGGACTTAAACTATCCACCTCGCCGATGAAAGTGGGTGATCCCACTAACAAGGTGACGGATGCTACCTCCGACAAGGGGGAAGCTAATAGTGAAAAGAGTCCTTCTACTAGTGGTAGAAATGGCACCGGCATCTTTGCCCATGTGGAACCTCCAATTTATGGAGGACCGATTCCCTCTACTCATTTAAATCATGTCGGTCCTCCTCCTAAGATTGTGAAAAATGAGGATTTTGATTCTTGGGTGTATCATTTTAAGCGTCATTTAAAACATGTGAATACTAATCTTTGGAGAATCATTGAAGAAGGTTTCTATCCACATGACCCAAGAAACTTCACCCCTCGAGAAGCCGTGGATAATCAATTCAATGAGAGTGCTCTCTTCATCATCCAAGATGCAATCCTTCCCGAAGATCTCCCTCATCTTCGACCTCATGCCATGGCCAAAGACGCATGGCAATGCGTTGTGTCTCTCTATCGAGGAAGTGCTAGCATTCAATGCTCCAACTATGAAGTGGTACAAGATGAAGCCGATGAGTTTGCAATGAAAGAAGATGAAGAACCTCGTGAGCTCTTTCGAAGAGTGACCAAACTCGCGGTCTCACTCCGAGATCATGGGAGCAAGGACACGGATGACAATTGGATCAAGCGCAAGTTCCTCAAGGCCATGATGCCCTACAACAAGTCCATGTCCTCCGTCATTCGTCAAAGACCGGACTTCCACTCCATGACCTCGAGTGAAGTGTTGGATGAGTTCGTTGCAATGCGCATTTTGGACAAGACTGCCGACAATGCGGTGCTCCGTTCCCAAAGGGAAAAGAAGCCCAACCTTGCTTTGAAGGCCAAGGTTAGTGTGGAAGAAGAGGAAGAAGAGGAAGATGAGGAGAGCAACCCCGAAGACACCAAATATGATTATCATGAGCACATGGCTCTTGCTTCAAGACAATTTTGGAGCAAGAAGAATACAAGACCCAACTTCAACAAGAACAACTCAAGTGGCTTCAAGGGCAAGCAACGAGTTAGAACTTGCTTCAACTGTGGCAACGTGAGCCATTTCATTGCGGATTGTCCTTACAAGAAGCGGGAAGACAATGGTGGCAAGTTCATCCGAAAAGACAAAGCCAAGTCCTTCCCCAACAAGAATAACTTCACCAAGAAGACTCCTACTCGTGGGTTGGTGGTTCAAGAAGAATACCATGAGGATGGCGATGATGATGAAAATGGAGAAGCAATGGCCATGGCGTCCGTTGCCATTGCTACCACTCCCCGGGTGTCTCTCTTTGATTCACCCAACGAGAACATCACCGCCAAGCCTCATGGCTAAAGCTTCCAACAAGGTAACCCCCAACATCAAAACCACCATCATTACTAATCCCTCCTTGGAGGATTGCATTGATGAACATGATGGGTCTAATGAGGAAGTGAATGAATTTGAGTCTTTTATGAGTAAGCTCAAGGGAAAATCCAAGAAGCAGTTTGTTGCTCTCTTGGAACAACTTGGTGAGGCCAATGACATGATCGAGGCTCACGAAGAAACCATAGTTAAGATGGAAGGTCATAGTCGTGACTATGCTGATGAGATATCGGATCTCTCTAATGCTCTTGAGGAAGAGTGTGTGCATCGTTTAACTCTTGAGGAGTCATACAACGATGACCATGCTAAGTTAAAGAAAGATCTTGATCATGCTTTTGTCGTGTCTCGTGTGCTAACTTCCGAGAAGGCTAAACTTGGGGTTGATCATGCTAGACTCAAGGAGGAGTTTGAGGTACTTGACAAGGCCCACAAGGTCTTGAAGGGTGCTCACGCTAACCTCAAGGAGTCTCATGCTCAACTCCAAGTTAATCTAACCAAGGAAAAGGCCACCTTCCCTCATATGGTATTAATTGATAATGCATATGCTACTAACCTATGTTGTGAGCATGTGCATCTTGTGGAGGAGAATGCCAAGTTGAGGGATCAACTTGAGAAAGGCCTTGTGACTTGCATTCAAGGTGAGAAGAACCTCAACGACCTTTTGAGCAATCGAAAGGAAGTTGTGGCCAAGAAGGGAATTGGGTTTGCACCCAAGTCCAAGAATAAGAAGAAGAACGACAAGACCGAACGTCCTCCTCCTCTCAAGTAAACTTTTGTGAAAGAGGGAGAGGGTGCTCCTAAGGAGAAGAAGGAAAAAGTGAAGGACGTTGATGTCAAAAAGGGAAAAACCATTTCCTCCAACAAAGCCGACGACTTTAACCCGTCATATGTGTTGTGTCGTGCTAGTGATGGACATGTTTATGCTAAATTTGTTGGTTCTCCTTATGAGTACATTGAATGGTCTATTTGGGTTCCTAAGACCCTTGTTACTAACATCAAAGGACCCATTACTAAATGGGTACCTAAAACCAAGCATTGATCTCTTGTAGGTGTTTGCTTCCGGTGGGGGATCATGGTTGCTCGATAGTGGAGCAACAAATCATATGACCGGGAGCAAGGACTTGGTGGTGGACGTGCAAAAGATTCCATCTATGCCCACCAATGTCGAGTGGGGTGATGCCGCACATTCTAAGGTATTCGGTCTTGGCAAGGTTGTCATTTCTCATGATATAACGATCGAGAAAGTCATGCTTGTTGAGTCCCTTGCATACAACTTACTTTCCATTCGTCAACTTGCACTCATGGGCTTTGCCACTTTCTTTGACATTGATACTGTGCCCCTCTTGTGGAGCAAGACTCTTAAAGTAGCCTTTGTTGGGCATGTCGAGAACGGTCTCTATGTGATAAACTTTTCGGAGCGACCCACTAAGACCGCGACATGCCTAATGGCTAAAGTTGACGTGGGATGGCTTTGGCATCGCCGTTTAGCCCACGTCAATATGAGATCTTTGCAAAGTCTTCTCAAGGGGGACCATGTCTGTGGACTAACAAATGTTAGTTTTGCCAAAGACCGTGCTTGCAGTGCTTGTATTGAAGGAAAGCTCCATGAGAAGGCTCACCCTCCCACGACCATCATCTACTCGAAGAGACCCTTGGAGCTGCTTCACATGGATCTCTTTGGGCCCCCATCATTTGGTAGTCTTGGAGGTAGAAAGTATTGCTTGGTGATTGTGGATGATTATTCAAGATACACTTGGGTATACTTCTTCAAGAGGAAGAGTGAGACTCAACAAACCGTCATCGACTTTGCAAATGAAGCTCAACATCAACATGATGCAAAGATCTTGACAATAAGGAGTGACAATGGCACCGAGTTCAAGAACTACACCTTGGATGAGTTTCTTAGTGATGAGGGGATCAAGCATCAATATGCTGCACCATATACCCCTCAACAAAATGGTGTAGCGGAGAGGAAGAACCGGACGTTGATGGATGCGGCAAGGACCATGATGGCGGAGTTCAAGTCTCCATACAACTTTTGGGCCGAAGCCATCAACACCGCGTGTCATGCATCCAATCGGCTCTATCTCCGCAAAGGTTTGAACAAGACTCCTTATGAGATACTCACCGGCAACAAGCCCAATCTCAAGTACTTCCGGGTGTTCGGGTGTAAGTGTTTCATTCTCAAGAAAGGTGTTCATTTGTCTAAATTTGAGGCTAGAGCTTATGAGGGCATATTTGTTGGTTATGCTACAAACTCTCATGCTTACCGTGTTCTCAACAAGTCCACCAGACTCATTGAGGAGACGTGTAACGTGGAGTTTGACGAAAATAACGGCTCCCAAGTGGAGCAAAGTGGTACTTGTGATGTAGGTGATGAAATTCCTCCCCAAGCCATAAGAAGAATGGGTATTGGTCATATTCTACCCATTGAGGAACCCCTTGTGGCCGAAGGAGAAGGACAATGCTCCACTCAAGTGGAGCCATCACCTCCTCAAGACCCACACACTTCCGAAGAACAAAGTGAAGGCCCTCAACCTCGTGAACAAGACCAAGGGAAAGATCAATCTCAAGATGGTGTTGAACCTCCAAATGATGCCCAAGGTCAAGTTCTCCCCCTCGAGCAAGTTCAAGATCATGAGCAAGCTCAAGATCAAGAACAAGCTCAAGACAGCGCTCAAGATAATCAAGTTAACCCTCCTCCTTCCACAACTGAGGAGGAATTAGAGCGTCGTGCCGCGAAGATTGCTTCAAACTCACCACCAAAGGCCATCTCATGGAGAATGTGGTTGGAAGCCTAAGAAAGGGGGTAAGCACTCGTAGACAATTAGCAAACTATTGTGAACATCACGCGTTTGTCTCTTGTGTTGAACCCCAGAAGGTCTATGAGGCGCTCGAAGACTCGGATTGGCTCAATGCCATGCATGAAGAACTCAACAACTTCGAGTACAACAAGGTGTGGAGATTGGTGCCAAGGCCATCGGGGAACCACAACGTCATTGGAACCAAGTGGATTTTCAAGAACAAGCAAGATGCTCATGGGAACATCGTTCGCAACAAGGCAAGATTGGTAGCACAAGGCTACTCCCAAGTCAAAGGTATCGAGTACGGTGAAACCTTTGCTCCCGTTGCTCGCCTTGAATCCCTTCATTTGTTGATTGCTTATGCTTCCCATCACAACTTTAAGTTGCAACAAATGGATGTGAAAAGTGCTTTTCTTAATGGTCCTATTAATGGGTTGGTCTATGTCAAGCAACCACCCAGGTTCGAGGATCCCAACTTCCCGGATCATGTGTATCAACTCGACAAGGCACTCTATGGCCTTAAACAAGCCCCACGTGCATGGTATGACCACCTTACCGAGTTGTTACAAGATCGTGGATTTGAGGTGGGGCAAATCGATCCCACTCTTTTTACTAAGAAGGTCAAAGGGGAGTTGTTTGTATGCCAACTATATGTTGATGATATTATCTTTGGTTCCCCTAACAAAGCTTTCAATGAGGAATTTGCCGCTCTCATGACCTCCAAGTTCAAGATATCTTCGATGGGAGAGTTGAAGTTCTTCCTAGGTTTTGATATCAAACAAAGAAGAGAAGGAACCTTCATCAACCAAGCCAAATATACTCAAGACATGCTAAAAAGATTCAAGCTAAGTGATGTCAAGCCGGCTTCTACTCCAATGCCTACCAAGTGCCATCTTGACATTGATCCCAATGGTAAAGCGGTGGATCAAAAGGTATATCGCTCCATGATTGGCTCCTTGCTTTACCTTTGTGCATCTAGACCGGACATCATGTTGGGTGTGGGAATGTGTGCACGGTTTCAAGCCGCACCGAAGGAAAGTCACTATGTGGCGGTCAAGCGAATCTTTCGATATTTGACTCATACCCCAAACTTTGGCTTATGGTACCCAATAGGGGCAAACTTCAAGCTTGAAGGATATACGGATTCCGATTGGGCGGGAGACAAAGTGGATAGGAAGTCCACCTCCGGAGGGTGCCAATTTCTTGGTTGCTCTTTGGTGAGTTGGTCTTCCAAGAAGCAAAGTTGTGTGTCTCTCTCGTCCACCAAAGTGGAATATGTGGCGGCCGGTAGTAGTTGTGCACAACTCTTATGGATGAGGCAAACTTTAAAGGAGTACAGTGTCATTTGTAACAAAGTGCCTCTTTGTTGTGATAATGAAAGTGCCATCAAGATTTCTCTCAACCCGGTGCAACACTTCAAGACGAAGCATATTGAGATTCGGTATCACTTCATCCGGGATCACATTAGGCGAGGGGAGACCAAGCTCAAGTATGTCAACACTCATGATCACCTTGCAGATATTTTCACGAAGCCCTTGGATGAAGCAAGATTTCGCGAGTTAAGGCATGAGCTAAATATCATTGATTCGAGCAATGTGACTTGAACCCTTGCACCCCCCACCACACTCAATTTGTTGTCTAGTTTAGGTGTAGGCATGGACATAGGGGGAGTGTTGTTCTCTCAATGAACTCTCCCTCCCCCATTATGCATAAATCGATCAACTCTTTCACATTAGCCATTTTTGATGGTACTTGTGCTTCAAAGACAAGTTTTGGTCATGGGCCCAAGGATAATTCTTAGCGGTGCCATACCAACTAACTCAAACATAGGTGGCTCCGGCCACCGCCCTCTCCTTTTGAGAGGTAGTGTCGTGTGGTTGTTTCTTGTTGTCTTTCTGCCTTTGGGTTGTGCGTGTTCTTGTGGTGTCCTTTGTGCTAGACGTCCTTGCAAAGATCTTCTTCTTTTGTTGAAACCTGCTTTTTCTTGAGCTCACGGTACTACCGCAGCCAGCTACGGTACTACCGCGTGTCGGGAGCACGGTACTACCGCCCCCACGCGGCAGTAATTTTTTACTGCTGCCTGGGAGAGCGGTACTACCGCTTCGGTGCGGTACTTCCGCCCAAGCAGTACTACCGCGATGATATGCGGTACTACCACGCCGTCATAGACACGTGGGGATAAGGACGGGCAGGGGGAGTTCTAACTCCCCCATACCCATTCGTCTGTTCCCCCACATCATCTCTCTCTCTGTCCCATGCTCAAGAACGGGGCCGGCGTCCATCGCCGGATCTCCGCCTCCGGCTGCCCTCCCGTGATTCTGTCCGGTGGGATCGTTCCCCACCACGTGCTCTTGCCATGGACCAAGGTCTTTCCCCAACTCCCTCTCGTTTTTGTTGTGTTCTTTGCCTCTAGGTTTTTGGGGGAGACTTGTGTGTTCTAGAGATTCGTAGGCTAAATCTATGCAAGAGTAGGATGAAGGAGAGTAGTATTGCGTAGGAATTATACTTGTCTTTTTGTCCTGTGCTAGATTTGATCACCGTAGCACCGCCGTGGTTTCAAACTGTCGTTTGGATCTGACGTGGTGCGGTACTACCGCATGTCTGGCGTGGTACTACCGCACTCGCTGCGGCACTAAAGTTTTACTACTACTCCCACCACGGTACTACCGTGACCTCGCACGGTACTACCGCGACTTGGAGCGGTACTAAAATTTTAGTACCGCAGGCTCTGGTAGTTCTTCCGTGGATCACATCTATCTCATGGCAACTTTCACGTATACTTTCTATGTGTTTCTTGTGCTTTGCCGTGGTCTTTGCATTGATCCTTTTTGCGTTTCGTGGGTGTTTTGCGTTTGTGTCTCAGGTGGTGGCTCTCGCCGTTCCAATCCCAGTCGTGACACGGGCTCCAAGCGTCTGCACAATCTAGGTGAAGCACGAGAGGGCTCCACTGCCCCAAGCGCCATGTCAAGACATCCGCTAGCAAGCACAAGGAACCCACTAAGGGCATGGACGAGATACCCCAATCTGAGTACGTCCGTCTCAGGCAGCTCAACCCGTATGTGAACCCTCGTGCTACTATCAGAGGTTGTGAGCTGTTTTGGAACAAGCAACAGACTCTCACTTATCTGGATGTCATCAAGAACAAGCAGAATACCTATGTGGATGTCAAATGGATAGAAATGCATAACCTGAGGAAGAACAAGCATCGTGAGTACTTTGGAGAAGCTCTAGACTTGGTGGAGCAGTTTTCTATTGAACATGTGATCTCTTTTCACCTTGACTATGACCCTGAGCTTATCTGTCAGTTCTTTGCCTTAGTATACTTTCATCCTGATGAGGAGCGGAGGATGACCTGGATGACCAATGGCCGTAAGTTGACTTCTACTTGGAAGGAGTTCATGGATCTGCTCCATGTTCCTGATGACGGGCTCGCCACTCCCGTGGGTGTCTGCCCCATGCTAATTCTGAGTCTGCTAACAAGGACAAGCTTCAGCCATACTATGTTGAGAAGGCGCTTGCAAATGGCAAGTCGGCGTGGGTGCTCAACTCCTTTCTGGATATCATGTATCGCATCTTCCGCAACTCATTGTTTCCCCGCATTGGTGACAAGGACAAGGTTCATGCCTATATGGTGGATATGATGCTCCTGTGTGAGGATGCTCGTGTGTCTCAGACTCAGCCACTTGATGTCTCACACATCATGTGGTGTGAGCTTCGGTTTGCGGTGTTCAACCGCAAGGTGCCTCTCTATGGGCCATATCTGTTTCTGCTGATCTCGAAGACTTGGGAGAAGATGTTCCCTGGTGATGAGTTCCTTGCTCCAGACTGGATTCGACATGATCCCATCTGTCTCCGTGTCAAGCCCAACTGGGCCAACACTACTACTCGTGCTGAGGCGTCTGCTGCTAGGGCTGCTGTTGATGAGGAGGATGCTGGCGCATAGGATGTTGCTGAGGGCCGTGCTGCTAGATCTTCCCAGAGTTCCTCTATGCCCTCGTGGGCCAAGAGGCTGAAGGACAAGATGAAGACTCTTTTCTGCATGCAAGCCAAGGGGCAGTACAGGACTCACATGGCATCTAAGGAGAGTCGTCGCCGGGACAAGAAGATCTTGAAGCTATATGGCGAGGATGTGTCCGGCGGTTCTGAGGATCGCATCACTCCAGAGGCCGAGTGGATGGAGAAGCAAGGCTCCAGGTGGACTGATTCTGAGGAGGACGTCGAGGAGACCATCCCTGCCGCCAAGGAGTTTGACGAGGAGCGTTGGGATGAGTTCCCTGCTTGAGCCACCCCTTGTGTGTAGGTGTCCTCTCTGCCTTTTTGGCGTCTCGATGCCAAAGGGGGAGAGAGAGTAGGGATTTGCGAGTCGTGTGTCGTTTCGGTGTGTTTGCTGCTTTCTCATTTGAACCTCGTTTGAACCTCGTTTCAGTTGCTTTGGGTTGCTTTACTTCATATGGTGTAAGACATATGCACTCTATCTATCTCAGCGACCTTGTGATATATTGTGCTACCTTTGTGCTATGCTCTTGCTTAGATGTTAGTTATCATGCCTTTTATCTCTAAAATATAGGGGGGGTGTTGATCCTAGTTTGTGTGCTATGCAGTCCAAAGCATCTATCTAGATTGCACACATCTAGGGGGAGCCCGTCTATATTCTAGAGGGGAGGGGTTTGCCTTTGCTCAAAATTATCTCCTTTTATGCAAATCCCGTATTGTCATCAATCCATCAAAAAGGGGGAGATTGTAAGGGCATATTTATCCCTAAGGTGTTTTGGTGATTGATGACAATGCTTTTGCGGACTAATCGTGTGCCTTGAGTTTTTCAGATGCTTCATCACTAGGCACGAGACGATTCGGTGCCCCTCGAAGACTATTGAAGACAGCGTTGTTCTACGTTTCTTTTTGGTGGATTTGAGTCATAGGAGAGCTGTACTATTAAGAGGGGGTCCGCGTAGGAAAGGTTCGGGTGGAATCATCACATACACGTTTCCTTCATTGTCTCCTCCTTTCCATTGGACTTTGGAGCATTCCCCGTCTATCCTCTATGTGAGTGTCTGGACTACTGTTGCTGAGCTTGCGTAGTACTGCTCCCTGGAGTGGTAGTACAGCAGGCACTCGCGGTAGTACCGTGCCCATGCGCGGTAGTACCGCGGGAGCCCACGGTAGTACTGCTCCCTCGGAGTCGTAGTACAGTGGCTCCTAGGCCAAGTACCGCTGCGTCGCGGTAGTAGGCGCGGATGTAATTTTTTACATCCACGCCCACACGGTAGTACCGCACGTCGAGGGCGGTAGTACCGCGGGTCCCCACGGTAGTACCGCTCCCCCCGAGCTGTAGTACCATGGTTCCCTGGCCTAGTGCCGTTGCTTCACGTAGTAGGGGCGGATGTAATTTTTTACATCCGCACCCACACAGTAGTACCGCGCCTTGTGGACGGTAGTACCGTGACGGATGTTTGCATCGTCTCTTTGACCACGAAAGTAGGCACAGATGTATTTTTATTCATCCGTGCCGTTTCCAGACTAAGTCTTACCTACCTCGCAGTAGTACCGCGGGTGGGTGCGGTAGTACCGCGCTCGCGGTAGTTCTGCCTATGGTATAGTCTCTGCAGCTGCCGCGGTAGTACCGTGGTCCCCCACGGTAGTACCGCGTGGCCTTGCGGTAGTACTGCGCTCCTGGAGCGGTAGTACCGCATGTCGCAGGCTGGTCTAAGTGGATAACAGTTGGATCTCTTCCTTGAATATATAAGGGGAGTCTCCTACCTCTAGTTGACCACCTCTTCCATCCCTAAGCTCCATTGTTGCTCCAAGCTCCATTTTCGGCCGATCTCTCTCCCTAGCCAATCAAACTTGTTGATTTCCTCGGGATTGGGTGACAAGGCCCCGATCTACACTTCCACCAAGAGATATTCGATTCCCCCCACTTATCCCTAGCGGATCTTGTTACTCTTGGGTGTTTGAGCACCCTAGACGGTTGAGGTCACCTCGAAGCCATACTCCATTGTGGTGAAGCTTCGTGGTGTTGCTGGGAACCTCCAATTGTTGTGGAGATTGCCCCAACCTTGTTTGTAAAGGTTCGGTCGCCGCCTTCAAGGGCACCAATAGTGGAATCACGGCATCTTGCATTGTGTGAGTGCGTGAGGAGAATACGGTGGCCCTAGTGGCTTCTTGGGGAGCATTGTGCCTCCACAGGGCTCCAACGGAGACATACTTCCCCTCAAAAGGAAGGAACTTCGGTAACACATCCTCGTCTCCACCGGCACCACTCTTGGTTATCTCTTGCCTTTACTTTTGCAAGCTTACTTGTGTTGTTTCCCTTACTTGCTCGTGTGCTTGTTGTTGTCGCATCATATAGGTTGTCCACCTAGTTGCATATCTAGACAACCTACTTTGATGCAAAGTTTAATTTGGTAAAGAAAAGCTAAAAATTGTTAGTTGCCTATTCACCCCCCCTTCTAGTCAACTATATCGATCCTTTCACCGATTATTGTCACTTCGGGGTTGTTGGATCATAACACATAATAGGTGACTATAGACTTGCAAGGTAGGATCAAGAACACACATATATTCATAAAAACATAATAGGTTCAGATCTGAAATCATGGCACTCGGTCCCTAGTGACAAGCATTAAGCATAACAAAGTCATAGCAACATCAATCTCAAAACATAGTGGATACTAGGGATCAAACCCTAACAAAACTAACTTGATTACATGGTAAATCTCATCCAACCCATCACCGTCCAGCAAGCCTACGATGGAATTACTCACGCACGGCGGTGAGCATCATGAAATTGGCGATGGAGGATGGTTGATAATGACGATGGCGACGAATCCCCCTCTCCGGAGCCCCGAACGGACTCCAGATCAGCCCTCCCGAGAGAGATTAGGGCTTGGCAGTGGCTCCGTACTGTAAAATGCGATGAAACTTTCTCTCTGATTTTTTTCTCCACGAGACGGAATATATGGAGTTGGAGTTGAGGTCGGCGGAGCCTCAGGGGGCCCACGATACAGGGGGGCGCGCCCCCACCCTCGTGGACAGGGTGTGGGCCCCCTGGTCTTGATTCTTTCGCCAGTATTTTTTATATTTTCCAAAAAGTGCCTCCGTGGATTTTTAGGACATTCCGAGAACTTTTGTTTTCTACACATAAAACAACATCATGGCAGTTCTGCTGAAAACAGCATCAGTCCGGGTTAGTTTCATTCAAATCATGCAAGTTAGAGTCCAAAACAAGAGCAAAAGTGTTTGGAAAAGTAGATACGTTGGAGACGTATCAACTCCCCCAAGCTTAAACCTTTGCTTGTCCTCAAGCAATTCAGTTGATAAACTAAAAGTGATAAAGAAAAACTTTTACAAACTATGTTTGCTCTTGTTGTTGTAAACATGCAAAGCCAGCATTCAGGTTTCAGCAAATATTATGAACTAACCATACTCACAATAACACCTAGGTCTTACAATTACTCATATCAATATCTTAATCAGCTAGCGAGGCATAATAATAAACTCCGATGACAACACTTTCTCAAAACAATCATAACATGATATAACAAAATGGCATCTCACTAGCCCTTTCTGAGACTACAAAACATAAATGCAGAGCACCTTTAAAGATCAAGGGCTGACTAAACATTGTAATTCATGGTAAAAGAGATCCAGTCAAGTCATACTCAATATAAACCAATAATAATGAATGCAAATGACAGTGTGCTCTCCAGCGGGTGCTTTTTAATAAGAAGGGTGATGACTCAACATAAAAGTAAATAGAGAGGCCCTTCGCAGAGGGAAGCAGGGATTTGTAGAGGTGCCAAAGCTCGATTTTAAAATAGAGATTGAATAACATTTTGAGTGGCATACTTTCGCTGTCAACGCAACAACTATGATATGGCCGTATCTTCCATACTACATGCATTATAGGCAGTTCCCAAACAGAATGGTAAAGGTTTATACTCCCCCAACCACCAACAAGCATCAATCCATGGCTTGCTCGAAACAACGAGTGCCTCCAACTAACAACAGCCCTAGGGGAGTTTTGTTTAATTATTTTGATTTGCTTTGATCTTTTTGGATCATGGGACTGGGCATCCCGGTTACCGGCCCTTTCTCGTGAATGAGGAGCGGAGTCCACTCCTCTTGAGAATAACCCACCTAGCATGGAAGATATAGGCAGCCCTAGTTGAAACATGAGCTGCTCGAGCATACAAAACAGAATTTCATTTCAAGGTTTGGAGTTTGGCACATACAAATTTACTTGGAACGGAAGGTAGATACCGCATATAGGTAGGTATGGTGGACTCATATGGAACAACTTTGGGGTTTAAGGAGTTTGGATGCACAAGCAGTATTCCCGCTTAGTACAGGTGAAGGCTAGCAAAAGACTGGGAAGTGACCAACTGAGAGAGCGACAACAGTCATAAACATGCATTAAAATTAATTCACACCAAGTACAAGCATGAGTAGGATATAATCCACCATGAACATAAATATCGTGAAGGCTATGTTGATTTGTTTCAACTACATGCGTGAACATGTGCCAAGTCGAGTCACTCAATTCATTCAAAGGAGGATACCATCCCATTATACCACATCATAATCATTCTAATAGCATGTTGGCTCGCAAGGTAAACCATTATAACTTATAGCTAATCAAGCATGGCACAAGTAACTATAATCTCTAAATGTCATTGCAAATATGTTTACTTCATAATAAGCTGAACCAGGAACGATGAACTCATCATATTTACAAAAACAAGAGAGGTCGAGTTCATACCAGCTTTTCTCATCTCAATAAGTCCATCATATATCGTCATCATTGCCTTTCACTTACACTTCCGAACGATGTGTATAATAATAATAGTGCACGTGCATTGGACTAAGCTGGAATCTGCAAGCATTCAACTCAAGGGAGAAGACTAGGTAATATGGGCTCTAAGTTAAATAAACAATCATGCATAAAAGAGCCACTAAACATTTTCAATATGGTCTTCTACTCTCGACCCCCAAAGAAAAAAAAGAAAATAAAACTATTTACACGGGAAAGCTCCCAACAAGTAAGAAGAAGAACGAGAAATCTTTTTGGGTTTTCATTTTAATTACTACTACAAGCATGGAAATTAAACTAGCTAATTTTTTTTGGTTTTTTCTTAAGGTTTATCAAACACACAAGAAGAAAACTAGAAAAATAAATTTAAACTAGCATGGATAATACAATGAAGGAGTATGAGCACCGACGACTAGAATTGTGTGTGAACATGAATGTAAAGTCAGTGAGAAATACGTACTCCCCCAAGCTTAGGCTTTTGGCCTAAGTTGGTCTAATGCAAAGGGCCGCTACTACTCTCCCCGGTGTACTGGGAAGTGTAATCAGGATATCACTGGCTGGCCATCTCCGGGTCCCACTGGTAAGATGATGCACGATAAGGGTCCAGTTCAGGTTTCGGCTCAGGCTCAGGTTCTGGAGTGGATGCTTGGCCTCGATGAGCGTACACCGCTTTCGGCGTAACAAGAAAATTATCTGCAGTTAAATCAAACAACAGAGGCGCGGACAAAATAATAGTCTCATTATGTTTCTTATTAAATCGCAGGTTATATAGGAGCATCTTTTCTTTGTTGTCAACAATGAACTCATGTGCTACCATGCTCTTGTAATCTAAAATGTAAGGAGGCAATTTTGTCTCCTCTTTCTCATAGTGCCTAATAGGTATCTCAAAATGTCTAGCAAGACGTGAAGCATAGATACCTCCAAAGATGGGGTCTTTTGTACAATTCAGGCTTAGCCGTTTAGCAATGGCAGCACCCATACTAAAACTATTATCTCCAAACAAGGCATGGTGAAGAATGATAATATCAGGAACATTGAAGTTTCCACTATTTCCACGACCAATCAAGCATCTACTAGCAAATATGGCAAAGTAGCGTAAAACAGGAAAGTGTATGCTAGAGATTTTCGCATCGGAACCCTTCTTTGGATCCTCTATAGTGATAGTGTTAACAAAGCCATCCATATCTTTATGACGGGGTTCCTCTAATTTTCCCTCAAAGGGTATCCTACATACCGTGCAAAAATTACGTAAAGACATTTCCCTGAATTCATCATATAAATGAAATGATACTGAAGGCGGTGACTTCTTAGGATAATAATAAAAGTTTTGCACGAAAGTATTGGTGAGTAAGAGATACTGATCGATCCGGTCATGGAGGAAATCGGTGAGGCCTGCATTCTTGATCAAAGAATAAAAATCTTCATGAATTCCTGCTTCTTTCAAGAAATTATCGCATGGCCATTCACACGACCGTACTTCCGCTATGAGAGGAAGATTATACTTGGCTTTTTCCTTCTCTTTAGCTTGTTTTTCCTGTGAGCCTTGGCTAGAAGAGCCCCTCAAAAGTCTCCTTAACATTTTCTAAAAATTTCTGAAATTTTAGTAACTTCATAATAAAAGTGAATAAAACTAAACAAGATTGGTAGCAACTACTCCTACAAGTGCCTAGAGCCTATATCATGTATTAGAATTACTTGGGACCTCATAAATTTGACATGCAAGCTCAAGAACAGGGTCACCTATGCTGCAAAAATTCGCAATGAATAAAGCACTAGAACCAAAACTAATTGGACCAATGGAGGAGTCACATACCAAGCAACAATCTCCCAAAGCAGTTTTGTAAATGGAGCTTTGAGCAAGGAGAACGAAAATCGCAGCAAAATGAGCTAGAACTCATGCTTGAGCTGGATGGGGATTTTTTTGGGAAGAAGATGGAGTGTGTGGGTGCTGGCATAAGTGGAGGGGGGCCACCAGGGGCCCACAAGACAGGGGGCGCGCCCAGGGAAGGTGGGCGCGCCCTCCACTCTCGTGGCCTGGTGCTTGCCCCTCCTAAAGTGATTTCAGTGCCTAAAATCCTCAAATATTCCATAAAAAATCATACTAAATTTGCAGGGCATTTGGAGCACTTTTATTTTCGAGATATTTTTTATTGCACGGATAATTCAGAAAACAGACGAATAATACTATTTTTGCTTTATTTATTCTAAATAACAGAAAGTAAAAAGAGGGTACAGAAGGTTGTGCCTTCTAGCTTCATCCATCTTGTGATCATCAAAATGAATCCACTAACAAGGTTGATCAAGTCTTGTTAACAAACTCATCCCGAATAACACGGAACCGGAGAAATTTCGAATAACACTAAGTTACCTCAACGGGGATATGAACATCCCCAATAATAAGAATATCATACTTTTTCTTGACAGTAGGGAGAGGAAACTCAAAACCTCCAATAATGATAGTCGGAACTTTTCCAATAGAATTGATGCTATGAACTTGAGATTGTTTCCTCGGAAAGTGTACCGTATGCTCATTACCATTAACATGAAAAGTGACATTGCCCTTGTTGCAATCAATAACAGCCCCTGCAGTATTCAAAAAAGGTCTACCAAGGATAATCGACATACTATCGTCCTCGGGAATATCAAGAATAACAAAGTCCGTTAAGATAGTGACATTTGCAACCACAACAGGCACATCCTCACAAATACCGACAGGTATGGCAATTGATTTATCAGCCATTTGCAAAGATATTTCAGTAGGTGTCAACTTATTCAATTCAAGTCTACGATATAAAGAGAGAGGCATAACACTAACACCGGCTCCAAGATCACATAAAGCAGTTCTAACATAATTTCTTTTAATGGAGCATGGTATGGTTGGTACCCTGGGGTCTCCAAGTTTCTTTGATATTCCACCCTTAAAAGTGTAATTAGCAAGCATGGTGGAAATTTCAGCTTCCGGTATCTTTATTTTGTTTGTAATGATATCCTTCACATACTTAGCATAAGGGTTTACTTTAAGCATATCAGTTAAGCGCATACGTAAGAAGATAGGTGTAATCATTTCAGCAAAGCACTCAAAATCCTCATCATCCTTTGTCTTGGATGGTTTAGGAGGAAAGGGATGGGTTTCTAAACCCATGGTTCTCTTTCTTTACCGTGCTTCCTAGCAACAAAATCTCTCTTATCATAACATTGATTCTTTGATTGTGGGTTATCAAGATCAACAGCAGGTTCAATCTCTACATCATTGTTTTTGCTAGGTTGATCATCGACATGAACATTATCATTAACAATATCACTAGGTTCATGTTCATCACCTGATTGTGTTTCAGCATCAGAAATAGAAATATCATTGGGATTCTCAGGTGTGTCTACAGTAGGTTCACTAGAAGCATGCAAAGTTCTATCTTTTTCTTTTTCTTCTTTTTAGAAGAACTAGGTGCCTCTAATTTATTTCTCTGAGAATCTTGCTCGACTTAGAGTGGCCTTCAGGATACAAAGGTTCCTGAGTCATTCTACCAGTTCTAGTAGCCACTCTAATAGCAAAGTCATTTTTATTGTTTAATTCATCAAGAAAATCATTTTGAGCTTTAATTACTTGCTCAGCTTGAGTAGCAACCATAGAAGCATATTTTCTAACGAGTTTAATCTCACCTTTAACTCTAGCCATATAATCGCTCATGCGTCCTATCTCGAAAGCATTATTCTTTAACTCTCTACCAACATAAGCATTAGAACTTTCTTGCCTAGCCATAAAGTCATCAAATTCATCTAAGCATGGGCTATGAAATTTAGTAGAGGGAATTTCAACTTTATCATATCTATAGAGAGAATTTACCTTTACTACCTGTGTTGGGTTATTAAGACAATATGGTTCTTCAACAGGCGGTATATTAAGACCATGTATTTCTTCAATAGGTGGTAAATTCTTAACATCTTCAGCTTTTATACCTTTTTATTTCATTGATTTCTTTGCTTCTTGCATATCTTCAGGACTGAGAAATAAAACACCTCTCTTCTTCGGAGTGGGTTTAGGAATAGGCTCAGAAATTGGCTCAATTGGTTCAGGAATTGCCTCAGGAATTGGCTCAGGAAGAGTCCAATTATTTCCGTTAGTCAACATATTATTCAATAGTAATTCAGCTTCGTCGACTGTTCTTTCCCTGAAAACACAACCAGCACAACTATCCAAGTAGTCCTTGGAAGCATCGGTTAGTCCATTATAAAAGATATCAAGTATTTCATTTTTCTTAAGAGGATGATCAGGCAAAGCATTAAGTAATTGGAGAAGCCTCCCCCAAGCTTGTGGGAGACTCTCTTCTTTGATTTGCACAAAATTATATATTCGCCACAAGGCAGCTTGTTTCTTATGAGCAGGGAAATATTTAGCAGAGAAGTAATAAATCATATCCTGGGGACTACGCACACAACCAGGAGCAAGAGAATTATACCAAGTCTTAGCATCACCCTTTAATGAGAATGGAAATATCTTAAGGATATAATAATAGCGAGATTTATAATCATGAGTAAACAGGGTGGTTATATCATTCAACTTGGTAAGATGTGCCACAACAGTTTCAGATTCAAGGCCATAAAAAGGATCAGATTCAACCAAGGTAATAATCTCAGGATCAACAGAGAATTCATAATCCTTATCAGTAACACAGATATGTGAAGTAGCAAAAGCAGGGTCAGGTTTCATTCTAGCATTAAGAGACTGCTGCTCCATTTAGCTAATAACTTTTTAAGATCATATCTATCTTTACAAGCAAAGAAAGCTCTAGCAGCTTCCTCTTCCATAACATAACCCTCATGAACAACAGGCAATTCATAATCATTGGGAGAACTTTCATCATCACTATCATCAATAATAGCATCTTCAATAATTTCATTCTCTCTAACCCTAGCAAGTTGTTCATCAAGAAATTCACCTAGTGGCAAAGTGGTATCACGCATAGAAGTAGTTTCATCATAAGTATCATGCATAACAGAAGTGGCATCATCAATAACATGCGACATATCAGAATTAATAGCAGTAGCAGGTTTAGGCGTCGCAAGCTTACTAATAACAGAAGGAGAATCTAGTGCAGAGCTAGATGGCAGTTCCTTACCTCCCCTCGTAGTTGAGGGCAAAATCTTGGTTCTTTCATCTTTAAAGTTCCTCATAGTGATCAACAGATATAAATCCCAAGTGACTCAGAGAATAGAGCTATGCTCCCCGACAACGGCGCCATAAATTAGTCTTGATAACCCACAAGTGTAGGGGATCGCAACAGCTTTCGAGGGTAAAGTATTCAACCCAAATTTATTGATTCGATACAAGGGGAGCCAAAGAATATTATTGAGTATTAGTAGTTGAGTTGTCAATTCAACCACACCTGGATAACTTAGTATCTGCAGCAAAGTATTTAGTAGCAAAGTAGTATGATAATAAAGGTAACGGTAGCAAAAGTAATATTTTTGGGTTTTGTAGTGATTGTAACAATAGCAACGGAAAAGTAAATAAGCGAAACACAAGATGTGAAAAGCTCGTAGGAATTGGATCAATGATGGATAATTATGTCGGATGCGATTCCTCATGTAATAGCTATAACATAGGGTGACACGGAACTAGCTCCAGTTCATCAATGTAACATAGGCATGTATTCCGAATATAGTCATACGTGCTTATGGAAAAGAACTTGCATGACATCTTTTGTCCTACCCTCCCGTGGCAGCGGGGTCCTAGCGGAAACTAAGGGATATTAAGGCCTCCTTTTAATAGAGAACCGGAACAAAGCATTAACACATAGTGAATACATGAACTCCTCAAACTACGGTCATCACCGAGAAGTATCCCGATTATTGTCACTTCGGGGTTGTCGGATCATAACACATAATAGTTGACTATAGACTTGCAAGGTAGGATCAAGAACACACATATATTCATGAAAACATAATAGGTTTAGATCTGAAATCATGGCACTCGGGCCCTAGTGACAAGCATTAAGCATAGCAAAGTCATAGCAACATCAATCTCAGAACATAGTGGATACTAGGGATCAAACCCTAACAAAACTAACTTGATTACATGGTAAATCTCATCCAACCCATCACCGTCCAGCAAGCCTACGATGTAATTACTCCCGCACGATGGTGAGCATCATGAAATTGGTGATGGAGGATGGTTGATGATGACGATGGCGACGAATCCCCCTCTCCGGAGCCTCGAACGGACTCCAGATCAGCCCTCCCGAGAGAGATTAGGGCTTGGCGGCGGCTCTGTATCGTAAAACGCGATGAAACTTTCTCTCTGATTTTTTTCTCTGTGAGACGGAATATATGGAGTTGGAGTTGAGGTCAGCGGAGCCTCAGAGGGCCGACGAGACACGGGGCCGCGCCCAGGGGGTGGGCGCGCCCCCACCCTCGTGGACATGGTGTGGGCCCCCTGTTCTTGATTCTTTCGCCAGTATTTTTTATATTTTCCAAAAAGTGCCTCCGTGGATTTTCAGGACATTCCGAGAACTTTTGTTTCCACACATAAAACAACATCATGCCAGTTCTGCTAAAAAAACGTCAGTCCAGGTTAGTTTCATTCAAATCATGCAAGTTAGAGTCCAAAACAAGGGAAAAAGTGTTCGGAAAAGTAGATACATTGGAGACGTATCACCCACATAGCATCATTACGGACAAAGGAGCCAACTTCACTGCGGCGGTGTTGTTGGGGAACGTTGCATGGGAAACAAAAAATTTCCTACGCTCACCAAGATCCAATCTAGGAGATGACCATCTACGAGAGGACAGATCGGATCTACATACCCTTGTAGATCGCTAAGCGGAAGAGTTAAGAAACCTGATTGATGTAGTCGAATGTCTTCGCGATCCAATCATGATCCGTCCCGTGAACTCTCGATCCAAGTGCCGAATGGATGGCACCTCCGCGTTCAACACATGTACAGCTTGACAATGCCTTCACCTCCTCGATCCAGCGAGCGATGGTGAAGTAGTAGCTCGAGTCCTCCAGCAGCATGACGGCGTGGTGGTGGTGGTGGTGGAATCTCATTAGAGCTTTTCTAAGCACTACAGAGAGGAAGAGGGATGCGAGGGAGAGGAGAGGCAGCACCGTGGCGTGGAGATGTGCTCTGGGATGCAGCTTCCCTCTCTCTACCTCTCAATATATAGGGGAAGGGAGGAGGGGGTGGAGCCCTAGGGTTTCCCCTGGGGGGCGGCGGCCAGGGTAGATGGGATCTCCCCTAGGGTGACTTGCCCCCCAAGCCGGGAGGTTGGAAGCCCTAGGGGGCGCCCCAACCCTCCTGGTTACATGAGATGGAGTGAGGGGGGTGCTCAGCCCCTTAGTGGGCTGGTTTGCCCCCTCCCCTTGGCCCATGGGCCCCCAACACTTGCCGAGGTCCCCCGAAACCCCTTTCGGTGATGCTGGTCATCACCCGGTACCCCTAGAATAATTTCGGACGCCAGTACCCTTCGTCCAATATATTGATCTTCACCCCTGGACCATTTCGGAGTTCCTCATCACATCCGAGATCTCATCCAGGACTCTGAACAACCTTCGGTAACGACCATAATGACTCAATTATACTTACACTGTCACCAAACTTTAAGTGTGTAGACCATGCGGGATCGAGAACTATGCAGACATGACCAAGACACCTCTACGGTCAATAACCAATGGCGGGACATGGATTCCCATATTGGTTCCTATATATTCTACGAAGATCTTATCGGTCGAACCTCAATGTCAAGGATTCAGCTAATCCCGTGCAGTTCCCTTTGTCTATCGGTATGTTACTTGCCCAAGATTCGATCGTTGGTATCTACATACCTAGTTCAATCTCGTTACTGGCAAGTCTCTTTACTCGTTCGGTAATACAAGATCCCATGACTAACTCATTGGTCACATTGCTTGCAAGCTTATTGTGATGTTGTATTAGCGAGTGGGCCCTGAGATACCTCTCCGTCATACAGAGTGACAAATCCCAGTCTTGATCCATGCCAACTCAACAGACACCCTCAGAGATACCTGTAGAGCACCTTTATATTCACCCACTTACCTTGCGACGTTTGGTACACACAAGGCACTCCTCCGGTGTCAGTGAGTTGCATCATCTCATGGTCATAGGAACATATACTTGACATGCAAAAAAAACGATAGCAATAAACTTGATTCGATCATATGCTATGTTCATAATTTGGTTCTTGTCCATCACATCATTCTCCTAATGATGTGATCCCGTTATCAAATGACAACTCATGTCTTTGACTAGGAAACCATATCCATCTTTGATCAACGAGCTAGTCCGGTAGAGGCTTACTAGGGACATGTTGTTGTCTATGTATCCACACATGTATTTGAGTTTCCGGTCAATACAATTATAGCATGGATAACAAACGATTATCATGAACAAGGAAATACAATAATAACCACTTTATTATTGCCTCTAGGGCATATTTCTAACAGTCTCCCACTTGCACCAGAGTCTATAATCTAGCATTACATGGTAATGAATCTAACACCCATAGAGTTCTGGTGTTGATCATGCTTTGCCCATGGAAGAGGTTTAGTCAACGGATCTACAACGTTTAGGTCCATATGCACTTTGCAAATGTTTATGTCTTCCTCCTTGATGTAATCACGGATGGAATTGAAGCATCGCTTTATGTATCTGGTCCTCTTGTGAAACCTTGGTTCCTTGGCTTGAGCAATGGCACTAGTGTTGTCACAGGACAAATTCATCGGGTCCAGTGCACTGGGCACAACTCCAAGATCCATCATGAACTGATTCATCCAGACACCTTCCTTTGCCGCCTCCGAGGCAACTATGTACTCCGCTTTGCATGTAGAATCAGCTAGCACACTTTGCTTGGAACTGCACCAGCTTATTGCTCCCCCATTTAGAATATATACGTATCCGTTTTGAGACTTAGAGTCATCCGGATCAGTGCCGAAGCTTGCATCGACGTAACCCTTTACGACGAGCTCTTGATCACCTCCATAAATGAGAAACATTTCTTTAGTCCTTTCAGGTACTTAAGGATATTCTTCACCGTTGTCTAGTGATCCACTCCTGGATTACTTTGAAACCTTTCGGCCATATTTATGGCAAGGCTGACATCCAGTCTTGTGCACAACATTGCATACATGATAGAGCCTATGACAGAGGCATAGGGGATGACACTCATATTTTCTCTATCCTCTGTAGTCACTAGGCATTGAGTCTGACTCAACTTCACACCTTGCAAAACATGCAAGAACCCCTTCTTGGACTGACCCATTTGGAACTTCTTCAAAATCTTATCAAGGTATGCGCTTTGTGAAAGTTCTATCAAGCAGCTTGATCTATCTCTATAGATCTTGATGCCTAATATGAAAGTGGCTTCTCCTAGGCCCTTCATTGAAAAACTCTTGTTCAAATATTCCTTCACGTTTCCCAAAAGTTCTATATTGTTTCCAATCAGCAATAAGTCATCCACATATAACACCAGAAATGCTATAGAGCTCCCACTCAATTTCTTGTAAATACAAGCTTCTCCATAAACTTGTATAAACCCAAACGCTTTGATCACATCATCAAAGCAAATATTCCAACTCCAAGATGCTTGCACCAGTCCATAAGTGGATCACTTGATCTTGCACACTTTGTCAGCATTCTCTGGATCGACAAAACCTTCCGATTGCATCATATACAACTCTTCCTTAAGGAAACCATTAAGGAACACTGTTTTGACATCCATCTGCCAGATTTCATAATCGAAAAATGCAGCTATTGCCAACATGATTCTAACGGACTTAAGCATCGCTACGGGTGAGAAAGTCTCATCATAGTCAACTCCTTGAACTTGTGAAAAACCCTTTGCCACAAGTCGAGCTTCATAGACAGTGACATTACCGCCCGCGTCCGTCATCTTCTTTAAGATCCATTTTTTCTGAATGGACTTTCGCCCTTCAGGTAATACTTCCAAAGTGCATACTTTGTTTTCATACATGGACCCCATCCCGGATTTCATGGCCTCTAACCATTTGTCAAAATCCAGGCCCACTATTGCTTCTCCATAGCTCGTAGGTTCATTGCTGTTGTTGTCCAACAACATGACCTCCAAGACAGGGTTACCGTACCATTCAGGAGCAGTACGTATCCTTGTCGACCTACGAGGTTCAATAGTAACTTGATCTGAAACTTCATGATCACCATCATTAGATTCCTCTTCAACTGACGTAGGTGTCACAGAAACATCTTTCTGCGCTGCACTACTCACTGGTTGAAGTAAAGGTTCAACAACCTCATCAAGTTCTATTTTCCTCCCACTCAATTCTTTCGAGAGAAACTGTTTCTCGAGAAAGGACCCATTCTTAGCGACAAACACTTTGCCTTCGGATCTGAGATAGAAGGTATACCCAACCGTCTCTTTTGGGTACCCTATGAAGACATATTTGTCTGCTTTGGATTCAAGCTTTTCCGGCTGAAGCCTTTTGACATAAGCATCGCCACCCCAAACCTTAAGAAATGACATCTTAGGTTTCTTGCCAAACCACAGTTCATACGGCGTCGTCTCCACAGACTTAGATGGTGCCCTATTTAAAGTGAATGCAGTTGTCTCTAATGCATAACCCCAAAACGATAGTGGCAGATCGGCAAGAGATATCATAGAACACACCATATCCAATAAGGTACGATTACGACGTTCAGACACACCATTACACTGTGGTGTTCCAGGTGGTGTCAACTATGAAACGATTCCACACCGTCTTAAGTTATTGCCAAACTCATAACTCAGATATTCTCCCTCTCGATTGGATCATAGGAATTTAATCTTCTTGTTACGATGATTCTCAACTTCACTCTGAAATTGCTTGAACTTTTCAAACGTTTTAGACTTATGCTTCATTAAGTAAATATACCCATATCTACTCAAGTCATTGGTGAAGGTGAGAAAGTACTGCGCGCATCAATGCTCATCGGACCGCACACATCAGTATGTATGATTTCCAACAAGTCACTTGCCCGTTCCATTGTTCCAAAAAATGGGGTCTTAGTCATCTTGCCCATGAGGCATGGTTCGCATGTGTCAAGTGATTCAAAATCAAGTGACTCCAAAAGTACATCAACATGGAGTTTCTTCATGTGCTTTACACCAATATGACCTAAGCGGCAGTGCCACAAGAAAGTGGTATTATCATTATTAACTCTACATCTTTTGGCATCAATGTTATGAACATGTGTATCATCACTATCGAGATTCAATAAGTATAAACCCCTTACAATGGGTGCATGACCATAAAAGATATTACCCATATAAATAGAACATCCATTATTCTTTGATTTAAATGAATAACCGTCTCGCATTAAACAAGATCCAGATATAATGCTCATGCTCAATGCAGGCAAATAACAATTATTTAGGTTCATCACTAATCCCGATGGTAATCGAAGAGCGAGCGTGCCGACGGCGATCACATCAACCTTGGAACCATTTCCCACGTGCATCGTCACATCATCCTTTGCCAGCCTCCATCTATTCCGTAGTTCCTGCTTTGAGTTGCAAATGTGAGCAACCGAACCGGTATCAAATACCCAGGCACTACGAGGAGAGTTGGTAAGGTACACATCAATAACATGTATATCATATATACCTTTGTTGATGTTGGCCCCCTTCTTGTCGGCCAGATACTTGGGGCAGTTCGGCTTATAGTGGCCAGTTCCCTTGCAATAGAAGCACTCAGTTTTTGGCTTGGGTCCAACCTTGGGTTTCTTCATGGGAGGAGCAACTGTTTTGCCACCCTTCTTGAAGTTTCCCTTCTTTGCCTTGCTCTTCTTGAAACTAGTGGTTTTATTCACCATCAACACTTGATGCTCCTTTTGGACGTCTGACTCAGTGACTTTTAGCATCGCGAACAGCTCGGAGACTGACTTGTTCATCCCTTGCATGTTATAGTTCAACACAAAGCTCTTGTAGCTAGGTGGTAGCGATTGAAGAACTTCGTCAGTGACAGCCTATGGTGGGAGGTCAATTACCAATTCAGCCAGACAGTTGTAGTACCCAGACATTCTGAGTATGTTCTCACTGACATACCCGTTCTCCTCCATCCTGCAAGCATAGAACTTATCGGAGGTCTCATACCTCTCGATCTGGGCATTCTTCTCAAAGATAAACTTCAAATCTTGGAACATCTCATATGCTCCATGACGTTCAAAACGCCTTTGAAGTCCTGGCTCTAAGCCATACAACATGGCGCACTGAGCTATTGAGTAGTCATCGACACACGACTGCCAGGTGTTCACAACGCCCACAGTCGCTGGAGGGGGTGGTGCACCAAGCGGTGCATCAAGGACATAAGACTTATGGGAAGCCGTGACGATAATCCTCAGATTACGGGCCTAGTCCACAAAGTTACTTCCATCATCTTTCAGCTTAGCTTTCTCTAGGAATGCATTGAAATTCAGGGGAGCTACTACGTGAGCCATTGATCTACAACATAAATTTGTAAAGGCAACTTTAGACTATTGTTCATGATAATGAGTTCAATTAATCATATTACCTAAGAACTCCCACTCAAATCAACATCCCTCCGGTTGTCCGAGTGTAACATGATCCAAATTCACCAACCCAAGTCCGATCATCATGTGAGATGAGGTGGTTTCAATGGTGAACATGTCCATGTTGATCATATCTGCTATATGATTTGTGTTCGACCTTTCGGTCTCTTGTGTTCCGAGGCCATGTCTGTACATGCTAGGCTCGTCAAGTTTAACCCAAGTGTTTCGCATGTGCAACACTGGCTTGCACCCTGTGTATGTGAACATAGAGTCTATCACACTTGATCATCACGTGGTGCTTCGAAACAACAAACTTACGCAACGGTGCACACTTGGGGAGAACACAATTTTATCTTGAAATTTTAGTGAGGGATCACTTATAATGCTACTATCGTCCTAAGAAAAACAAGATGCATAAAAGGATTAACATCACATGCAAATCATAAGTGACATGATATGGCCATCAACTTGTGCTTTTGATCTCCATATCTGTTGGGGATGTAACTATTGGTATGAACCGCCGAGGAGGGGCCGAGTTATACTTACAAGTATTCTTGAAGCTTAAGACCCAGGATAGAGATGGTGGTTTAGTTAAGGGCCCAAAGCCCAGAGGCGACTTAAGGCCCGTAGTGATAAACCGCCATGTATACGTGACTTGTATTGTAAGGCAGGAATAGTTAAGAGACCGAGCTAGACACTGTTTATGAGCCGGCCGGGTCTCTGTGAGCCGCAGGGCGTCAACCTCTGTATATAAAGGGACGACCCGGCGGAGGTTCAGGACAAGTAACATCAACTCGAGAGCTAGGACAAGCGATTCGCTCCCTAGTGATCGAGACATAAGCAATCCCACTCAAAACTGGATCGTCGGCTTTTACCTTCACCGTAAGGGGCCGAACCAATATAAACCTCGTGTCCTTTGTCCCGATGAACCCCTTTAAGCTTCCTAGTTGCGATGGCTCCACGACTAAGTCCTTTCACTAGGACATCTGCCATGACAATTCCACGATAGTTGGCGCCCACCTTGGGGCCAGCGCACGATGGATTTGAGTTCTTGAAGGGCAGCTTCGAAGGGCTCAAGGGATACGCTATGGGCCGGATGACCAAGAGTCATCGTGGCAAGCTCTACATCGATGATGCAGGCTGGGGCCCCGACGCCGGCTCAATTGAGTACGGGTATCGGGTCCCCTTCGACGGAATTCACGTCCTCATCGGCAAGATCGGTGAGCCAGGCCCTGAGCCGGACATTTGCACCGACCTCGTCGAAACGATTCAGCATGCGAGACCCGCCCGGGCTCCGCCTGCTGTGAAGCATGCCTTCATGGGATGCATCCGCGGAGGGCTCTGTGAAGGATTTGCATCTGACGGTGAGACGGCCATCTACTCTGATGGCGAGTCATCCATAGGTGAGACATATTCATTGTATCAACTGCAAGATGGCGGGCTTGGTGGCTGTTCCAATGGCAGCAGTATTCCGGATTGCCTCGAGCCGCCGAGCAGGGTCGGAATCTTCATGGCCGGCACACAACCTATCCAAGACTCCACAACTGCGGCGGCCATGACCTTCTGGTCTGTAGCAGCCGGGGCAGGAGACTTTGTGCACTCGCCGGCTCAGGTGTTGGTGGATCTCACAAATAAGTTGACCGCTCTGTTAACCGCCGTGGTCAACCCGGCGGATCAAGCTCGACATGATGTGGAAGTGGCATAGTTAAAATTGGATATGGTGCAGGCTAAGGAATACCTAGCAGCGGAAGATGTCAGGATAACCGCAGAGTGGGCGGCTTTGGATGCTCAGGCTCATCGGATTCAGGCTCACGCAAGATCAGAACGCGTCTAATGAGGTCATGAGGAGGAGACATCAGAAGACTCAGTCTCGACTCCCTTCGGTTTATGATCCTCGAAACCTCTTTCACACACCTGGTGCAGGGCCCAGTAACCGCCGTGGCTCTCCCCGCGTACTGAGGCAGACCTTGTTGCAACACCCGGGGTCGGGGCGCCGGTTCAACCACAGGTGATGGGGCCTCCCCGCGTGAATACTGCTCCACCTCAGTATATATCAACACCTCCGGGTCACTATTCTAACCCATTGGAGAACATGATCGCGGCGGCGGCACGACTGGCGGCTCTCCCAATTGATGGCGACTCTCCGGCGGCGGTTGAAACCCGCCGGGTCAGAGAACTTCTTCAGACAGCCTTAGCACAACAGGAGGCATACTCATATAGCCGGGACAAGATCCACTCAACCCCTCGTCCAAGCCGAAGCCCGAGTTATAGCAGGCACATGGACTCAGCGGCTATCTCAAGCAACGTCCAGCCAAGCGGGCATGACCCGGCGTGCCATGGAGCCTTTAACTTGGTAGATCAAGAAAGAATACGTCAAGAGGCTGAGCGGACGGCTGAGCAGGCGGCTCAGCTGACGGCTTACCAGCCGTATCCGGTTCATCCGACGACTTCTATCGAGGCAGGTGTGGCCACCAGGACCAGAGGCGTCCCCTGCCTAGTGCCGGCTCTATGTAACGAGTGTTTGCCCAAGGATTTTAAGGGACCTAGGAAAGTGCCAAACTACACGGCCAACTTACAACCTGGGGCATGGATTGAAAGTTATGAGGTGGCTATGGAATTATTGTATGTCAGTGATGTTGCGATGGCCAAATACTTTACCATGATGTTGGATGGGACCGCCCGTACTTGGTTGAAAGGCCTACCACCTAATTCAATCAGTTCATGGGCGGAGCTAAAAGCCCGGTTCATCCAGAATTTCAAGGATACATGCAAGCAGCTCATGTCAATTGTGAATTTGACGAATTGCAAGCAGGAGGAGGGCAAGTCTACAACCCATTGGGTGCGCCGGGTTAAAGCCATAATACATTCATCTGATAAGATGGATGCCGACTCTGCAATCTTAATGTTGGAGAAAAATTGCCATTTTTTGCCTCTGAAACAAAAGCTGGGACAACTCAAGCGCGACTGTAATGATATGGGCACACTGATGGCGGCTCTGGTCAAGTACGCCGACTCTGATAGTACCAAGGATCCCGAGTCTGGTGATGAAAAGACAGGGAAGGGAAATAAGAACAACAATGGTAAGGGCCCTCGGCATAACCCTGCAAATCAAGGAGGTAATAAACGTAAGGCTGATGGTAGTTTGGATTTTGTGGCTAACACTAGTTTGCAGGGTAACAACCAACGGCGTAAGGGGAGACCACCACCCCGGTCTGGCGGGTCAGGCCCCACACTTGAGCAGTTATTGAACGAGCCCTGTCCAAGGCACGTCACTCAGCAGAAGACGGCTACCCATCTATGGAAGGACTATACGATCATGAAGGCCTTCAAAAATTCCAACATGTTCGATGGTAACAATGGGCAGGGCGGCGACTCAGGTGGCGGCGGTTTTCATGGCCCGGGCGGCGGTTCAAATCCCAATTTTCAAAATTCTCAAGGCAATCATGGTGGATATAACCAACAATCTAGCCAGGGTGGTCAGCAACAACAGCAAGGTGGATACCAGAGCCATCCAAAGCAACTAAATATTGGGCAATATCATGTGTTTACCACCAGTTTATGCAAACGGGACCAGAAGCTTCATAAGAGGGCCGTGAATGCTGTTGAGCCAGTAGTTCCTCGTTATTTGAGATGGTCCGAGCAGCCTATTCTATGGAGTAGGGAAGATCACCCTCCCCGGGTTGATAATCCGGGTCACTTAGCCTTGGTGGTGGCCCCTCAGGTGGGTGGATATAAATTCAGCAAGGTACTCATGGATGGAGGCAGCAACATCAACATCCTCTATTATGAGACCTTCCGTCGCATGGGGTTAACTGATAAAGCCTTAAGTAGTCCAACACTATTTTCCATGGCGTTGTGCCCGACAAGTCGGCATATCCAGTCGGTAAGATCGAATTGGAGGTAGCCTTTGGGGATGAATATGACTCCAGAGCCGAGAAATTGATGTTTGAAGTAGTCAGGATCAAGAGCCCATATCATGCTCTCTTTGGGCGGCCGGCTTATGCCAAGTTCATGGCACGACCGTGTTATGTGTATTTGCAGCTCAAGATGCCGGGTCATAAGGGAACCATCATAGTGCATGGAAGCCGGAAGGTAGCCTTGGAATGTGAAGAAGGCGACGCGGCTTATGCTGAGTCAGTCTGTGCAACAGAAGAGTTAAAATTCTACAAGGATAATGTTGATCCGGTGGATATGACATCTTTGAAGAAGCCAACCACAGAGCATGAGCCGGTCATGAAGTTTAAGTCGGCCGATGCACTACAAAAAAAATACACTTCCGTGATGATACGTGTTTGTCACAGTAGGTCGCGTTTTTTTTCATGCATGTACATCCATGACAAATTTATGACAGAATCAATATAGTCATACCCGTGCTGTCGTAGAAGTGTTCAATTACATTACCAAAATTATCATCACGGAAGTGTCCACTTCCATGACGATAAATCGCGCGTCACAGAACTGCTTTCGTCAAGGGTGACCGACATGTGGCATCCACCGTAACGGAACGCCGTTAAGATATCAGGTCGGGTTTTGGATCCGATAACCCGTTAACAGCCCCGACCAATGGGGATTTTCCACGTGTAAAATCATCATTGGCTGGAGGAAACACGTGTCGGCTCACCGTTGGGACAGATGTCAACCACTCATTGGACAGAAGGCGCCTATGATACGTCAACACGTGGCATGGCCCAACAGAGGCCCATTCCTGTGAAAAGGCCAGCCCGTTTGACTTGGTCAAAAGGTGGCGGGCCGACCCATGGAAATCCTGTTAACGGCCTGTTCACATATAGCCCATTTACAGCCCGCAAACCCAAGGCCCATTACGCCCTATCCGAATTAGGCCCAGTAGCGTCATCTGGGCCATCCAATATGGTTCCAGCCCATTTTCACTTCTGGCCCATGTATGGCCCATGACGTCTTTCGGCCCATATGAGGCCCTATGTAACTCTTGGCCTATTAACGACCCGTGGTGAAACTGGCCTGCAATGAACAGTGTATCACTTTACACCCACTAACGGCCCTTGGTGAAACTGGCCCGTAATGAACAGTATATTACTTTATACCCATTAAGGGCCCGTTATTCAGTTGGGCCATTTCCAGCAAATGTTATCTTTCGGCCTTCTCAGAGCCCATTTATTCTTGGGATCATTTCCAGCATTCGTTTACTTACGGCCCGTTACTGTCATTTTCTGCTTGTGGGCCAAATTTAGCCCGTGGTTACATCGTCCCGTTTGTGGTCCGTTAATACGTTGGGCCGTTTTCATAGCATCATCAAATACGACCTATTAACGATGGCCCGTTATGGTCATACGGCCCGTATAAGGCCCATTGATGATATGGCCCGTAGAAGGCCCATTGTTTCTACGGCCCATGGAAGGCCCATTGTTTCTACGGCCCGTAGATGGCCCATTGTTTCTATGGCCCATAGAAGGCCCATTGTTTCTACGGCCCGTAGAAGGCCTACTGCTTCTACGGCCCGTAGAAGGCCCACTGTTTCTACGGCCCGTAGGAGGCCCAGTGTCACTACAGTAAGTATTAGCCCATGGTTATTGTGGCCTAGTTTTAAAAAGAACTGCACTGACTACAAGCAAACAAATAAACAAGACAACAAGGAAATAAATAAGCAAGCAACTTATGCTAGGCTATCACGACTGTTACACATATTACATCCACTAGGCATCAAAGTTCGCCACCAGTGCAAATATAGGGAACAAAGCAGCATATCATATACACTGGTTGTCAAAGTTGGCAACCAGCACAAATAAACGCCACAGCAAAACAAATCCAGAACTGAAACCACTTCAGAAGATGTCAAGAAACAATATCCTGGGTACCCATAATGCTGGCAAGATGCTTAGCAAGCTTATTAACTTTCTCTTGTTTGGCGCTTAAATCCTCCAGCGCTTGCTGTTGCACCAGAAAATATGCATCTGAATTCTGCAGGGACTTCCTCAGTCCTTCAGCTTCTTGTCACAGCACATCTGATCGATGTATTTCAACTTGAAGTTGAGACTCAAGAAGAGGAACTGATTCAGGCAGCAAGTTCGAAGAGCTTGTGCCGGCAGTAGTGGCCAGTAACTCAAACACTACATCAAGACATGACTTTTGGGTTCCCTCACTATCGTCAAGATAGTTTTTATCAGCTTTCTTGGAGACTAACAGGGATGTCTCACTATCTTGAACCTTATTTGCATTACTTCCTTTACCATTGGATAACGTGGTACTGTTCTCCAATATTTTGTCCGCATTCTAAAAGAGAAACAAATAGACACATCACTTGTTTACCATGTTGTATATGAAACTCATTTTGGTAAACGAGTTCAGTAGTAAAGTGGACAGGATAACAACATGAAACAAACATATATCTATGTGCCATGGTCACTTTATGGTCTATATCATTCTAGTTTTTGTTGCCAAATCAAGATAGAGACACAGTTCAAATAATATTTGTTCAAGACAAAGCAGAATAGACAGAATATAAGTGTGGGTAACTATAGAGCAATAACAACACTTGTAGTGTGCATGACATGAGAACATAACTGTTTATTCAATTGAAACTGAAATCAACATAGAGCAGGTTACAACAGCAAACCAGTTAAAGAAACAGGTTTAAAACATACCTATTGCGCCATTGGAGTTTCAATTCCATCCTTCAAATTTGAAAATAGTTGGTATGAGTAAATACAGTAATGCAAGAGCAAAGGAGTATGAACCATAGCTACAGAACCTGACCTGAGAACAAATCTTCTTCTCCTTTAAGCGTTGAGTTGGGATTCAGAGTGGTGGTCCTCATGCTTTGGGCACTGCAGTTCCCTTACTAACCGCTCGTGTTTGGGTGCTCTGTGGTGGAGACGGTGCTGTGTCAACTGGAACTGGGTTACTATCTGCCGGGGTTGGGGTTAAAAGGGGTGTAGCTGGTTCTCTGTCCAACTGGGTAGGGGTACAATATGCGAGAGTCTAGATTATGTGTGGTGGATCTGGTCCTTGGGCAAGTACAACCGTGGTTCTATCTGCATCAACTGGTAGCACTATCTTTTCTGAAGACCGTGTTGTTACTCCCTTAGATACTGCCATCACGCTCTCCAATTCAAATGGCTAATAAACAAGAAAAGTAATTGAAAGTATAGACATTGTATGATAGACAGGTGCAATGGATAGTGGGGAATAAAAGAGGGCTTGAAATAATTCATATTTATGTTGTCTAACCAAACAGGATAGCATGACACAATTTCACATACATGATGGCTAACTAAACAGGATAGCATGACACAATTTCACATTATGATGGCTAACTAAAAAAGATGGAAAGACATAGTTCAAAATATGAGACTATGTAAATAGGATGACATGACATAACTATATAATGTGTTTATTAAATAGGTTGGCATGCCATAATTCACATACATTCATGGATAGAATGCCATAATTCTAAATATGATGACTGTAAACACTAAACAGGATGAGATGATATAACTATATGATGTCTTTATTAAATGGGTTGCCATGCCATAATTCAGATAGATGATGTGTATGTACTATGTAAACATGATGGCATGGTATAATTCAAATATATGATTTATATAGTAAGCAAGTAAGCAGATGGCAATCTATATATGATGTAAAAAATAAGCAATGCAAGACAACATGCATGACATGGGTAATATAACCCTGCCAAGTTTGAGCATAGACCTCAGGGGGGAAATAGGACTGGTCATCAGTCTCTGAATCCTCCTCTGAGGAGCTCTCTGTAGCCAGCAAGATGTCTGCTTCAGCAGGTAGCATTGTCTGCTCTGAATACCTTGTTTTCACTCCAGATACTTCCATCACCGCTTCAAATGGCTGATGCACAGGAAGAGTAGTTGAATATACAAATGTTGTCGACAAATGGAACACATAATAATACAAAAAATGATAGCATGATATAATTCACATACATGATGATTGGCTAAACAGCATGGCATTGCATAATTTACATATATAATGCCTTTGCAACAAGATAGCATTGTATAATTCACATATATAATGTCTTGCAACAAGATGGCAATGCATAATTCACATATATGGTAATTAGACATTGAACAGGTGGCATTCACACAAAGCATGTCTAAACTAATCAAATGGCATAGCAATGCAAGACACCATACGCACGATATGAGCAACATAACCCTGCCAAGTTAGAGCATACACCTCGGGGGGGGGGGATAGGACTGGTCATCTGTCTCTGAATCCTCCTCTGAGGAGCTATCCGTAACCAGCGAGATATGTGCTTCGTCAGATAGCATAGTCTGCTCAGAAGACCTTGTTTTCACTCTAGAATTTGCCATCACTGTGTCAAATGGCTGATGCACACGAAGAGCAGTTGAATGTACTAACATTGTTGACGAATGTAATATGTAACGAAAAAAAGATGGCCTGATATAATTTACATATAAGATGACTGGCTAAGCAGGATGGCATTGCAAAATTCACATATATGATGCTTGGCTAAACAAGGTGGCGTTGCATAATTCACATAAACGATGAATAAACTAAACAGATGGCATTCGCACAAAGGATGTCTAAACTAAGCAGATGACATATTTGATGTATAAAGTAAGCAATGCAAGACACCATATGCATGATATAACCAACATCAGCATGCCAAGTTAGAGCGAAGACCTCAGGGGGTAAATAGGAGTTATCTTCTCCTTCTGAATCCCCCTCAGAACAGATATCTTCCTCTCGATTACAATCCGAAATGCGTGGAGGGGGGGCTGCCTTTGCGCCTACCATGGAGCGACGTCTGCATGAAATTATATTGCCACGCAAGGCTTGTCTCTTTTGCTCTACATGTTCAGTTCCATTGTTTACAATAACTGTCATGCATAGGAATAAAACATAGTGAGATTATGTAAGGAGTGCATGCAGAAATCCGGAGTGATGGTAGCAACCTGTGGATAGACCCAAAACCAATAATACCAGGCAGATAATGGCTTCAGTTAATAAATACAGATAATGGCTTCTTTACTGTTTGTTTCCCACCCAACATGAAACTCATAGTAGACACCGGAGATTAACCAGATAGTAGATAGATACTATTGATAGCGGCCCCGATATGTACCCCACAACCATTTAAAAACTCAAGTTTGACCATTAGTTTGGAGCTGACTCAGAGTCTAATCGGTGAACAGGACGATAAAGTAGCATGTAATATTAAGCGATGCATAATGTAAGCAGACACGAAAGAGTGCGACCTCTCTTGCTGACCCGTGTAGTCCTCGAGGTCATCTGCTCGGTTGATGATGGTAATGCAGTTTTCATGGCTGCCAGCGGCGGGGAAGAAGATCTGAGGCGGCGAAAGACAGTCTGGAGGTCGGATCCCTGCTCTGCCGGACCCTTCTATCGTTGGAGCACCTGAGCTGGGGTGGACGACAACACAGCAGGATCGGGACAAACCATGCAAGGTTTTCTTTGACAACTATCTGTAAGAGAAGTAATTCTGTAAGGGCTTGTTTGAATTGGAGGATTCCAACAATGCAGGGATAGGAAATAGACAGGAATAGGATAGGAATGCACATGCAAAACAGAGAATTTAAAAACACAGGATTTCTGCCAATCTGGGTGTTTGATTCACAACAATTGGAAGATCACAGGATGCAAAGAAGCATGGTGAGATTAAGTCAAACCACAAGAAAATGTACGGTTATAATGCTATTGTGCTACTATCTCTTAGTATTGTGCTTCATGAATAGGAATTTGAAAAGGAGGACAAGTGAAAATTAAAATTCCTACGTTTTTTCTTTCAAGGAGACACTAAAGGAACAAATCCGTGTGCTCAGTGGACAATATATATAACATGTAGAGTAAAAAAGAGATGCAATAAGTGTACAACCTCTTTGGCGAAGCCATGTCGATCTCAGCATGATTGGGTTGGCCGGTGAGGATGCTCCGGCTAACTTTGCTGTCGGAGGAGGGGAAGAAGATCTTAGGCGTTTGGAGATGGAGCCCGAGGTACTGCTCCGCTGTGATGGAGGGTTTCATCGTTGGAGCAGCTCCGGTGAGTTGTACGACGCTAAGGCTGAAGCAGGACAAGAGAGACAACGAACAACGTTAACCTGAGTGGAATTCTAATAGCATCTCCAATACATGACATAAAATACATAACCACAAAGTGCTATATGTAAAATACATCAACCGCTCATCTCTGAACTTAACCGTCGAAACTGAACTTAACTGTCGAAACTGAACCTAACTGTCCAAACTGAATTTTGCTGTCGAAACTGAATTTTGCTGTCGAAACTGAACGCACTAGCAAGGTGAGGCTACACGTCGGTCGACTGACTTTTTCATCTCTGGTCAGTCGATTTTGCAGCCGTTGGATACGAAATCAAGGGCCTGCGGTTCATCTTCAACCTCCACCCCCCCTGAGCCGCGAGCCACCACCGGCCAAACAGCATCCCCCCGCCGCCCGCGGCCGGCGGTGCGCCGCCCCGCCCGCCTCGAAAATACTCCCCACCACCGGTCCGCCGCCGCCCC
>NC_041389.1:305563559-305643040 GCF_002162155.2 Triticum dicoccoides
GCCGAGCTTTTTCTCCGGCGATCCCCACACCACCGCTCCGCCAACGCCCCACCACTGCTGGTGACCACCGCCCCCATCCTGAACCCTAAGATAGATAGTGGGGTACCTCTCCGGCGAGCCCCCCTCCCTGCCGCGGCTGGTTCTTCCTTCACCCCGGCGAGCCCACCCCTTGGAAATTGACTGACCCAAAAGTCGATTCAGTCGACTGAAGTGTAGCCAAATCGGAGCAGCATCGCAAGCAAGGGCAAGAGCGAGAGCAGCAATGCGAGCAAGAGCAATAGCAAGAGCAGACCAGGCAGGGGACCGAGAGCAAGAGCAGAGCAGCAGCGCGAGCGAGAGCTAAAGCAGCAGCAGCTCCTACTGATGTGGACGTCGCCACCAAGGGAGCGACACCATGGAGGAAGTGGCCGGCGATGCCGCCGTGGATGGAGCCGCGCCGTGTCGGCTCGGGACCGAGCGCCGGCAGCACCGTGAGATCGAATCAAGAAGAAAATGCAGCGATTAGTGTACAACCTCTTTGGTGGCGCTGATTAGGCTGCAACTTCATCCGAGGAAACGGTGATGATGATGCTCTTCCGGTGGTGCAGGTGAAGACGGCTCTGTGGGAATGGAGGTGGCGCAAAAGACGAGGGGAACGTCGGGGCAGCTCCTTGGAGGTGGAGGACGGGGTGGCTAAACCGGCGGGACGATGAGACCGACGACGGATCCTCATCCGGTACGGTGGATGAGGGACGTCAGGTGTTGCTGTGGACGACGTCATCGGGGAAGAAGCTCCGACTGGGTGGCGGACAGAGCAGGGTGTGGGGTTTCGTCGCAGGTTTTCGCGGCCTCGGTGTACGAATGGGTGGGCGGATGGGATGGCAGTGGGGAACCATGGTTTAGAGACACGCTTGTCCGAAATGTGGGGTAAGTTACGAAAGTACCCCCCACCAATTTGAGGCGGTTCTTTCGGTTCAGGGGTACCACGGGCATTTCACGTGTCGGGATTTCACAGGAGGTGGGAGTTTTCGCACGCGTTGTAATTTCGGAATAGCAAGGTGCGAGTTGAGATGGAGGGAGTTGTCGGAGCACAACGAGACAAAGATATATCTTAAATATTTCGGGCTAACAAGGCGCGGGTTGAAATTTCCGGACAAGCCTAACTTGTACTGTACCACATCAATGCGCACTACAAATGTCATTCAAAACTTTCAATTCATGTTATGTTCAATTAAAATATTTCGCTACGTGTATAATGCATGCAACCTACTACTCAAATGAACGTTTTAGTGCATTCCAAATGTATATACTACCGCTTCAATATGAACTAAATTTGAATAAGATCTACAGTAATGATTGTTGTGAAGTCAAAGCATTTGAATTCGTTTCTCTGTTTTAGTAAGATCTACAATCGTCATTATTGTCAAGTTAAACCATCGTTTGTGTATTATCTTCACAGCACACCACATGGTCAGTATTGAGTTACATATGAACTATGTGTACTATATGAACTCGAACTAGATTTTTTGAATTCACTTTATTTTGATTTCAAATCACATTACATTTCTAGCTCTAGCTAGATCTTCATAATCTAAACCATGTCTCATATGTATAATGTGTTTATCACATTATGTATGGTGCCCCGCCCCCTACGCCTACAAGTATTTAGATGTGAGTTGCAAACACCACACATTACCACAAATTCAAATAAAATGTGAGAATGTTCGATATATAGTATTGTTTAGATTGCTCGATATTTAGTTGTAAGCTGCAAACGCCGCACATTATCACAAATTCAAATAAAATGTGAGATTGTTTGATGTATAGTATGGTTTAGATTGTTCGGCATTTAGCTGTGAGTTGCAAATGCCATGCATTATCACATTATGGTAAAACATGTGCACAACACGTGTATCACCACTATATTCATGCATGCAATGTTTAAAACACTATGATCTCCTATTCAAATATATGAATCTGCTTTCATATCAAATTATGATCTTTGTTAGTCTCTTACACCCACACAGTCCTCTAACCTTTGTAACTACCACTAACTTTCTCTCGTGCATGCACACACCCTCCTCGCCCTCCCTCTCCCTCAACATTCTATACACCAAGCACATTCATTTTTTCCTTTAGGCCGTTCTCCCAGAGTCTCCACAACTCCTTTCTGACACACACCGATCGATAAACCTCTCCAGTGATGCCTGCCTACAGCATACACACACAGCTTCAATCTCCTCCTTTATGTGTCCTTGCCTCGTGTCTCTCATATGGTCAGACACACGTGTAAACTCTCACCCCTCTTTTAATCGATCTCACAACCGCACACTCCTCCCCCTATCCAGCTAGTAGTTGGGCCCCTCGCACCACCTCCTAGCTCCATTCTCTCTGTCTATCCGTCTCGCTGGGCCTTATTTGCCTCTAACAAATGGACGTACACCGACCGATCTCTCGCTATACATATAGCCAGCTAGGTCCTTATAACTCGTTTTTACCCACACATCGATCGATCTACGTCATTAGTTGTGTCTCTCCCTTTCTCCGACAAACAACAATTGATCTACCGATCTTAGGTTTGCTTACCAAACACATGGTTCCCCTTCATCATCCATGGATGCGTCCCGACAGATCTATCACGCACAGGCACACACAAAAACACATCCCCACTCTTATTGATAACATTGCAGTTCCACCCTCAGTTTGTCTAGTAGGCCTCTCCCAACATCTCCGAGAAGCAACTCCATCACCCATCCAGCACTCTACCCCTCTCCCTCCCTCTCCCTCCCTCTCTCTCTCCTCTCTCTCTCTCTGTCCCATCATATTTCCCGTCCTTCAGTTATGTATGGATGTCGACCGGTCTCCCTCATGACATAGCTGGGTCTCTTCTTCTCAACACAGGGGCGGAGCTAGGGGTATTCTTGGGTCTTCATGTGAATACCCATGATTTTTACAAAACAGTGTTGATTTTGGCAAAAGAGTGACAATTTTCGAAAAACATCAATGATTTTGGCAAAATGAATATACATGAATGCCCGGTTGCAAATTCCTGGAGCCGCCACTGTCTCAACACATATACGAGTCGTTCTACCTCTATAGTTAGGCCTCTGCCTACCCCTCCCCCACCCCCTCCCCCCACACACACCGATACATCAAGCACTCTAGTCATGTCTCCCTGCCACACACAAACTTGACATGTGCCCTCTAACGTTCCGGTAGGCCAGTCGCCCTATATCTTTGACTTGCACACACACAGGCAATTTCGATGGCTCTCTTCATCGATCTCGCACCCACCCGTACTTGATCCTCTCTTCGACTCTATTGATAGCTATGACCCCTCCCTCTCTTCTCGTGGATTGCCCGACCCTCTATGTATGATATGGATAGGACTCCATTTCACACACATTGCATGCAAAATTTTGTTTGAGATGTCACCGACACATATTCCCACAAATAATTCATGAAGTCAACCCCACCCCACCCCACCCCCACCACAAAACAAAAAACACTCACGAACGCGGTTTGTATCTCTCACACACACCCACGTAGGTGGGGGACGTGCACGAAGTGAAGAGGTGCATGCACGGCGTACATGCTCCCGTCTCTTTCCCAACCACACCCGCGCGGGTACATGGTGGAGCTCATTTCTGTACGAAAAAGGAAGCCCACATGGTAATTTGGCATGTGTACTGGTTGTCCACTTGGTGGAGGGAGGATCGTCTACCATGGGTGAACAAACAAATTCTGACTTGACGCGTTATATTGAATTAAAAAAAGAGGCAAACCATGTGGGGCCTACCTTAGAGGCAAGGCTTTATACACTCGAGTACTTTTGATGTGTCCCGTCAACTCGCAGAACGAGGAGAAGCTTGCTTAGTACGCCGTCTCCCCCGCCCACGGGCGCGGTGGCTCGCAGGATGAGGTGAAGCTTGCTCCTCCCTCGCCCATGCGCGTGGTGGCTCGCAGGACGAGGAGAAAAATTTACTACTCCCTCCGTTTACTCCTCATCCCTACTACCTTGGTTATAGAGATTATATCATATTGTTTGGAATATCTATGTCCTTAGTAGATTTCAATATGAACTACTAGTACATACTCCAAACACTGATGTATATAGACATATTTTAGAGTGTACATTCACTCATTTTGCTCTGGATGTAGTAGCACTCTCCCTCGCCCCTCGACCCTCGCCCACGTGGTGGACGTGCAGCAATTCATTCAGTCTCATATAGCCAGAACGATATATACTGCACTACCATTATTGCTCGACTTCCCGAAGAGGCGAAGAGCCAATCGCAAGGTTAATATTTTGGATATGCCAAGCGCAAGGTTATAGGAGAACGAGTAGTAGGTGTCGCGTCATTTATAAATATTTTTTTTCTTCAGTGGCACGTACGCAATATGATAGGTTCATATGGAGAGAAAAGGAAACCGCTCCACTATATACATAGTCAGGACGGGCCAGCCTACACGGTTGCTTGCTGGGGTTGCTCTCTTCACACTCTCTCGCACAAAACGACTGTGGCCACATCTCTAACATCCCGGCGGATCACGTCCGCTTGGGGAAGGGGTGGATGCTTAGTGTAGATGCGGTGTCCGTCGCCGACGGCGAAAACCCACTGTCGGCACGTCCTGATCAGGGGTCCCCGCCGTTCTCTCTCACAAAGCCGGTGAGGTTGCCTTCGTCCCTTGCTCATTGCCGCGACGTGGGCAGTTGCCGCCTCCCGCCGCCCTCCTCAAGGTCGAGCTACGTCCCTCAGGTACAACTCCCTTTACAGCCGGCTTGCACCACTGCTCTAGCTGCCCACATCACTCCATGTGGATATTTCTCTACTTCTTTGCCCCGCACATACCTGATACCTCTACTGGCTTCTACGTACTGTATTTGTGATGAGTTTATGTCTCATCAACTAGTCCTAGTAATCTTATTCTAATCACACTTCTTCAATTTCTTTGCCACAGGGATGCTCATCTCGATTTTGGTGAAACTGCACAAAATGATCCAATGGTCAAAAGGTTGCAAACTTCATTTATTAGGAAGCTCGAACGTTGCCAGCAAATTGAAGCCTGGTCAGGGTTCACGGTTCAAGGGCTAGGGACTGCATGGATCGTTTTTTTCTTTAGCTGCCTCTGGTCCAAAATAAGTGTCAACTTTAGTAGTAGTACAACTTTGTACTAAAGTTTGCACAAAGTTGAGACACTTATTTTGGAATGGAGGGAGTATATATTTGCTATGATCTGTCAATCATTGAGATGCAATAGCATGCATGTTAGTCTCCTTTGTATTTGATGAAATGTTGCAACGGGCAACCTTGGACGCAAGATACATGTAACAGGACCTGGAAGCTTCATAGCATTGTACAAATTTATCTCGCTGATAAATTACAGTACGTACTAGTACTATACTAGTACTTCCTCCGTTCCTAAATATAAGTCTTTGTAGAGATTTCACCATTAACCACATGCGGATGTATATAGATGCATTTTAAGTGTAGATTCATTCATTTTGTTCCGTATGTAGTTCACCTAGTAATAGCTAGCCCCCACTACTAGGAATTCTCTATCCTCTCCTTGAGCCACATCATCAAAATTGACGTAGCCGTTAGATGAAGTAAATCAGTCATAATAGCCGTCTGATCTAGATGTTGAGAGGCTCAACACTAAGCCACATGCAAGCATGCAGAAATACTGTGGCACATGCATGTGAGTGGGTTTTAAATCACATCAACATGTCTGCATGCAAGCATGCACCGGTAGCATGCATGTAAGTGAGCTTTTAAGTCCCATTAACATGTCAAAAAGAAAAATATAATCCCATTATGCAGTAGGAGTTGGCTGATCTTTTTTCCTTATGTGGGATGATCTAAATGATGATGGGAGTTTATTTAGTTTGGCTACCACATTTGTCATGCGGTTATAGATTTTTTTTAGTTCTATGAAATCGATAATTTTGCGCAGAGAGATATACCGCTGTTCCGCGGCAACGAGCGGGGACTCATCTAGTAATATTTAGGAACGGATGGAGTACTATGTAAAGAGTTAGGTGTCGGACGGTGATAGTGTGAGGTGGGCCATGTAATCACTGAGCCTGCGTGTTTTCACTGCCCTTGCACTCCTCCGCTGTAAGAATGGAGAAAATTGTAATCTACTACCTCCTTTCACCGAAAGCGTGGGACATCCAGCAGTCCTACCACCTCAGTAATAAAGACCAATGAGCAGTCAAATCACATAGACCCAGCAGTAAGTTGGACGGATGAAGCAACCATCACTCTTGCGCCAGTGAGAGGTCGCGTCTGCTCTGCCCGGGCATGAATGCGGCACCGATTCTTTGGAGCGGCGCTGACCGTTTTGGGCGGGAAGCGCGCGCGGGCGGTGGAGGGACTTTGGGTGGGCCAGGCTGGTCAGGAGCGGGCGTGGCAGCTGTCCGCATGTCCCTACTGGACACGCCCGGAAACGAGAGGATGCACCGACTCTCGCGGCTAAAATCGTACACTACACACCATATCTCTGTAGGAGTAGGTCGATCTGTCGCACTCTCTAACACACACATGCTGTTAAACACACACATGCACACGCACGCACCTTGGTCCCGTTGCACCTTCTAACGTGACTATTACAGCTAGACGGAGGGATTAGTAAGTATATGAGATACGGTGGCACACTGACTTAAGTCGAATACAAGTGCCCAAAATTTGTGTGCATGTTATAATAAGGATTCACTTAAAATAGTACGTGAGCTAACAGAGGGAACACTTGGATAGTGTTCTCGAGCAGTAGTGAGATGTGTGAGGTAGTAAGATACACCGCTGGCGCTTTTAAAATTTCTTATTAATTTGTTTGTTTCACCCTCTGACTGGTGGGACCCAACGTACTACGTGGAGAGAGGTAAGGTGACTAAGGCTGCATTATTTCTGGACCACTGTGGATAGTCTTACCACCAAAGCCACATGACACGATTATGATTGAAATCCTAATGACTCCCACACACACACACACAAAAACACGGCATGCCTGTCACACGAATGCAGGAATGTATAAAAGGTTATTTTCCTCTCGTTTAACATAACGGGAGGGTTGTGTAGCTGGTTAGCCTGTTCGCTCATCAAACTAGAGGTCTCGGGTTCGATAACTACACTTGAGCATAATTTTTGCCAGGAGGATTCTTTGACTGGTCAAAATGTTTTCTAGGGTTTGCATGCTTCACACTCTCTCTCCAGTATATATATATATACACGCTAGAGCCTCAACACTTGTAGTTGCTCTCTTCACACTCTCTCGCCCTCTCCCGCTGGATCCTCAACGCTTGTAGTTGCTCTCTTCACACTCTCTCGCCCTCTCCAGATCTAAACAAGACTTCGTTGGCCTCTCTCTCCCCTCACTGCTGCTCAAAGAGCCGGCAGGATCCATCCACCGGGAAGGGAAGGAGGCTTAATGCTGTCGCCGTCGGCGAGGGAGGGAATCCACGACCGGCGCTGATGTTCACTTTCCACCCAGCGGCGGCGCGGGAGGGCCTCCGACCCTTCTTCGCCGCCGTCCCGTCGCCCACCGAACCACGCCCCAAGAACCTTAAGGTATATTTTACTTACTCCACATGCATTACTCTAGCTGCATGTATACCATGAATCTAGGACGTGGTTCAAAGAGGAAAGGAGTGGGGGAAAGTAATGGGAAAAGTTGTATATAGCATGAATCTAGGATGTGGTTCAAAGAGGAAATGAAGGGGGAAAGTTGTATAGCATGAATCTAGGATGTGGTTAAAAGAGGAAAGGAATGGGGGAAAGTAGTGGGGAAAGTTATATCGCATAAATCTAGGACGTGGTTCAAAGAGGAAAGGAAGGGGCGAAAGTATTAGTTCAAAAAGGAAAGGAAGGGACTAGCTTTGAGCAGGACTAGATTTGCTGCGCTCACATAGGTAAAGGTATCTAAAGATAACAAAACTGGGACCAGCACAAATATTCTCCTTGGTTGTTTGTTCTTTATTGCAATAGACTATGCATGACCACAGTACATCGGTAGATGCACATGGTGCTGGTGCGTCCATTGTCCCGTGCAACTCATTAGCTGTTGTTAATCTATGGCCCTGTTTGTTTAAAAACTCCCTAGTCCCTACCTGCTTGGTTCCAGGGACTAAACATGGACTAGAGGTTATTAAATGACATGATAAAAGACCGTGTTACCCCTAGTAATGAACTAATAGAAACAAGGTGCGATGCGTGGCAGGGGCAACTGTTGGAAAAAGTCCCAAAAAGACTCCCTTGGGGTCTTCTTTCTTTAGTCCCAAATGCCCACTTTTAGTCCCGAAAAGTCCCTCCTATTTGGTTTAGATGTGACTGACACGGAGTTTTTTAGTCCCTACACCAAAATGTCCCTGTAAACAAACACCCTCTAATAATTCCGCTGGAAAATTGATGCAATGCCACAGTTAAAAGCAAATTACATGTTTAACAAATTTTATTGTTAATATAATCTCTATGTTAATATTAATCAATGCCACCGTTTGAGAAATGCTACTGTCTTGCTTTCTTTCCCATTTAGACAAGGTAGATGCTTCTTTTTGTTGGCTTCTGTGTCATCCACCGTTATTGACCACTAATTGTTTCCTTTGCACCTCTCTGTAAACATGGTTATCTACTTCACCTCATTGCCATTGTGACCTTTTGTTGCACTGCACAAAACACTTTTGTTTTAAGAGTGTTTTGTGCAGTTCAACCAAAATGTCACACCGACAACGTTGCTTGATTGCTTGATCTTAGTGGAACTGCACAAGAGGAGATCTTACTTCCTATCCGTTAAGGCGAATTTGGTTTAGATCTTCTTCTTGTGAGTTGTTTGAATTCCGCATCATGAGAGGTCAGTACTAGCCTTCTTTCACATGATTCTGCAGTGTGCTTTCATATGTTGTGCTACTTGTACGATAATGTTCCTTGATTTTAGTGAACTGCACAAATGGAGACAAGACTTCCAATCTGTATGTGCACCGTAATATCCCATTGAGGTAAGATAAGGATATTTCACAACTGCTGGCCTGTATTTTGCCACTTTCATCATAAAATTAAGTTTAGTACTATACTTTTGCTCCCTAATTGACATGCCAAATCTTACATTGAAGGCGAAGCTTGTCTGTTATTGAACCAAGTGATGACGGGGAAGAACAAGCGGAAGAAAAACAAAAATCAACTCCCGGTGCTGTAATGAAGCACTGGAACTATGATGACACAAGTAATGATATAGTTTTGCATCTTAATTTATTGCTATGGATGGAACGAGAAATTGTTTTGCCACTGATTTGATGCCATACGCAATTATCTCTACTTGTGCAAACAGGGATCTTCTTTGAAGATACCATACAAATGAAGCACTTCTCTACTTGTGCACAAGAAGATGTTGGAAACATTAAACTAATCGAGGAGTATATAGTAAGCATGGCCACCCCCGTAGATAGCAACAGATGGTTCGCGAGAAGTGCTTCATTTGTATGCTCTACACAATCAGCCTCCTGACAAAGGTTGGTACTCGCCTACTGATTTCATCCATATGATTGAGCTTTGTTGTCTCTATTGGTGTTGTGCTACTATTTAGATATTGTCATGAAAAAGTGGTATTGTCCTTGGGAAGTGCTTCATCTGTGCTGTTTTAAATATTGCCTTTCCTTTTTTTTCGAGCAAACATGGATGCTAGCATTTAGTAGTCCTCTTGTCTTTGCACAACAGGATCATCTTCCTCTGAAGAAGAATATGGAGTACGTGAAGTGACTAGTTCCGATTATGCCAGAATGAGGAAGCATTGTCTATCTTCTCATCAGAAGGAGCAGTTGAGGGATGGTTACATTACTCCCCACAAGACCAAACTAACTTCAGCTCAGAAGGACTGACAAATCGCCATTTTTTTGCTGTGATGCGCGAGTACAATGTTGTTCTAGGATTCTTTCTGGTGAGTTCCATTTTTCTAAAAGTGTGCTCTACATGGACCATGTATGTGCCTGTTGAAACTGTCAATTCATAGTACAATTTGCTTTATACTAATCACTTTTTTGTGTTTGTGCAAACAGGGGTGCTCAGCTTGATTTCAACGGGAACTGCACAAAATGTTCATGAATACATCGAATCATTCATTTCCACCACAAGAAAGGAGGTGCCCATAAGTTCAAGGAGTTGCAACATATAAGGGCGAAATCATACAAGCTACGCGCGAATTTGGTTGATTTTGGTGGAACTGCACAAAAAGAACAGCTGGTTTATTTAGCACGAGTTGCCATGTCAATGTCCGAACTGATGGCAAACCCTGCCCATTCCACAATCGTAGGCATTTGATATTTTGGAATGGGATAACCTTGTCAAATTTTGCTCATTGATTTTAGCAAGATATGTGTTTGATATTTTTGAATGGGACGCCCTTTGCTGTCAGCAGCGGCGATCAATTTTTTCTTTATTCTTTAGTTGTGAAGTAAATATTGCCTCTGACATGTGAGTCGCTGAGATGCATAATCATCGATTGTTTTGAATGTTCTCTATGATCTGCCAGGCCTGTGTGTTTGATTGCAATGTACAGAAACACTAAAAAGCTGCTCAAACTCTTTATACTCCTTCTGTTCCTTTTTACTTCGCACATTGTGAAGTGCATACTTTTTTGTATAAGATTGGTCAAAGTAGAGATACTTTGACTGCAGACAAAACTTGTATGCAGACTAGAAAGGACCAGAGGGAGTACATGTGAAACTGCTGCAAATGTGGTGATCACCCTGGGAATAATGCTAGTATGTATTGTTTTGCATGTTCATCCAATGCCAGTGATACAGGAATTCGAACTACTAGAAATAAATTCATTCATACACGGTTGGATTTCATATAAACATGCCGGATTTCATTACATTTCATACATTCTTCAACTAAAAAGGGGTGTTTGTGGCCGCATGCATCTCCCAGATGCAGAGGTCGGGGGTCATCCTCCTTTTCGAAATAAAAAACTAAAAAGTGGTGCGCTGGAGGTTTAATTAATTAACCGAAGCTACCCACCTGTGTCCCGCTGAGCCGAACAGAAGCTTCAGTGACTTAACTGCAGGTGCAGTTGCGTAACTGACATGTGGCCTATTGGGCCCACGTGTCAGTCAGCCAACTGCACCAGCAGTTAAGTAGAAGCAGCGTTCTTCTCCAGCGCAGCTCTCCGACTCCATGTCGCCGCCAAGAAGCTAACCGGCCGTCAATGGTCAACCCACCTAGCTTGGCTTCAACCGGAGGGTAGCAGCGGTGGCCTTACTTGGACCCGAGCGGCGCGATCTACCGTGTTCTACTCTTCCTTGTTTTCTGTGTGGCGCGGCCTCGTTGGCAGCGGGACAGGGCCTCGGCGGGGCCTCGGCGGAGCCGGCGATGCCTCTGTCTCGTTGCCAGCGGGCGGCGCCTCAGCGGAGCGGTGGAAATCCTCCCCCACGTTGCCGGCACTATGGGGCCTCGGCTGAGCCGGCGATGTCCTCTGCCTCGTTGTTGGAGGGGCGGGGCCTCGGCGGAGCTGGCGGTGTCCTCTGCCTCGTTGTTGGCGTCGCGAGGCCTCGGAGGAGCCGGCAGTGTCCTCTGCCTCGTTGTTGGCTCCGCGGGGCGTCGGTGGAGCAGGGCGTCGTCGATGCCAGCGGAGCAGGGACTCGTCGGAGCCGGCATTGTCCTCTGCCTCGTCCTCGATCTCGCCAAACAGCGCCTCGCCCGCTTCATCGCCCTCTTTGCTAGCCTCTTTGTAGGCGGCCGCAACCTCCGCCACCCGCATGCGGTACCGCCAGCGCTCGAGACGGCCCTTGCGGGCGGAGCGGTACGAGTTGAGCAGCACCTCCTGCTCCGCCCGCTCCGCGGCGATCTGCTCCTCTGCCTGCAGGTGCTCCTGGAGGAGATGGTGGTTGTAGGCGGCGTCGGCCTGCGCCTCCCGGAACTGCTCCTCACGCATATGCCTCACCCTGTCCATATATTGGGCACGAGCCTCGCTGATGGTCATGGTGCAATGCACCAGCGAGGATGGCGCGGAGGAGGGGGTTGGCGCCGGATCGTCGACTACCATGTTCTCCATTGGGACGTCTTCGTCCTTCGGCTGCCTGCCGGCCAGCCAGTCGGCAGCAATGGTTGCTATCTCCTTGTGGTCCGTCGTTCGCCCATCCCGAAGAGCGCTGGAGCGCGAGGAAGCCATGGTGGGCAGTAGTGGTGTGGACAGGAGAAAGGCAACGGATGCGGATGACTGTGGCTATGGCCGGCGCAGCAGTTTATATAGCAATGGTGGGCGGGCGGAGGGACGGACGTGTGACGCCGGAGTAGCCGCCTCGGCAACCGCGTCTCATTAATGTGTGCGGCAGATGAACGGACGGACGACACTTGTGTCGTTTGAAGGCGGAGCAATCGCCTGCACCGGGAAGCGGGGCGGCAGGCGCTGACTGTTTCGGGCGGAAAGCACGCAAGGGCGAGGAGATCACTTTGCTTGGATAGGATGACAATGGGGACCCACCAGGTCCATAGCCTCACGTACGCAAGTGCCTCCTTATTATATATATATATATATATATATATATATATATATATATATATATATATATAACTATAATTTATTTTGCTTCCTCCTGGTTTCCTGACATCACGGTCCCACACCATTGTCTACCTATGTACTCCCTCCTTTCCGGTTTATAGGGATTATCTCAAAATTTTAGTTTTTCCATTTTCTAAGGCTCAATTTGGTTGTTTTCCATCACATGTTCAGATTCCAAGGTGCATTAAATCATTGCATGCAAGTATTAAGAGAAAATTGACCAATGCATGCATGCATTGCAATTAATGCATTGATAAACATAATTTTTTTGAGGATAACAAGAGCATTAATTAGGTGCTTTTGCAAAACTAGAAAAAGTATTCCACCACTCGCCATCTACCTTGATTGGTGAGATTTTTGAATTGAGCATTATAAACCGGAAAGGAGGGAGTAGTCAATAAACGAGAGAATTGCACAAGAAGCGGCCGGCAGCTGGGACCAAGCAGCTCGAGCAGTATTTGTGTTTTTGAGGTGTGAGCACTACAGAGTTTTTCGATGTTTACCCCAGATATTAATTTTTCTCCTCTGAACAACAACAAAAACATCGCTGCAGGTATTAACTGGGTAGGCTGTGGCCCGTCTAGCCCAGGCCAGATATCCAGCCCAGATATTAATTTTTTTCAAGCTGAAAATGGCTAGCCCAGCTATACTTTTTTTTAGGAATACCCAGGCAAGGTCAAGTTGTTATTCTCCGCCCCGCTGGGCTGCAAATCTTTCCTAGGAGGGATGCATTAGGCTTAACAAGAAAATGGGCTTTAAGAAACAATAAATGGGATGTAATTATAAAAAATGCACCAAACAGTGATTACTTTATAAAATATTATTTTTTGGAAAATTGAAAATTTTAATTTCATTAATTGTTGCGAGCGGAATGTTTTGTTGGATTTTTACGCAATATAAATTTATATTGAAATTGTATTTAATCTGACTAAAATTTCGGGATAAAAATATTCGGATCCCATCAAAATGTGGGAAATTTTATTGAATTCTGTTTTGAACGGTTGGTTGAAATGGGCTGTACTTTTAATAAACTGTAAATGGGTTGTAGTAAATTCCATTAGAATTCAAAAATGGGCTAAACATTCTTACAAATCTCAAATGGGCTATAAGTTCTCTGCCACACACTTCTGGCCTTACTAAGTTGACGCGTCCCCTAAAAAAACAGAGTTAACGGGTATGCAAGGCTTTGTTAACTTATAGTCAACACACGGTTCTAGCAGCAGTGGCCGTTGGATGTCCATCCAACAGATGCCATGCTTCTTCTTCAATCTCGGATATTCTAGCTTCACCCGCCCAAAAAATGATTCATCCCCCTGACATCTGGGGGCGCACCGTTTCGGAAGTTGGCCTGTGGGCCTACTAAGTTGACGTACCAAGGGCTTTGTCAACTTAGTCAATATAAACGATTCTAGCTGCAGTGACCGTACGATGTCCATCCAACGGCCGTCGTGCTTCTTCAACCTCTGGTCTTCTTGCTCTAGCCACTCAAAGCAGCGCCGGTCGTGCTGCCTGCTCCTGCTTCCCGTGGCCAGCTGTGCTGTCGTGGAGGCCTCACCGCCCCCTACTAGTCCCACCGCTGGCCAGGCCATCCCTCCACTCACCCACTGACCCACACCCCCTGTTATTCTGCGGCGACGGCAGCACAGCCGAACCAGTGAACCCTCGTACTCCTCTCTGTGTGTGCATCCACTGCCGCGTCTTCCCTGGCTCCGCGTCATCCCCTTCCTAGGCCTCGCCGTCGTCCACCGCCGTGGTGCTCTTGGCGCGGCGTGGTCAACATGTTCAAGGAACGACTTCCATCGGACGTGGACTGTACATGGAGAGGCTGACAACTGGGTCCATGGAAGCCGCAAGGAAGTGCCTCCTTATTACGCGCAAAATAATTATTCCTCCACCTGACAACAGGGACCCACCAGACGGGCCACCGTATTTCGTGAAAAAAATGATTCGCCCCCTGACTGCTGGGACCCACGAGCTACATCTTCGCACGCAAGGAAGTGCGTCCAAAAAATAACGACTCGCCCCCCTGACTGCTGGGACCCACCAGCAACATCTTCACACGCAAGGAAGTGTGTCCAAAAAAAACGATTCGCCCTCCGACTGCTGGGACCCACCAGCTACACCTTCGCACGCAAGGAAGTGCGTCCGGGCAAAAAAAAACGATTCCCCCCCTGACTGCTGGGACCCAACAGTTACACCTTTGCACGCAAGGAAGTGCGTCTGGGCAAAAGAAAAACGATTCGCCGCCCCTGACTGCTGGGACCCAGCAGCTACACCTTCGCACGCAAGGAAGTGCGTCCGGGCAAAAAAAAATGATTCGCCCCCCTGATTGTTGGGACCCACCAGCTACATCTTCGCAGGCAAGGAAGTGCCTGACAGTCGGGACCCACCTGGTCGAAGCGTACGTAGCGTTGTCATCTTGGTCACGAACGTGTACGTACATACTGGTCGATGTAGAGGCGCGCACGTGTCGTAGTAGAGGCGCACACGTGTCGTAGTAGAGGCGCGCACGTAGCATGTACACGTACGTACAACGGCCAGGGTGCAAGAAAGAAAATACGGCCACGTATGTGTACATACGGGCGGGGTCTCGAACGGCTAGTCGCGCATACGTACGGCGAGGGCTCGTGTTCATGGGGAGGCAACGGAATGCGTCGTATTCATGGGGAGGCAACATAATGCGTCATGTTCATGGGGAGGCAACGGAATGCGTCGTGTTCATGGGGAGGCAATGGAATGCGTCGTGTTCATGGGGAGGCAACGGAACGCGTGGGAGCCAACTGGCTTGGACGGAACAGGCGATGGAAACGAGGCCTGGTGTACCGCATAACGGAGGAAACGGACCTCCTACGGTCAAAACGGGGGTCCTGTTGATCGGGAGGGGTGTGGCATACCGCATAACAGAGGAAACGGACCTCCTACGATCGAAACGGGGGTCTTGTTGATCGGGAGGGGTGTGGCATACCGCAAAACGGACGAAATGGACTTGTGTTGGAGCGCTACGGTCGAAACGGGGGGGAGGGGTGTGGTGTACCGCAAAACGGGACTCCACGGGATACTATTCATCTCCACCGTCGACCTCCTCCAGCCTCCACGGGCTACCGTCGACCTCCTCCAGCCTCCACGGGCTCCTGTTCATCCAGCCTCCACCGCGCGCTACTCCACCGGCTACTGTTCAACCACCCCTCCACGGGCACCCCTCCATCGTCTACTGTTCATCCAGCCCTCCACACCACGGGGTCCTGTTCAACCATCCCTCCACCATCTACTATTCATCCAACCCTCCACACCACGGGTTCCTGTTCATCCAGAGGCAACGCCACCGCTCACTGTTCATCCAAACCCCCCCGCAACGCTCAGAGCTCATCCAATCGATCGGCTTCAGTTAGCAGCAGTAGCGAAGGAATCGCTCCATCGGGTTCAGTTAACAGCCATCGATCAATCGCTTAGGTTCAGTAACGCGTAGCCTGCAGTGCAATCGCTCGGGTTCAGTTAGAGCCCAACGCCTCGCTCGGCTTCAGTTAGAGCCAACGCCTCACACACACGCGCGTACGTACGAGAGAAACGCGCATCGCTCTGCCCTTGACCTCCCACCGTAACCGGCAACTCCCCGAAATTTTCCTCCCCCTCACTTCTACCACGGTTTTTTCCGTCATGGACGGCCCAAAGAATGTCATGCAGCTGCGTCTCCGGCCCGCCCAGGATGAAAAACCCATTTTATGTCATGATTTTTGGTCATAGAAGTAGGAGTCCACCACATCTATGATGATACCGAGTTTTGTCATAATTATCGTCATAAAAGTGTCATATGTATGACAGAAAAAAAATTTGTTTGACCCAAAATGTCACGGATGTGTCTTTTTTTGTAGTGATGATACTAAGCTTGTTGACTTTGTTCAAGGTGACTCATCCAAGCAGTTCAGTATCAGTGCTAATTTGGATCCCAAATAGGAAAGCGCGCTCATCGAGTTCATCCGTGAGAACTGGGACATCTTTGCATGGAAACCTTTTGACATGCCAGATGTACCGAGAGAACTCGCTGAGCACACCCTTAACATTGATCCAAAGTTTAAGCCAGTCAAGCAGTTTCTTCGGCGGTTCAATGAGGAGAGGCAGAAGGCCATTGGTGAGGAGGTAGCCTGGCTCTTAGCAGCTGGGTTCATCATTGAAGTTTTTCATCCAGAGTGGTTGGCCAACCCGGTGCTTGTGCTTAAACAAAATGGCACTTGGCGTATGTGTGTGGATTACACGGATTTAAACAAGGCTTGTCCAGCTGATCCCTTTGCTCTCCCTCGTATTGATCAAATCATTGATGCTACGGCGGGTTGTGAGCGTTTGAGTTTTTTGGATGCTTTCTCTGGTTATCATCAGATCAAGATGGTAGTTAAGGACCAGGAGAAGACGGTGTTCATTACTCTGTTTGGAGCCTTCTACTATGTATCAATGCCTTTTGGGCTCAAGAGTGCCCTGGCGACTTACCAGCGGTGTGTGCAGAATTGTCTTCACAATCAAATTGGGCGCAATGTTCATGCTTATGTGGACGATATAGTGGTGAAATCTAGAGAGAAGGAGGCCTTGATAGATGATTTAAAGGAAACCTTTGACAATCTTCGGGTCGACAAAATGATGCTTAACGCGGCCATGTGTGTTTTTGGTGTGCCTGCAGGCAAGCTTTTGGGTTTTCTGGTTTCTAACAGAGGCATCGAGGCTAACCCGGAGAAGATCAAGGCCATCATCTCTCTAGCTAAACCAGCATGTATCAATGATGTTCAGTGTTTGGCGGGTCGTATCGCTGCTTTAAGCCGGTTCATAAGCCGGTTAGGCGAGAAGGCCATACCCCTATATCAAATGATGAAGAAGACGGATAACTTCGTTTGGAGTGACGCTGCCAACGGTGCTTTTGAAGATTTGAAGAGACAGCTGACTGTGCCGCTGGTTCTTGCCGCTCCCATTGATAAGGAGCCCTTACTATTATATGTGGCTGCTAACATGCGTGCCGTCAGCGCACCAATGGGGTGGAATGCATGGAGGCAGGCAAGGAACACCCAGTTCAGCGGCCGGTTTACTACATTAGCGAGGTGCTTATTGAGTCCAAGCAACGGTATCCGCATTGGCAGAAGCTCGTTTTATGGGGTGTTCATGGCAAGTCGAAAGCTTAAGCAATATTTCCTGGGCCACCCCATCACTGTGGTTAGTTCTGCTCCTTTGGGGGATATCATTCAAAACAGGGAGGCCACAGGACGAATCGCCAAGTGGGCCATTGAACTTGGGCCTCATGGTTTAAAGTATGTGCCACACACTGCTATCAAATCTCAAGCATTGGTGGATTTCATCAACGATTGGACAGAGTTGTAGATGCCCGAAGAAAAGCCGGACAACACATATTGGACTATTCATTTTGACGGGTCCAGACAGTTGGAGGGCTCGGGGGCTGGAGTTGTTATAGCTTCCCCTCGAGGTGACAAATTTTGTTATGTGTTACGGTTGATGTTTCCCTGTACTAACAATGCAGGTGAGTTCGAAGCCTTACTCCATGGTCTCCGGATGGCTAAGGAGATGAGCTTAAGCCGGGTAAGGTGTTTCGGTGACTCAGATCTGGTGGCTCAGTAGGTATCAGGCAAGTGGGATTCTAAGGATCCTCTCATGGCGGCTTATCACCGTGAAGTCGACGCCATTGCTGGACACTTCAAGGGTTATCAAGTGGAGCACATTGACCGTAGAAAGAATGAGGCGACTGATGCTTTAAGCCGACTGGGCTCTCTGCATAAGCCGGAGCCGCCTAATACTTTCTTGGATATTCTGCATAACCCTTCTATCAAGTTACCAACAGAGGAGGATTTGGCTGTTCCTAACCCGGAAGCACAATTGGTGGCGGCTCTTCATGTCATTCCAGATTGGACACTGCCATATTTGGCTTATATGACCTGGGGCAAGTTGCCTGAGGATGAAACCTTGGCCAGACAGATAACCCGACAGTCTAAGTCAATGACGATTGTCAGTGGCGAGTTGCATCATCGTAGCGTGACATGGGCGTTTCAGTGTTGCGTATCCCCTGAAGAAGGCCAAGAAATTCTACGTGAGATTCACGAAGGGAATTGTGGTCATCATGCCGGGTCAAAATCACTTGTGGCTAAGGCTTTCCGCCATAGATTCTATTGGCTGACGGCTCATGCTTATGCGGAGGACCTGGTTAGTAAATGTGACGGCTGTCAGAAGTTCTCAAGACGGGCTCATGTGCCGGCTTAAGAATTGAGGATGATTCCAATTACTTGGCCATTTGAAGTCCGGGGGCTTGACATGGTTGGGCATTTCAAAAGGTCAAAAGATAAAATGACCCACCTCTTGGTGGCAGGTGATAAATTTACAAAGTGGGTTGAGGCAGAGCCAGTCAGTAAGTGTGATGCAGCTATGGTGGTTCAGTTCATGAAGAAGGTGAAATTTTGCTTCGGCTTTCCACACAACATTATAACTGACAATGGCACTAATCTTTCTAAAGGCGCCATGGAAGAATTTTTTCAACGTGAGCATATTCGGCTTGATGTTTCATTAGTGGATCACCCCCAATCCAATGGCCAAGCTGAGAGAGCTAATCAGGAGATCTTGAAAGGCATCAAGCCCCGACTTTTTGTCCCCCTGCAGCGGACGCCGGGTTGTTGGGTTGAGGAGTTACCCTCTGTGTTATGGAGCATCAACACTACTCCTAACAGATCTACAGGTTATACGCCTTTCTTCATGGTTTATGGAGCTGAGGCGGTTCTCCCTAGTGACATCCGTCATGAATCACCTCGCGTGGCGGCTTATGTGGAGGCGAACAATGAACAGGCGCGTCAGGATGCTCTTGACCTGTTAGATGAATAGCGTGACTTGGGAGCAGCTCATTCGGCGATTTACCAACAGGACTTGCGACGCTATCACAGCCGCCGGGTAAAGTCCAGAGCCTTTCAGGAAGGTGATTTGGTGCTTCGGCTCATCCAGGGTCAAAATGATGCGCACAAGTTATCCCCACCTTGGGAAGTGCCTTTTGTGGTCCACAAGAACTTGAACAACGGGTCATATTACCTTATCGATGTTCGAGAGCACAAAGACTCACGTAAGTCGGAGGAGGAGACCCGCCGGCCGTGGAATATCGCTCATCTTTGGCCTTACTACACTTGAGCCATCGGCTCTCCTAATGTACATATTTTGACAATGAATATATTATGATAAATAATAAAGCAGGACCTCTATCCTTTTTACCTTCCTCAAAGGTAAATTTGTCATTGTTATTATCATCATTATCTCACATGATTACCTGGGGGCTGATCATATTTGATCTGGCTTAACCCGCTTGATCCGGCTTACGATCGTATTCGAATCTAGCCGTTAAAAATTATGGTCACTAGGGGGCTTCCTGTTCAAACATAGGTCGTATTCGAACCAAAGAGAACATAGCTGTCGGTACCCTTTTGATTGGCACACTGCCGAGCTCACTATGTGGCTTCTTGATCGTATTCGAATCATAGCTTAACCCCTTTTGGGAACCGACTTTGATCGTATTCGAATCAGAGTCGTTAAAAAACACTCAAGGTCATAAGAGGGCTTCCTGTTCAAACATAGGTCGTATTCGAACCAAAGATAACACAACTGTCGGTACCCTCTTGATCGGCACAACACCAAAGCCACTGGGGGCTACATGATCGTATTCGAATCCTAGCTTAACCCCTTTGGAACGGTTTACTAATCGTATTCGAATCAGCAGCCTTGTATTTTTTTATATTCTATTTTGGTATAAGTTTTCTTTGGAAGCACCCTTTATTTGACTTGAGACTTTTTCTGAGGTTTACAAGTATAAGTGTGGTTATTTCTAACCCGGCTTAATATTGACTGATGAGTCATCGATATATGAGCATCATTATACCTTTGAAATTTCGGGTGCCTGAAGACTGGGTTATCACCCTTACCAACCGGGTCATATGAGCCGGTGGTGCAAATTTAAAAGGTCGCAGGTGTAAGATCATAGTTGTGTTTTTCACAACAAACTTATCTGTGACTCTTTTATATTGAGTTATTTTTACCCACTTGGCGATAAGCCGCCAAGGGATCTTGTGGTCTGTTTTCATATGCAGGACAGTTAACAGGTCTGGTCAAGCATACGGTAAGCAGATGAAAAGTAACACGGGTGGATATATAACACGGTAGCTTAATGACGTTAAGCATTGAAACGTGCACGGCCAAAATAAAGTTATTTCTATTCTATTACATGACTCCCTGAGTCCAAATGAGTCCCATTGTTTTTTCAGTACGTCACAGGTATGAGTTGTCATGGCAGGTTAGCCTTCATGATTGGCCTGAAGCGTCCGGGTTAGCCCTCTTCGCGTCTTCGCCCTGCTCCCTGTCCTGGAAGGTTGACGATGACCAGTCAATGTTGTTCAAAGCTTCAAATTCAGCTTCATCATCAACTAGGCCGGCCGGGTCAACTTCAGGGGCGAAGGTGTGCTTATGGAGTGGGGGAATCAGACTGGTCACTTCATAGTGAGGTGTTGGAATTCTCCGGTTCTCTTCATCATAACCCGCTTGGTACTTGGTAAGATCCACTTCGTTTGCTATCAGGGTAGCCACGGGGCGTATCTCCTTTACGCAAGTGGTAAAATCTGCTTGTTCAAAAGGAGTGCCATCTTCCTTCAAGCTTGGATAGCCGGTGGCAATGTCGGACGGGTCTAGCTCTGGTAACCAAGCCTTGGCCCGGCTTAAAGCATTTACCGCTCCGGCTCTTGCAGCTGACCGTCTCAGTTCATTGAACCGTTGGGGTAGCACGGACAGCTTCTTCAAGACCTCTACCAGGAGGGTAGGCACTTCATTTGACAACGCCACTGTGGCTAATGAGCGTTGAGACCCGGTGTACAATTGCTCCACCAGGGTGTACACTGCTTTCAGTTTGATTAGCATCTCTTGGTTCAAATTGAAGCTTCTAGGGCCTGCATAAACATGATCAGGTGAGTCAAATCCAAATTATATGATCAAATGAAAGGATCAAATGTTTAAATGCTTGCAGGGCGACTTACCAAAGATTGCCGAGACCATCTGAGAGACATGGCGCTTTAAGCCGGTTAGTTCACCGGTTGCTTCTTCCAGAGCCGCCTCTGCCTTCTCAACTCGGTTGATCAATGTAGTTTTCTCATCAGCCCAGGTTTTCTTTTCAGTTTCAAATTCTTTCTTCAGTTTTTCTTGCTTAGAAATGCTGAATTTGAATTTGGTGTCGGCCTTTTGGAGTTCCGTCTGTTGGGATTCCAGGCGGCTCTTCAGATCAGTCACCTCTGATTCGAGTTGACTCGTGGCGGCCTATACGGGTCAAAATCAAGCTAATTTTAATACAATGTTAAAGTCCCAAGCCTTTTGCAAGCAAAAACGCTTGGCACTTGGGGGCTAATGTTTACTGAAGAAATTCTATTTTCAGTGGCGGTTCATAACATGGCGGTTCATAACATGGCAGTTCATAACAGTAAGTCCCAAGCATTTTGCAAGCAATAATACTTTGGCACTTGGGGGCTAATGCATATTGCTGTTCAAAGCTATGTAAGTGTTTTTCATCTCTATTCTAAGAACCGGCTCAACCATGTTGGTTAAGCCGCCCCTTGGGGACTACAGAGTAAGCCGGAGTTTCTTCCATGTTTTGTCCATCTATGCTGCTAATGTCGCTAAATTTGTTTCTAAGTCTACATCATATTAATATTAAGCAATAGACTTGGGGGCTGGCGTAGTAAAGATAAATGAATACAGAAAAAGGGTTGTACCTCAAATTTTTGGTACATTTGCTTCACCATGTCAATTTCAAGGTTTCGGTTGCTGTGCACTTGGCTCATGTAGCCAGAAAAGATGTCTCCAATACTCATGTGAGCATAATTCGCAACATCAAGCTTGACCCGGCGGTGGTCCAGAAGTTCTTCCTTGGCAGGGCACTTTGCCAGTACAGTCGGCCTCCCCGGCTCAACAAAGTCGCATCTGGTGATCTCAACGTCAGTATTTTGAGGGTCATCAGTCCTAACCGGGCTAGGTGCTTCTGGATTTTCTGATTCATTGGCGGCTTGTTCAGCGGGCAGGTCAGTAGCGGGAGTTGGTAAGTCTTGAACTGGCTTAGATGGCGGCTCATGGATTGACGAGTCCGGCACAACTGTTTCAAGAACCGGCTCAGTCACGACCGTGTCTTCAGCTGGCTTGTTTTTCCTAACCCGTTTGCTGGGCTTGGCTTGTCCACTGCGTCAGAATAAAGGTTAGTATAGATGCAAGGGGTTAAAGTAAATACAAGATAAGCAGATTATTATACCCTGGAGCAGTCTTGAAAGCCGGCAGGTTGGAGTGCATTGAGTTGCCGGAAGAAGGGGAAGTGTCCTGGTAATCTGAGTCAGAAGAATTGAGCGGTTGACGAGTAAGACCCGCCAAGGGATAAAAGGTATTTAAAACAGAAGTGACCTCATTCTGGCGCTTCCTTGGGGTGTTTGGTAAGCCGGAGGAGAGCTCCGCATCCTTGCTAGTCCGGGTCTGCCTCTGGCTCTCATGAATCTGCAGCTTCAAAATAAATTGAGGATCGTGATGAGCTAAAGGATGGGAAAACCTTACATTCCGGGTCACTCTGCGGATTTTCCGTCTTGGCAAAGGCTCGGAGTCAGAGGAAAGGATAGTTACCTCATCAGCCTTGCTACGGCTTGCTCCTGTGTCCTCCTGCTGATAATCAGTGTCAATAAGATGGTTAAAAAATGAGCCAAGGGAGTCAAGGGCTACCTTCGACTCAGAAGAGTCTGCTAGCTGAAGCAGGTCAGAGGCGGTGGCTTTTTTGCCTTTCCTCTTGGCAGCCTCTTTCCTGGCGGCTTTCTTCTCCTTCCTGGCTCTCTTGGTAGCCTCATGGTCATATTTGACCTTCCAGAATTTATCACCCGTCTGTAGGAAATTAGCAGAGGTATAAATATGGGTGAAGCCATGGAAAAATCAAAGTAATTAATTCATATGGGCGGCTTACCTTTGGCGCTGGGTTAGCCTTGCAGGAAGGGGCTAAGCCCACTCTACTACAGTCAGCTAGGCTCTCATTCAAAAGAGACTTCATCATATCGGCAATGATGTCTTCTGGCAAATCATCAGGGTTGTGATGTGGAGGGTCATCCTTCGCTCCTGTATAATCACACATCAAACCGGGGCGGCGGCTCAACGGAATAACCCGCCAGGCGAGCCAAACCCAGACCAGGTCGATGTCTGTTAGCCCGTTCCCCAAAAGAGCCTTGATCTTGGCCAAAGTGGGGGCGAGTGATTTGCGTTCGGCGGCTGTAATCTTGTCAGGCAAATGATGGTTGGGCCCGAGACGAAGAGCACGAAAGATGGGCAGAGGGTTTTCACCAGCCGGAGAGGTATCTTGGCAGTAAAACCACGTCATATTCCAATCTTTGGGGTGGCTCGACGGGTTGGCGTAAGGAAAGATCACATCCCTACGGCGCTGGATTGATACACCGCCAAGCTCTAAGCTCTGTCCGCTAGCGCACTCATTCTGGCGGTTCAAATAAAACAGTTCTCTGAAGAGCAGCAGATTGGGTTGTTCTCCAAGGTATACTTCACTGAATACTTGGAAGTTGCAGATATTAGACACGAAATTGGGTCCAATGTCTTGGGGGTGAAGATCAAAGAAATGCTGCACATCTCTGAAGAATTTTGATCCAGGCGGAGTGAAACCCCGGTTCATATGATCTGTGAAAACAACAACTTCTCCATCTTTGGGTTGAGGAAATTCCTCCTCCGGGTCAGGAGCACGATAAGGAATGACTTCTTTTTTCGGCAGATAGCCGGTCTACACAAAGTCATCCAAAGTACTGTCAGTGACAATGGATTTAACCCAGCTGCAGGAGGTAGCTGCCTTTGGTGCCATTCTGATTGAAAGCCTAAAATAAAGTAAAAGTTCCGGTTCAAATTTAAGCCGGGCAGGAAAAAATACTGTGCATATTCAAGATGGCGGCTTACGAAGGGGCCTAATGGTATAAGGATAATTATGTCATGGTTATTTAAGCCGCCATAGGTTCTATAAGCCGTCCGGATTATTTAAAACCGCCGTGGGTGGACAGAATTATCAATTGAGCATGGTCTCTTTAAAGTCGGTGATCAGAGTCGCCATGGCTAGATGAATCTAACAGTTGCCGATTTTGCCTAAGTGTTGCATAAATAGGTTTCACAAACTGAAGCTATTATTTTGGATCAAACAGACGTTCAGAAAAGGAAAAATTCTAGACCGAAAAACATGGTGCAGAGAAGTTCATGCGTTCTACTGAGGATTCTTACAAAGAAAGAAGATCTGCTAGTGCTAAAAATGGATGTGGAGCAACTACCACACGAGATCTACACTATCGTTGGATCAAAAAAGCTGCGGCAGAAGCAAATGCGAAGAACTAGGATGAACTGTACAGAAGAATGTACTAGCCCTAGCACGGATCATGACGCAGAAAGGGGAAAACATACTGCAGGAGATCTACAACGGAGGGGCGCCGACGTTCTCTGGTCAGGTTCAGGTTGATGCAACAGCCAAGGTCGACGGAGATGAGATGCGCGCTGCTGCGGCGGCGGAGCTCCAGTGACAAGCGGCGGCAAGAGGAAGAAGATGCGGAATGGGAAGAATGAGGAAGACCTAGTCGGGTCTATTTATAAGGAAGGGCCAAATAAAGAGCGCGAAAAACGAGGAGGCCGAAAATATGAGTTATCCAACTAAAAGGACGCCTCGATTTTTGGGATGGCCATCAAGACAAAGATCTGTTGGGATGCATAGGATAAAACCTGCTTTTATGACAGGTAACGTCATGGCGGGTTACCACAAATCCATAAGATGACATCATGGTGGGTTACAATTTTTTTATAAGAGCAGAAGATTTTTCTTAAAGTGTCGAGGAAACTGATCCACGAACACCTATGGGACCGGTGGACCGAGCCCCTTTCGGTTCGGCGGGGGGCGGAGATCGCATGAAGAGCGGATCGAGGCGAAGCACACGAGCAGTTTACCCAGCTTCGGAGCTCTCCGGAGAGATAACACTCCTACTGCTGCATGTCTGAGTGTATTGAGTTCTTGCTCGGGAGCGCTGAGTGCTGCAGTACACACTAGTTGCTAACGAGACCGAGCGTGAGTGTTTTTCTGCCTTCGAACCGAACCCTCTCTACATTGCGCATGGGCCTCCTTTTATATGCTAAAGGGGTCTCCGACATGTGGCAACGTAGACAAGGGTAAAATGGAAAAGGAATTGCGGTTGGTACAACTACCTGTACAGTGTATCTTACCTAACCCTGACGGCAGGGGACAAAGGCATTAAATGCCCGTCTGCATCGCCCAAATAGTGCAAAAAGGGACCGTCAGGGACGCCACCGCTCGCCACGATAGCAATCTTGTCAGCGTCGCTTGCCACCGCGCACCGCTGGCTGCACAGCCTCTTGCCACGCGCGCCTGGAAAGGCCCCAGGGCGACACGTTGGTGGATGTGCTGGAGCGTTGGGTACAGAGTGGTAGCTTGCCGCGGCAAGAGCCTTGCCGCGGTCGTTGTCTTGTCATGTCCGGAAGCTTGTCGCTCACCGGGCCTTGCCGGGATGCGTAGCGCGTCGCGGCAAGTTCTTTGAGATGCCTTGGTTGGCCTTCCCGGCAAGCTCCTCTTGCCGAGGCCTTGTCTCCTTAGCTTGAATACTTTGTTCTTGAATGGCTCCAAAGGAACCACGGAGGACCTTGGCGGTCACCCGGCAAGCCTTGCCGCGAGGTGCTGCAACTGCCCGTGCACAAGTTCGGGATACTAGGGTACCCCTACTCTAGTACACCGACAGGAGCCCCCGGGCCTGGGCCACACACGGTGCCGAGCGCTGTTGGGCCAGGCCCAAAACAGGGCACGGGCACGCGCGGCCTGGGTTACGCCGTATCTCACTCCGTATCCACCGCTCCCTCCTCGAACGGCACGCGTCGAATGCGACGTCGTGGGAGAGATCATGGGTGGTTTCTTTATTCGGAAAGGCGGAACGTCCGCCCCCTCCCTCTTTATAAGCAGGGGAAACAGGGGCAGTTCGCCCATCTCACCGGTTGCTACTCCAATCTCAAAAATCTCCGCCGCTCCCCCCTTCTCCCCAAAGCTGAAAGAGAGCAGCGCTCCGCCCCCCATCGCCACCGGCACCACCAACGCCGTCGATCTCTCTCACCACCTCCGCCATGGCTCCGAAAGCCGGGAAGGCTGTGAAGTCGGCCGAGGCGCAGCAGCTCGTGGCGCTGCGAAAGGAGCGGGCAATCTTCCCCCCTCAGCTCGCCGCGAAGGAGCTGAGGGAGTATTACTACATCTTCTGGTCGACGGAGACGCGAGCGCATCCGCGCACGAAGGTACTCTCAGCTGCCGCTTCGGAACTGGCTTCGAATGGATATCCCTTCTTCGCGTTGTTCTTCTACTGCGGGCTCTGCCCTCCTTTCTCTGAGTTTTTCTTTTTGAGTATTTGCTTGACTTTTCTCCCTTTCCCGGTCGTCAGATCCATCTGCCACGGAGCCGATGGAAACCGAGGTCGCCGGCGAGGAGAACACGCGCGGAAATACCGACGATGCCGCTGCCACCGAAGAAGAGGCCGGCGCTGATGATCCCGCCGGTGAAGAGGCCGCCAAAGCTGCCGCCGCAGAAACTGGCGAGGGGTCCGGCGATCGCACTGACGGCCCCGAGGCCGCAGGAGCGTCAGGTGCTACGCCGACCGCCGATCCCTCCGCTGCTGCTACAGCGTCAGGCTCCGAAGAGCCCCAGCCTGGCGCCTATTTGAAGGCCGGCGATGGCATCTTCATCAAGCTCCCCTGGGCGTCGAGCTCCAGGGTGCCAATCGAAGGAGAAACCTTTGATGAAGAGTTGCTCGCCTCCGCTGGGCTGACGCTGGTCGACGCGCCGAGCAGCAGCGGCGGCGAGCCTGAGGAGGAGCAGCTGCTGCGGAAGCTATTGTCGCTCTACCGCACCCGACAGGCCAAGCTGGCATCCCGAGAAGCGCTTGTCGCGAAGGCGGGAGTGGACATCGACAAGCGCACGGAGGAGCTCCGGGGCTTCAACCAGGAAGCTCTCCGGTCCCTGGCAGCGGAGCGGGAGCAACTCACCGAGGAGCGGAAAGCCTTCCTCCTCGAGAAGGCTGAAGTTGAAGAACAACAGCGGCTTGCCGCCGAGAAGCTGTCTGCGCAGGAAGGCGAGTTGGCGCAACGGAAGGTCAACCTTGACAGCCACGAGGAGGAGCTTGCCGCGCGTGAGCAAACATTCGGCGGGGCTCTCAAGGAAGCAGAGGATGCTGCCGTAGCTGCCGAGGCCGCCAAGAAGGAGCTGGAGACGAAGGTGGCGCAGCTGGAGGCCGATCTCAAGGTGAGCGGCGAGGAGCTTGCTGCGCTCAAGCGTGAGCGCGAGAAAGACGCCTACACCCATGGCGAGCTGCAGGGTCGTCTCGCCGAGAGGAGCAAGGAGCTTAGTGCTGCCAAGGACTCCAACGCGGATCTTGAGTTGAAGCTGACTACTTTGACCAAGACGCTGGACGGCGCCAGGGAGTAGGAGGTGGCCTTGAAGGAGAAGATCAAGGCCGATGAGGCGCTGCTGGCGAGTGCTGCTGCCGCCCAGGACGCCTTTAGGGAGACTGTGGAGCACTGGACTGAGGGTCTCGTGGATGTTGCCGCGGCCATCGACAGGGAGCTGGCGCAGCTGGGGATGGAGGATCTCGGGTACTCCTCCGACGAGCACCTCCACCCCAGCGCCATGCTCAGCTTGTTCTTCAAAGGCGTGGCGACGACCCTCTAGCGACTCCGGGAGAAGATCCCAAAGCAGCTGGCTGACGAGTCGCGCAAGATCTGCGCGGGAGCTCTTCAAAAGGTGCTGGTGAAGGTGGCCTTCCGCAACCCAGGCCTCAACCTCACCAACGTCCTCAGGACCTTGCCGCCGGATGCTGATCTGGAAGCGCTCAAGACCCTTGTCGCACCCATTGTGGACAAGGTGAGCGGGATCAAGAGGGTTGAGGGCGATCGCGTAGATTAGGCCGCCCGTTTTCTCTTTTTTTTTGTCGCTGCTGGTCATGTTATGAGAACAATCTGTTAGTGCTGCGACAAGCTATCTTGTAATATGACTCTATTTTGGGTAGCGATTGCTATGTTATTTCCTTTACTTGATTCCTTCCTTTGTATGTTTTTGCCCTACGCTTTTAGGGACCTTGTCGGCACAGGCACCTTAGCCGCGAGCGCTGAGTGCGGGACGTCAGCAGCCTGCTGGCGGTGCCGCTACCGACAAGAAACCTTGTCGCAACTAGTCGCAGCTCACTTAAGTTGTTGAGCGGACTCGAAACAAAGTAAGGGCGCAACTAGCTACGAGTTGGTTCCTCCGCGCACAGGTTTTCCATACAAAGCACGGTCGTTCAAGGAAGATAACTTAAAAATTTTAAAACTGATTGCTCAAACTTTAGCAACTTAGCTTTTCTGTCGTTTGCTTCCCGGTAAGGCGAAACTTCCTCGAACAACGCTTGGTCCATACCCATTATCTTCTCCTTTCCCCCCGGCAAACTTGTGGGCGAGGGAACCTTCCTTTCTTTGAGAAAGAGAAAGAAGAGAAAATAAAGATATGGAGCCTTATGGCTCGTTATTGCTTACCGGGGGTAGGCGCTGCACAAAGTGTGAGATAATGTATGCAAAAAAAGAGTAGAAAGCATGAAATTGACAAGATGTGCGGAGCACATGAGCTTTCCTTATGCACGGGATCTGCGCCAGGCTTCGTACAAAGGATTACATGCAACATCGGCAAGACTTGTACAAAAGGTGGTTGCCGGAACAGGTTCCGGCAACCGCGCCTTACGGATAAAACTTACGAAGATGCTCAATGTTCCAGGAGTTGCTCACCGGAATGCCATCTTCGGTCTCAAGGCGGACAGCGCCAGGCCTAGTGACTCGTTTCACCCGGTAAGGGCCTTCCCACTTCGGCGTCAACTTGTTGGAATTCTTGGCGGACTGAACGCGCCTAAGAACAAGGTCACCTTCCTCGAGACCTCTGGCATTAACTTTGCGGCTATGGTAGAGACGCAAAGCTTGCTGGTATCGAGCAGCTCGTACAGCGGCCTGAAGATGGTCTTCCTCAAGGAGCAGCACGTCATCTTGTCGCAACTGCTCTTGCTCAAGCTCATCATAAGCGAGCACTCGAGGTGACCCGTATACGAGTTCCGTGGGGAGAACTGCCTCTGCTCCATAGACTAGAGGGAAAGGTGTCTGGCCAGTGGCTCGATTTGGCGTCGTCCTGATCGACCAAAGAACCACCGGCAGCTCCTCAATCTAGTTCTTTCCGCACTTGCGCAGCCTGTCGAAAGTCCTGGTCTTGAGCCCGCGCAGCACTTCAGCATTCACCCTCTCTGCTTGACCGTTACTTCTCGGATGAGCAACAGAAGCGAAGCAGACCTTGGCGCCAAGATCTTGGATGTACTGCATGAAGGTGCGGCTCATGAATTGCGTGCCGTTGTCAGTGATGATCCTGTTAGGGATCCCGAAGCGGTAAACAATTGACCTGAAGAACTTGACTGTTGACTGTGCTGTCACCTTCCTCACTGCTTCCACTTCCGGCCACTTTGTGAACTTGTCGATTGCAACGTACAAGTACTCAAAGCCCCCGATAGCTCGGGGAAAGGGGCCGAGGATGTCGAGCCCCCAGACCGAAAATGGCCAGGATAAAGGGATCGTCTAGAGAGCTTGAGCTGGCTGGTGTATCTGCTTGGAATGGAACTGGCATGCTTCACACTTGGTTACTTGTGCCGTTGCATCCTGGATGGCTGTCGGCCAAAAGAAACCTTGCCGGAACGCTTTGCCGGCAAGTGCTCTTGCGCCAATGTGGTGACCACATATGCCTCCATGTATCTCTGCCAACAGCTTTTGTCCGTCTTCCCGGTGAATACACTTCAATTTCACACCGTTGAGTCTTCTTCTGTACAGTGTGTTGTCGACAAACTGGTACATACTTGACTGCCAGGCTACTCTTTCCGCTTCTTCTTCCTCTTCGGGAAGTTCTCCTGTCTGAAGGAAACGGACAATCTGCTGTGCCCATGCTGGAGCTTGCGGCTCGACAACAAGGACTAAAGGCACATCTGCTGCTGCGGGAACATCCGCTTCTACGGCGAGAACCTGCGGCTCAGCCGGAGCTTGACGTTCCCCGGCAAGCTTGCCGGAGCAAAACTTGTCGGGAGCGTCTGCTTCAACGGAATAAATCCTAGGGCTTGCCGGAGCAGACTGCTCCTCAGCACCCTTGGTGTTGATCTTGAGGACTTTCTTGGCGGCGGCTTCGGGGAGCTCTGCCGGAAAATAGTCACCAGAAATCAACTTCCTCTTCTTGCTCTGTCCAGTTGATGGCGTTACAGACAGTTGAGTCAGTTTGAGCACAAAGATCCCTGGTTCCACAGGTAACTTAAGTGCAGCGCACTTTGACAGGCCATCGGCAATGTCGTTCTGAGCTCTTGGAACATGTTCCATCTATAGGCCGTCAAAGTATTCTTCTAGCTTTCTCACTTCATCAATGTAAGCTTCCATCAACAGACTATGATAATTCTTGTTCACTTGGCGGACGACAAGCTGTGAGTCACCCCTGACAATGAGCTTCTTGATCCCAAGGTCTGCTGTGATCCTGAGACCGGCAAGCAAACCTTCATACTCTGCGGTATTGTTCGTTGCTTGCTCCTTGGGAAAGTGCATCTGGACTACGTACTTGAGGTGCTCTCCGGTGGGTGCAACAAGTAACACGCCCGCACCGGCGCCTTGCAGCGAGAAGGCACCATCAAAGTACATCAGCCACTCTTTGCTTGCTTCCTTGACGGGGATGCTTGTTTCTGGGATTTCTTCATCTTGTGTTGGCGTCCATTCTGCTATGAACTCCGCCAATGCTCTGCTTTGGATAGTTGAAGTGCTCTCAAACTTGAGGCCAAAGCTTGACAGTTCCAGTGCCCACTTGACAATCCTGCCTGTTGCTTCTGGATTTTGCAGTATCCTTTTCAGCGGAAAATGAGTGACGACTGTGATCTCATGTGCTTGGAAGTAATGGCGCAGCTTTCTCGAGGCCATGAGAATGCCGAAAAGCAATTTCTGCACACCAGAGTACCTTGACCTAGCCCCCTGCAGAAGGGAACTAACAAAGTAAACTGGGCGCTGCACCATTCTTTTCTGCATCTTCTCACACGCCTGCGCAGATCCATGTTTGTCGGGACCAGAGCTTGTCGGTGAAGTCCCCTGCTTGTTGTTGGATGCATCTGCCGTGGTTGCCGGCTCATCATCTGCCTCCCTCTTTGCTACTAACGCAGCACTAACCACTTGATTGGTTGCTGCTATATATAGCAGCAACTTCTCTTGTGGCTTAGGTGCGACAAGTGTTGGAGGGGAGGACAGGTATCTCTTTAAGTCCTGTAGTGCAGCCTCCGCTTCCGGAGTCCATTTCATTGGACCTGCCTTTTTCAAAATATTGAAAAATGGCAGGGCGCGCTCAGCAGACCTAGAGATAAACCTGCTAAGAGCAGCTACGCAACCGGCAAGTCTTCGTACATCCTTGACGCGCTTTGGTGCTTCAATCTGCTCAATGGCCTTGATCTTGTCGGGATTGGCTTCAATTCCCAGCTGAGACACGAAGAACCCGAGAAGCTTGCCGGAAGGGACTCCGAACACACACTTCTCGGGGTTAAGCTTGAGGTTGATCTTGCATAGATTTGCAAAGGTTTCGTCTAAATCTTGAATCAGAGTCGCCTTGTCTTTGCTCTTGACCACTATGTCATCCATGTAGGCTTCTACATTTCTGTGTATTTGCGGCTCAAAAGCGTCATGGACTACCCTTGCAAATGTTGAACCAGCATTCTTTAAACCGAAAGGCATCCGTACAAAACAGTATGTGCCACATGGGGTGATGAATGCGGTCTTCTCCTCATCCTCTTCTGCCATGAAGATCTGATGGTATCCTGAGTATGCATCAAGAAATGAAAGCAGGTCACATCCGGCCGTGGAGTCAACAATTTGGTCGATGCGCGGCAAGGGAAATGGGTCTTTGGGACAAGCTTTATTGACATCGGTAAAGTCGATACAAAGCCTCCATTTCCCGTTTGCCTTGCGCACGACTACAGGATTGGCCAACCACGTAGGATGGAGCACTCCTCTGACAAGGCTTGCTGCTTCCAATTTCTTGATTTCTTTTGCGATGAATTCTTGGCGCTCCACTGCCTATTTCCTGACTTTTTGCTTGACGGGCCGCGCATGAGGATAGACGGCAAGATGGTGCTCGATTACTTTCCTGGGAACACCGGGGATGTCAGACGGTTGCCACGCAAACACGTTGACGTTCGCCCGCAGGAAAGCAACGAGCGCGCTTTCCTATTTAGGGTCGAGAGTGGCACTGATGGTGAAGGTACCACCAGTGCCATCCTCATTGGCGGGCACCTTCTTGGTCTCTGGTGGAGCTGCCATTGTCTTCTTACACTTGCCGGTGGAGCTCGATGGTGCGTCCTCGACGGTAGCGCAGCACTCCGAAGAGGTGCGCTTGCCGGAGTGGGCATCAGAACTCTTGCCAGACTTGGTCTTCTTCTTCTTCGCCCCGGGAGCTTCAACGGCAAGTGACTTGCGATCTGTTGCGGCTGCTGCTTCCCGGTAGATCTTGTCGGCGCAGATAAGAGCATCCTTCTTGTCGCCAGGGACAGAGATGACACTTATCGGGCCTGGCATCTTCAGCATGTTGTATGCATAGTGAGAGGCCGCCATGAATTTGGCGAGTGCTGGACGGCCGAGTATCCCATTGTAAGGCAATGGAAAGTCAGCAACGTCAAAAGTGACCCTCTCAGTCCTGAAGTTCAGCTCGCTGCCAAATGTCACCGGCAACGTGATCTTTCCCTTCGGCTTGCTCCTTCCCGGATTGATTCCTTGGAATGTGCCGGTCTCTTCGAGCTCGCCATCAGGGATCTGGAGTTTCTGGAGTACCGCGGAGGAGATTAGGTTCAAGCCGGCCCCGCCGTCAACTAGCATCTTAGTGACCTTGAGGTTGCGGATAGTTGGTGAAACCAACATCGGCAAGCACCCGACCGCAGTTATGCGATCAGGGTGGTCCTCAATATCAAAGATGATAGGCGTGCTGGACCATTTCAGAGGCTTGCGGGACTCAACGGGTGGTTCTGCCGCATTGACTTCCCGCACCCACTGCTTGAGCTGGCGGTGTGAAGTATGCAGAGAAGCACCGCCGTCAACGCACAGGACCTCTCTGGCTTTCTGGAACTCCTGCTCATCGGTCTCGTCATCATCCATATCTTCATCGTTGTCGTCATCTTCATCCTCGTCGCGGCCGCGGGGAGGTCTGTCTTCTTGCCGCTGCTTGGCCTTGCCGCGGCGTCCTCCTCGGCCGGGGCGTTTCTTGCCGGCTCCTCCAGCACCTTCCTGGGCTTTCTCCTTGTCGCGTCGCTTGTATTCAGCCTTTTGCTGCTCGACAAGCTGCTCGACCTTCTTGCAGCTCTGGAGGTCATGGCCCTTGGTGCGGTGGATCTTGCAGTACTGCTTGTTGGTGCCGTCCTGCTTGTCGGCGACCGCCACAGCCTGGTAGTTGGTGCTTGCAGCAATCTTCTCGCCGGAGCTGCCAGCTTGGGCTTTCTTGGCGCCACCTCCGTTGCCGGACTGCTCAACGACTAGCACCTCTCTGCCTTTCTTCTTCCTGTTGTTCCGCCGCCGGTTTTTCTTTGCCGGGGCAACCTCCTCACTATCAGATCCTCCTACTTCTGTATTCTCTCCGGGGAGTTTCCTCCCTTCCTCAGCACGTGCACACTTGTCGACCAGGGCATATAGCTCACTGACGTCTCTGATCTTGCACATCGCCATCTCCTCCCACATCCTGCGGTTTCGCACGTTCTGATGGAACGCGCTGATTACCGCGGCAGGGTGGACATCTGGGATGTTGTGCTGTACGCGGCTGAATCTCTGAATGTACTTGCGCAGGGGCTCTCCTTCCTTCTGGGCGAGCAGATGAAGGTCGCTCTCTTGGCCATGAGGCTTGTGGCCGCCTGTAAAGGCGCCGACAAACTGATGGCATAGGTCTGCCCAGGAGGATATGGAGTTGTCCGGCAAGTGCATGAGCCAGGATCTGACATTGGGCTTGAGCACCAGCGGGAAGTAGTTGGCTAGGATCTTGTCGTCCCGCCCCCCGGCAGCTTGCACCGCGATGGTGTAGATGCTGAGGAACTCCGACGGATGCGATTTGCCGTCGTACTTCTCTGGTACATCTGGCTTGAAATTCTTCGTGCTGGGCCACTGGACTTGCCGCAGCTCACGAGTGAACGCAGGGCAACCTACCGCGTACGGCAAGTCGCCTGGTTCCCCTGGTGCATGCATGTCGACAGAGGGCCCAGCGCGCTGGTCCGATTGACGCCGCGCTTCTCTTCGGCGCTCGATGCGAGTACGAGCGTCTTCTTGCTGTCGTTCGTGAAGAACTTGGCGCTGATTGCGACGAGCTCATGGATCTGATGATGTAGTGGAGTCGCTGTCGAGGTGGATCCGGCGAGTCGGCGATCTTGGCCTTCGGGGTGGAGAGTGCATGGTGGTTGCACCCCCACCGGTTTCGTTGCCATCGGCTCGTGCTTGGCAGCCCTGCCGCGGCAGCGATGTACTCGGCTGCCGTGGCGAAGCCGATGAGACTCTGAATGGTGGCCCTCCATCCATCGATCTTGTCTGCCGTTGGAGGGTAATCCAGGAGCAGTTGAGCTCGCGCCAAAGCTTCTGCTGGAGTGGTGGGCGGCAGTGGCGAACGGTGCGAGGAGCGGGATATGCTCGGACTTCCAACTATGTTAGAAGGAGCAGTATCCCGTCCAGGCGACCGTGTCTCGCTCGTGCCAGCATGTTGGCGTGCATGCTGGTCTTGAGCACCCCGAGATCCACCAGCTCGATCTTGTTCCAACGAACGTATGGCACTGCGAATACCATGACGCTGTCGGTCCTGCGCCTCCTGAGATGGGCGCGGTGCATGTACGGACGCCAAGGTCTCCGCAGCCTTGTCCTTGGACCTGGCAGCACCGTGAGCTCCCTCGTCGATGCCCGTTCTTCCGCCGGCATCTACCCCACCACCCGTTTGCTCCGGTGGTGGTGGGATCGACGTGGACGGAACAGCTGCCGCCGAAGCCTTCTTCTTCGGTGGCATGTCGATGAAGAAGATGAAGATCTAGCTCGTGTGAATGCCGGATCAGGTTCACACAACCTCGACGCCCCCTACCTGGCGCGCCAAAGATGTCGGGGAAACTGATCCACGAACACCTATGGGACCGGCGGACCGAGCCCCTTTCGGTTCGGCGGGGGGCGGAGATCGCACGAAGAGCGGATCGAGGCGAAGGACACGAGCAGTTTACCTAGCTTCGGAGCTCTCCGGAGAGATAACACTCCTACTGCTGCATGTCTGAGTGTATTGAGTTCTTGCTCGGGAGCGCTGAGTGCTGTAGTACACACTAGTTGCTAACGAGACCGAGCGTGAGTGTTTTTCTGCCTTCGAACCGAACCCTCTCTACGTTGCGCATGGGCCTCCTTTTATATGCTAAAGGGGTCTCCGACAGGTGGCAACGTAGACAAGGGTAAAAATGGAAAAGGAATTGCGGTTGGAACAACTACCTGTACAGTGTATCTTACCTAACCCTGACGGCACGGGACAAAGGCACTAAATGCCCGTCTGCGTCGCCCAAATAGTGCAAAAAGGGACCGTCAGGGACGCCACCGCTCGCCATGATGGCAATCTTGTCAGCGTCGCTTGCCACCGCGCACCGCTGGCTGCACAGCCTCTTGCCACGCGCGCCTGGAAAGGCCCCAGGGCGACACGTTGGTGGATGTGCTGGAGCGTGGGTACAGAGTGGTAGCTTGCCGCGGCAAGCGCCTTGCCGCGGTCGTTGTCTTGTCGCAGCCGGAAGCTTGTCGCTCACCGGGCCTTCCCGGGATGTGTAGCGCGTCACGGCAAGTTCTTTGAGATGCCTTTGTTGGCCTTCCCGGCAAGCTCCTCTTGCCGGGGCCTTGTCTCCTTGGCTTGAATACTTTGTTCTTGAATGGCTCCAAAGGAACCATGGAGGACCTTGGCGGTCACCCGGCAAGCCTTGCCGCGAGGTGCTGCAACTGCCCGTGCACAAGTTCGGGATACTAGGGTACCCCTACTCTAGTACACCGTCATAAAGTATAGAAGATTGACATGAACCAGTTCAAATCAATCTGGGGCCTAATGTTGGGGATATAACTATTGGTATGAACTGCCCAAGAGGGCCGGGTTATACTTACAAGTATTCTTGAAGCTTAAGACCCAGGATAGAGATGGAGGTTCAGTTAAGGGCCCAAAGCCCATAGGCGACTTAAGGCCCATAGTGATAAACCGCCATGTATACGTGAGTTGTATTGTAAGGCAAGAATAGTTAAGAGAACGAGCCGGACACTGTTTATGAGCCGCCCGGGACTCTGTGAGCCACAGGGTGTCAACCTCTGTATATAAAGGGACGACCCGACGGTGGTTCAAGACAAGTAACATCAACTCGAGATCTAGGACAAGTGATTCGCTCCCTGGTGATCGAGACATAAGCAATCCCACTCAAAACTGGATCGTAGGCTTTTACCTTCACCGTAAGGGGCCAAACCACTATAAACCTCGTGTCCTTTGTCCCGATTAACCCCTTTAAGCTTCCTAGTTGCGATGGCTCCACGACTAAGTCCTTTCACTAGGACATCTACCATGACAATTCCCCAACAATATCCAAAGCACCGGCATGATCTCCATCGTCACTGGCATGACACCATGATCTCCATCATCATGTCTCCATCGGGGTTGTCATGCCAACCATGCTTCTACTACTATTGCTACCGCTTAGTGATAAAGTAAAGCATTACATAGCGCTTAATGATTGACACACAGGTCATACAATAATTAAAGACAACCCTATGGCTCCTGCATGTTGCCGTATGCATCTACATGCAAGTCGATATAAACTATCACAAACATGATCATCTCATACATCAAATATATCTCATCATGTCTTTGGCCATATCATATCACAACATACCCTGCAAAAACAAGTTAGACGTCCTCTAATTGTTGTTGCATGTTTTACGTGGCTGCTATGGGTATCTAGCAAGAACGATTCTTACCTACGCAAAGCCACAATGGTGATATGCAAGTTGCTATTTAACCTTCTAGAAGGACCGCCTTTCTCGAATCCGATTCAACTAAGGTGGGAGATACACACACCCGCCAGCCATCTTTATGCAACAAAGTCACATGTCTCTCGATGGAACCGGTCTCATGTACGTGGACATGTAAGGTTGGTCTGAGCTGCTTCATCCCACAATACTGCAAAATCAAGAAAAGAATAAGGAAGGAAGCAATCTGAATATCAACACCCACAAACTCCTTTGTGTTCTACTCGTGATGTCATCTACGCATAGACCTAGCTCATGATGCCACTGTTGAGGAACGTTGCATGGGAAACAAAAAATTTCTTACGCTCAACAAGATCCAATCTAGGAGATGACCATATACAATAGGAGAGATTGGATCTACATAGCCTTTTAGATCGCTAAGCGGAAGCGTTAAGAAACGCGGTTGATGTAGTCGAACGTCTTCACGATCCAATTACGATCCGTCCCACGAACTCCCGATCCAAGTGCCGAACAGACAGCACCTCCGTGTTCAGCACATGTAAGGCTTGATGATACCTTCACCTCCTCGATCCAGCGAGCGATGGTGAAGTAGTAGCTCGAGTCCTCCGGCAACACGATGGCGTGGTGGCGGAATCTCAGTAGAGCTTTGCTAAGCACTACAGAGAGGAAGAGGGATGCGAGGGAGAGGAGAGATAACACCGTGGCGTGGAGATGTGCTCTGGGGTGCGGCTGCCCTCTCTCTACCTCTCTATATATAGGGGAAGGGAGTAGGGGGTGGCGCCCCTAGGGTTTCCCCTAGGGGGGCGACGGCTAGGGCAGATGGGATCTCCCCTAGGGTGACTTGCCCCCCAAGCTGGGAGGTTGGAAGCCCTCGGGTGGCGCCCCCAACCCTTCTGGTTACATGAGATGGGGTGAGGGGGGGTGCTCATCCCCTTGGTGGGCTGGTTTGCCCCCTCCCCTTGGCCCATGGCCCCCCAACACTTGCCGGGGCCCCCCGAAACCCCTTTCGGTGATGCAAGTCATCACCCGGTACCCCTTGAACAATTTCGGACTCCAATACCCTTCGCCCAATATATCGATCTTCACCTCTGGACCATTCCGGAGTTCCTCGTCACATCCAGGATCTCATCCGGGACTCCGAACAACCTTTAGTAACCACCATAATGACTCAACTATACTTATACGGTAACCAAATGTTAAGTGTGTAGACCCTGCGGGTTCGAGAACTACGCAGACATGACTGAGACACCTCTACGGTCAATAACCAATAGCGGGACCTGGATACCCATATTGGTTCCTACATATTCTACATTGATCTTATCGATCGAACCTCAGTGTCAAGGATTCAGCTGATCCCGTATGCAGTTCCCTTTGTCTATCGGTATGTTACTTGCCCGAGATTCGGTCGTCGGTATCTCCATACCTAGTTCAATCTCGTTACCGGCAAGTCTCTTTACTCGTTCCGTAATACAAGACCCCGTGACTAACTCATTGGTCACATTGCTTGAAAGCTTATTGTGATCTTGTATTACCGAGTGGACCCTGAGATACCTCTCCGTCATACAGAGTGACAAATCCCAGTCTTGATCCATGCGAACTCAACAAACACCCTCGAAGATACCTGTAGAGCACCTTTATATTCACGCAGTTACGTTGCGACGTTTGGTACACACAAGGCACTCCTCCGGTGTCAGTGAGTTGCATGATCTCATGGTCATAGGAACATATACTTGACATGCGGAAAAACGATAGCAATAAACTTGATACGATCATATGCTACGTTCATAGTTTGGGTCTTGTCTATCACATCATTCTCCTAATGATGTGATCCTGTTATCAAATGACAACTCATGTCCATGACTAGGAAACCATAGCCATCTTTGATCAACGAGCTAGTCCGGTAGAGGCTTACTAGGGACATGTTGTTGTCTATGTATCCACACATGTATTTGAGTTTCCGGTCAATACAAGTATAGCATGGATAATAAACGATTACCATGAACAAGGTAATATAATAATAACCACTTTATTATTGCCTCTTGGGCATATTTCCACAAGTGTTCCAAGATTTATGTCACAAACAACGAATCCACATAGACTACGCATCGATGGCCCACCCCCAGTCCAACGGGCCAATGGACTGATCATGCAAGGTATAATGCCATGGTTCATAATGCCACTCCTTCATCAAAAGGCAACTATGTGGAGGAGCTCCCCTCCATCCTCTGGAGATTACGGATGCTGCCAAACAAATCAATCAGCTACACGCCTTTCTTTATGGTGCATGGAGCAGAGGCGGTTCTACCATCGGACATCAAGTATGACTCGCCAAGAGTTTGCACATATGGAGAGGAGGTTGTCGAGGAAAGCAGGAAGGACGATGTTAGCACAAAGGAAGAGGCACACCTCCTCCCCCTCAAATGCACATGCATCTATCAACAAAAGCTGCCCCAGTACCAAGGCTGGCGCGTACGAGAACGCGAGTTCAGTGCCGACGACCTCGTCCTAGGCCTCAAGCAGAAACCACACAAGAATAAGCTGCCATCCCCATGGTAGGGCCCCTATATCATCCATGAGGTCCTCAACAATAGGGCCTACTACCTCCGCAACAAGAAAACAAGTTAGATCACATCGCGACCCTGGAATGCAAAGCATCTCCGTTAATTTTATGCATAAACATTTAAGTATTACATATGTTTTTGCATAAATAACCTACGAATCTGCATATCATGTATATTTAGCTCAGACATAATTAGGTTGGAAAATAAGGAGGTCCCCAAGACCTCCCTTTTTTTCATTTCCCTTTTATAGTTTGCTAAATAACATGACACACAACTATTCAGCACAAACACTATCATGAACCCCTTGGATAGACAAATCATGGAAGAACAAATGTATCTCTTTGTTGACCCCTCGGCCGCTCCACACAAAGGTTTGCATCGTACTTTCCTGCTTTTTGATTGGACCCTCATGGACGCTTCTTCTACCGACCTCCCACAACTTCGTGCTCCGGGGCTGCTGATTCCACTTGTAAGTTGTGTTGGCTTTGTCCCCAAAGAGGAAGGGATGATGCATCATAGTAGAGGTAGGTATTTACCTCGGTTAGAAACCACGGTTATCAATCCAGTAGGAGAATCACACAACAACTTGTTAGCAACACCTACACACAAAATAACAAATACTTGCACCCAACACAAACAAGGGGTTGTCAATCCCTCGATGGTTAACTGCAAGGATCAAATCTCGTAGTGCTAGATAGATAGATAAAAACACAAAATAAAGTAAAGTAAATAAAAGTGCAGCATATATTTTTGGATTTTAATATATGATTTAGATAGACCCGGAGGCCATAGTTTTCACTAGAGGCTTCTCTCTTCAAGACAGCATACGGTGGGTAAACAAATTACTGTTGGGAAATTGATAGAAAAGTGAATAATCATGAAGATATCTAAAGCAATGATCATGTATATAGCATCATATCCGACACAAGTAGACCGACTCCTTCCTGCATCTACTACTATTACTCCACCCACCGACCGCTATCCAGCATACATCATTCATAAAGAACGGAGTAACGCCTTAAACAAGATGACATGATGTAGACAAAGTAAACTCAATTAATATGAATAAAACCCATCTTTTTATCCTTAATGGAAACGATACAAATACTTGTTATGTCCCTTTCTGTCATTGGGATTGAGCACCGCAAGATTGAACCCATCACAAATCCCCTTTCCCATTGCAAAAAAAAATCGATCTAGTTGGCCAAACCAAATCAATAGATCGGAGAGAAATACAAAGCTATAATAATCATGCATGAAAGAGTTCAGAGAAGACTCAAATAATATTCATAGATAATCTGATCATAAACTCACAATTCATCAGATCCCAACAAACACACCACAAAAACTATTACATCGAAAAGATCTCCAAGAACATCGAGGAGAAGATTGTATTGACGATCAAAGAGAGAGAAGAAGCCATCTAGCTACTAGCTATGGACCTGTAGGTCTGTGGTAAACTATTCACACATCATCGGAGGGGCAACAAGGTTGATGTAGAACCCCTCCGTGGTTGATTCCCCCTCCAACAGAGTGCTAGAAAAGGCCCTAGATGGGATCTGTCAAGAACAGGAACTTGCGGCAGCGGAAAAAGTATTTTGGGTGGCTCTCTTTGGTTTCCCAATTTTAAAGAATTTATAGAGGCAAAATTAGGTCAAAAGGGTGAACGTAGGCCCCACAAGCCACCAGGGCGCGCCTACCCCTTTGGGTGTGCCCTGGTGCCTTGTGGGCTACTCCTTTATCTTCTGGCCCTCTCCCGAAGCATCCGGGGTCTCTTTTGTCTAGAAAAAAATCTCCAAAAAGTTTCGTGACATTTGGACTTTGTTTGGTGATATTCTAAAAAAACAAAAACAGGCAAAAACAGCAATTGGCACTGACACTAAGTTAATAGGTTAGTCCCAAAAATGATGTATATAATTGCTTACAATTGCATATAAAACATCCAAGATTGATACTATAGTAGCATGGGACAATAAAAAATTATAGGTACGTTGGAGACATATCAAGCATCCCCAAGCTTAATTCTTGCTCATCCTCGAGTACGTAAATGATAAAAACATAATTTTTTATGAGGAGTGCTACCCATCATATTCATCATGCAATCTTTCTTTTGTGGCATGAATATTTGGATTCGAGTGGTTTAATGCAATAGTCTATATTTTGACATAAATATATAAATACTCAAGCATACTAACAATCACCATGTCTTTCAAAATACCAATGATAAAGAAAGTTATACCTAGCCCATTGTGCTCAGTCATTAATCCGTTCATGAAACATACTCAACATTAACTACACCCAATGCACAAGTATGACAACAGTGCTCTCCAGTTGGTGCTTATAAGAGAAGATGGAGACTCAAAATAAAAAATGCATAAAAGTAAAATATATAGGCCCTTCGCAGAGGGAAGCAGAGATTTGCATAGGTGCGAGAGCTCAAAGTTTAAAATGAAGATAAATTAATTTTTGGAGGCATGCTTTTCCCGTCAACACCATGACCGAAAGTTTCCAATATCTCCCATGCAAGACACATTATAGGCGGTTCCCAAACAGAAAATAAAGTTTACTCCCCCTCCACCATTCTTTCATAATCCATGGCTAGCCGTATCTACGGGTGCCTCCCAAACTTTCAACTTTCCAAGGGGGAGTTTTTTTCATTTTAATTCATTGTGGGACTGGGCATCCCTATTACCTGCCACTTTCTCGTGCAATGACAAGCGAATAAACACTCATCGTGAGAATAACCAATCTATGAAAGATATTGACCACCCCCTGTCGTTCATGAGCGGCACGGGAACACAAAACGGATATTTTTTTGAATGATTAGAGTTGGCACATGCAAATTTACTTGGAACGACATGCAAATACCACATATAGGTAGGTATAGTGGACTCATTTGGCACAACTTTAGGTTTAAGAAATTGGATGCACAAGCAACATTTACACTTAGTACAGATGGAGGCTAGCAAATAGATCAAGAAGAAACCAACTAGAGAACAAAAACAGTCATAAACATGCATTGAAATAACTAACACTGAATAATGCACGATAAGTAGGATATAACTTCGTTGTTTAACTATTGACATTACGTGCATTGATAGGGATTCACCAACCTTAACACCAATATGCTTACTAAATCTCACTAGCATAACTCACATATTATCATCTTTATATCGCAAAACTATTGAAAGGAATCAAACTTATCATATTCAGTGATCTACATGAATGTTTTTATTATATCCCTCTTGAATATCCATCACATTAGGACCAAATTCATATCTTGTGCATATTACCATTACTATTATAAACTCTAAAAATAATATAAGTGAAGCATGAGAGTTAATCTATTCAAAATATAATCAACATCGTGCTCTACAAGATATAAGTGAAGCACTAGAGCAACTGCCTAGCTCAAAAGATATAAGTGAAGCACATAGAGTATTCTGATAAATCACAAAATATGCGTTTCCCTCTCAAATAAGTATCTCCAGAAAGGATGATTTTGGCAAACTAAAAAGAAAATAAAGACTCATATAATACATGACGCTCCAACCAAAACTCATATCATGTGATGATATAAATATAGCTCCAAGTAATATTACCGATGGTTGGTAGAAGAAAGAGGGAATGCCTTCCGGGGCATCCCAAAGTTTAGTTGCTTGGGAGTCCTAAGATATTACCTTGGGGTGCCTCGGGCATCCCCAAGATTAGGCTCTTGCCACTCCTTATTCCTTCATCCATCGTGATCTCACTCAAAACTTGAAAACTTCAGCACACAAAACTCAACAAAACCTTCGTGAGATCTGTTAATATAACAAAGCAAATCACCACTTTAAGTACTATTGTAAACCCATTCATATTTTATTATAGCATTATACCTAATGTATTCTAACTTCACCACGGCTTATATCCCCCGATACAATCCAAGATCCATCAAAACAAGCAAACAACGCAACAAAAACATAATCTATCAAAAGCAGAACAGTCTGTAGTAATTCGGAAAATAACCATACTTCTATAAATCCAAAAATTCTGAACAACTAGGAAAACATTGGAAATTTTTATATCAATCATATGTAAAAAATTCAGAATTTTATCATGCTCTAGCAAATCTCAACAATTCTGCTACTGGATGCAAAAGTTTCTGTTTTGCACAGAATGAAAGCAACTAACATCCAAATGATCCCAAAGGCTTTACTTGACATAAACACTAAAATAAACTCAAAAACACAACCATAACAGTAGCATAATTGTCTGCACATCAAAAAACAGAAAAATAAACAAGAAATTAAGATAACTATTGGGTTGCCTCCCAACTAGCTCTATTATTTTATGCCCCTAGCTGGGCGTAATGCATAGTTTCAAGTGTAGTCATCTTTCAAATTTATTTCATAGGTAGATCTCATAATATTCATATGGTGGCCTTATTTTATTTCTTGGGAAAATTTTCCATACCCTTATTAATGGAAATTGAAATTTTATATTCCCTTCTTTCATATCAATGATAGCACCTATGGTGCGTAAGAACGGTCTAACAAGTATTATGGGAGATGACAGATTGCAATCAATATCAAGCACAATGAAATCAACGGGCAGATAATTCATATTAGCAACAATAATAACATCATTTATCTACGCAAATGTTTCTTAATGGTTGAATCCGGTAAGTGCAAATTGAGAGAACATTCATCCATGTTGGTAAAAGCTAGGACATCACATAAATATTTCAGTATTGTGGAAACGCTAGCACCAAAATCACATAAAAGCACTACACTCATAAATTTTAATCTTAACTTTAATGGTAGGTTCCCACTCATCATTTAATCTTAACTTTAATAGTAGCTTCTACAATGTGTTTAGTAAAAGCCTTATTTTGTTTGTAAGCATTGAGTGAGTTTAGCATGGATTGCAACAAGGAAATACACTCAATCAAAGAACAGTCCTTGAAATCCAAAGTAGTGGGCACATCACCATGTAAAGTTTTAACCTCTCCAAACACACTTTTATCAATGTTTTCATTAAGATCATCACTCTTCGAACAATTGAACGCCTTGTAGCTAAAGTTGAATCTTCTTCAGTCCCATTATCATCAAGTTTTATATATCTAAACAAAGAATCAATGGATGAAACACCAATCATTTTAATATCTTCACCATAATTGCCATAAAAACCCGGTGAGATCGCTTTTTCCAAGAATTCTCGCTTAGCCCTTAGTCTAGCGGTTCTTTCTTTACTTTCATCAGTAGAGACGTAAAGATACTCAATAGATTCATTAATGTCAAGCTTTGGTGGTGAAATTTTAGATTTTAGATGTTTCACCTTATGCACAATTATATCCTTGATCCTAGACATATCCTCAAGTTTACTCAATTTTTCCTCTATCGTAGTGTTGAAATTTTTTTGAGCATTAATAAATTCTTTGATATTAATTTCAAGATGAGAGGGCATCCTATTATTATTATAAGAACTACAATAGGAATTGCCATAATTATTAGAGCAATTTTCATGGAACGACCTAGGATTAAAATTACCTCTATAAGCATTACTATTAAAATTGTTTTGCGAAACAAAATTCACATCCATGGAATCATTGTTTCCCTCAATCAAATTAGACAAAGGCACATCATTTGGATCAATATGACCACTCTTATTAGCAACCATTTTCATAAGCGCATCAACTTAAATACTCAAAGTATTAATTTCTTCAACAGAATTCACCTTTTTACTAGTAGGAGTTCTTTCAGTATGCCATTTTGAATAATTTGCCATAATATTGTCAAGTAATTTAGTAGCTTCTCCTGGCGTAATTTCCTTAAAATTACCACCCACAGCGGAATTTAATAGATATCTAGAAACAAAGTTCAATCCTGCATAGAATTTTTGTATGATCATCCACAAACTTAAACCATGAGTTGGGCAATTTCTTATCATCAATTTCATCCTCTCCCCAGATTGGGAAACATGGTCATTCTCAAGTTGCTTAAAATTCATTATTTTATTTCTAAGAGAGACAATTTTCGTGGGAGGAAAATACTTGGCAATAAAAGTATCTTTACACCAATCCCAAGAATCAATACTATTTCGTGGCAAAGATGAAAACCAAGTTTTAGTGCGATCTCATAGTGAGAAAGGAATAATTTTAATTTGACAGTATCATTGTCCGTGTCTTTTTTATTTTGCAATCATCCAATTCGATGGAAGTGTTAATATGGGATGCGGCATCTTCATTTGGACTACCAGAAAATTGTTCTTTCATAACAAGATTTAACAAAGCGGCATTAATATCACAAGATTCTGTACTAGCAGTGGGAGGAGCAATTGGAGTGCTAATAAAATTATTATTATTTGTATTGAAAAAATCACACAATTTTGTATTTTCTTGAGACATCGTAACTAGGCAAACAAGAAAACAAGCAAGCAAACAAGCGAGAAAAAGGCAAACAAAAAATATTTTTGTGTTATTGTAAAAATGTTTTAGAAGTGGGGGAGATGAAAACGAGAGGAAAATGGCAAATAAAGTAAATGCAAGGAGATGAAAGTTTATGCCCAGGTACCTGATAGATGTTGGTGATGTCTCCTCGACAACGGCGCTATAAATTTCCTTTGATTTGACTTGTAAGCTACGTTGGTTTTTTCCCCAAAGAGGAAGGGATGATGCAGTACATAAGAGGTAGGTATTTCCCTCACTCAGAAACCAAGTTCATCAATCCAGTAGGAGAACCACACAACAACTTGTTAGCAGCACCTACACATAAAATAATAAATACTTGCACCCAACGCAAACAAGGGGTTGTCAATCCCTCAACGGTTAATTGCAAGGATCAAATCTCGTAGTGATAGATAGACAGATAAAAACAAAAAATAAAGTAAAGTAAATAAAAGTGCAACAATATATTTTTGAATTTTAATATATGATTTTGATAGACCCGAGGGCCATAGTTTTCACTAGAGGCTTCTCTCTTGAAGATAGCATACGGTGGGTAAACAAATTACTGTTGGGCAATTGATAGAAAAGCGAATAATCATGACAATATCTAAGGCAATGATCATGTGTATAGGCACCATGTCTGAGAGAAGTAGACCGACTCCTGCCTGCATCTACTACTGTTACTCCACCCACCGACCGCTATCCAGCATGCATGTAGAGTATTAAGTTCATAAAGAATGGAGTAACACCTTAAGCAAGATGACATGATATAGACAAAGTAAACTCAATTTATACGAATAAACCCCATACTTTTATCCTTAATGGCAGTGATACAAATACGTGTCATGTCCCTTTCTTTCACTGGGATTGAGCACCGCGAGATCGAACCCATCACAAAGAACCTCTCCCATTGCAAGAAAAATCAATCTAGTTAGCCAAACCAAATCAATAGATGCAAGAGAAATACAAAGCTATAATAATCATGCATAAAAGAGTTCAGAGAAGACTCAAATAATATTCATAGATAATCTAATCATAAACTCACAATTCATTGGATCCCAACAAACACACTGCAAAGAGTATTAAATCGAAATAAATCTCGAAAAAAATCGAGGAGAATATTGTATTGAAGATCAGAGAGAGAGAGAAGCCATCTAGCTACTAGCTATGGACCCATAGGTCTGTGGTAAACTACTCACACATCATCTCACACATCACCAGAGGGGCATCAAGGTTGATGTAGAGTCCCTCCATGGTTGATTCCCCCTTCGGCAGAGTGCCAGAAAAGGCCTCAGATGGGATCTATCAAGAATAGGAACTTGCGGCGGTGGAAAAAGTGTTTCGGGTGGCTCTCTTTCGTTTCCCAATTTTAGAGAATTTATAGAGGCCACACAAGCCACTAGGGCGCACGTGGGCCACACAAAGCCACCAGGGCGCACGTACCCCCTAGGCGCACCCTGGTGCCTTGTGAGCTCATCCTTCATCCTCTGGCCCTCTCCTGGTGCTTCGAGGGTCACTTTTTGTCCTGAAAAAATCTTCAAAACGTTTTGTGGCATTTGCACTTCATTTGGCACTGATTCTAAAAAACCAAAAACAGGCAAAAAAACAACAACTGGCACTTGGCACTAAGTTAAGAGGTTAGTCCCAAAAAATGATCGGAAATGTTAACGCCCACACATGTGGGCGTTAACCATCTTGACCACACGCCAGCATCACCGTTGGGTACCTTGTGCACGAATCTTGGCACAATCCGGTCGTTGTTCTATGCCACGTAGGACGAGTCGCGTGTGAGGTATGCGAGACAGTTCGCCCGCATGTTGGTTGCCCTCCTGCGGTCAGCGGTTTCCACTCGGGGGCGTGCGGTGGAACTGCTATGCGCCCGCACGCCATGTGCCGACCGCAGTTGACGTCAAACACGTCGCACACCTCTGCCCCCTCTCCCTCATGGTTCCATTTACTCACACCCGCACCGCAGTTATTCGCACAACCCACTCGCACTTCAAACCATTGGAGGAGAAGGCGACGACGGAGGCGGAAGAATCGATGGTGTTCGCGACCGTTGGTGGTGGTCGCCGGAATGGAGCGGCTTCGCAGGAGCGCCTGCGGGGTGAAGGTAATGCTCGCTACAACTCTTGCAATCCCTGCCTGCATTTTGCCCCCCTTCCCTCCCTGATCGATTCCTCGATCGAGATTCGTAGAGATTCAGGCGATTCGGCGATGCGTCGGTGTTCCCGCCGGTGGCGAAGTCGTCTGCTAGCCGTCTTTGGTGGCACTGGGTAGTTTCGTCATCGCCGCGGCGGCGGCCTCGTCGGTGTGGTTATGCCTGTCCGGAGGCACGCACTAGTCTTCCCTTTGGATTGGGCAGGTGTCTCCCGGTTTGTTTGATGCGCATTGGTTCGAATTGGTGTTTGCAATCAGTTCGGGGGAGAACTTTGAGGTTGAATTTTAAGTCACTGTAGTTGCCATTGAACCCTAGATCTAGTTAGTTGGTTTTTGAAACTGTAGTATGAGGCAAACTTGGTAGTTTGATTAACTATCATGATTATATGGCAACTAACTTCCTGAACAAATGTGATAGTTGCCACAAACGTGTTCTCCCATGCGGCAACAAACTTACTGAAATGATTGTGATAGTTGCCACAAATAAGCTTTCCCATGCGGCAACTATTTTATTGAATGACTGTGATAGTTGCCACACACACGCTCTTGCATGTGGCAACTAATTTGGTGAATTACTGTGATAGTAGCCACAAACATTCTTTTTCATTGTGGCAACTAATTTTTTTGTGAATGATTTGTGATAGTTACCACACGGTGTGAATGGTAAAGTGTAGTAAATTGGTAGTCAATGCAGTTTCAGCAGCCAACTGCACTGGACGACAACTAATGTGCACATCAAGTGTGCCTGTTGCCACTTGGATAGTATATTCATGTGGCAAATGGAATGTGAACACACTGTTTGTTGCCATAATGCAGATAGGACAGTGTGGAAAATTGGCTGCATAATGTGGCAACCAATTGTGCATATCAGTTGTCTTAGATGCCATACATACGCTTTGCATGTGGCAAGTTTTTGGCTTACCACATCATGTCTGTTGCCATGTTACAGTCAGTACAATGTGGCAAATTCATTGTACTGCAGACGCAATTTTTTTGTTTTGCCACAATGACTTTGTGATATCTGAACACAATGTGGCAATTTTCAGGTTCTTGATTAGATGTGGGTTCATTGCTTTTTTTGTAGTATGTGTTGCATTTCAGCATGGCAATTTCACATTAGCACATTTCTGCCGCTGAACAGGTGGCATTTGATTGGTGTATTTTTAGGACAGTGTGTGAGCTGCCACATCTTAGTTTTTGTGATGTGGAGGATTTTGTGACTTTCTATCGTACTATCTTGGGCTAACATGGCATCTTCAACATTTTTGTTTTCAAGTGCATTTACCATCTGTACACTTTTTTTACTTGATAGTGCAACCAACGCGCTTACTTGTCACGTTTATCTTTTCGACAATCATAGGAGGGGTGCTTGTGTGTTCATGTTATATTTTTGCATTCACTAGTTGACATTTTCTGTTAGGTGGCAACTGTTTACCTCTTGCATTTACATTTCCACCATGACAATTTGGTCTGTTCCTATCTCAGCAGAATGGCTTGTGGTGATCATCAAATTGATGATGATGATTTCATGGATCCGCCACAGCGTAATCGGGCAACTGGACGGAGAAAAGAGGGTGATGAGGTAACTGTCCACACATCCCCGCCCCTCCTCCTACTTTATGTTACTGGTTGGCACCTCGAGCTTGCAGTTGTCTATCATGAACTAAAATTTCATGACATTGCAAAACATGGCAACAACTGATCACTTCTTGTCTGTTTTTTGCAGAAGACGAAACGTATTCGCAATAGAGCCTCCCAAGAACGACTGACTGCGTTGACTGACAAATTCACCGACGATCAGAAGGGAGCTGCTGCTAAGATGGGTATGCAGGCTCTGATAGATGTCCGGTGCACGAACCTTGTCTACCCTGTATGCGACTGGCTTGGTGAGATCTACCACCCCGCCTCTAGGGAATTCGTGATTCCGGGACGCGGAAGACTACCGTTGAACGAGGAATCCGTGTTCTGTACTTTGGGTGTGCCTCGTGGACATATCAAAGTCCCGTACGAGGTCAATAATGAGATAGAGGAAGCATTGTTCCCCCGTTTGTTTCCTGGATTGGAATCCATGCCGAACACGTCTGCACTGGCAGATTCGCTGCAGGCCATGACGACGCATGGAGATGTTTTCAAGATGAAGCTACTCATGTACCTCATCTCAGCTGTTTTTGCACCAACCACTTCTCTTCGCCCAAGCAACAAATGCTTCCCCATCATGGTGAATGATCCATCTTTACTACTTTATTTTCCTTCAATCTTTTTTGGCTCCGATGTCATGTGTAAAGCTAGTGTCTGCCAGTGTTTTCGATGTTTTTTTCCATTTGATTTCTGATGTGGCAACCTTTTTGCCCTGAAACTTTGTGTGGTGCAGGCGGATCTGAAAAATGTGAAGAACATGAATTGGTGTAAGTTTATTGCCGACTTCCTGCACGATGCATTCTCAAGAAAGATGTACCAAAAGGGTTGTCGACTGCATTTAATGGTATTTTTTTACCAGTTCTTTCTGTGAACACTGTTTTTTAACACACTTTTATTCATGCATGGCAACCTGATCATAACAAGATGGCAACTGTCATAATGACAATATGGCAACTGCCATCGTATTAGTATGGCAACTGCTTTTTTGACCTTGGAGACTGCAGGGCTTGCACCCCACAACATTTTATTAATGCAAAGAAAAAACAAAGGTAGTACAAGGTATCCTCAAGATGAGGAATAAAAAATCAAAAGAAAGCTATACAAGTAGTGTTTTCCTAATATATACAAATATACAAAAGAGAACAAAAACCATTCCCCTCAAGGAGGGAGGAAATCAATCCATCTAAGTAAGGCCTCCTTGTGCTTCTGTTTGATTCTATGGGAAAGCAGAGTGAGATCATGAATGAATCCATATCTCCATGCTCTGAAGGAAGGCTTGATGTTCCTGAAAGCTCTGTCATTTCTTACCTTCCAAATGTTTCACCAAGCAGTAAAAACCACCTCCGCAAAGAAAGGTTTGTTGAACTCCTTTCTAGCATGGAAGGCAATCTCCACCATGTCCTCACTGTCTTTCCATTCAATCTGCAGATAGCTCCAGACGCGAGCACTGAAGTTGCACAGGAAGAAAAGGTGGTTTATGTCCTCCAAAATCCTTGTTGGGCATAGAACACATTGTGGTCCCTCCTTAATCTTCCATTGCCTTCTCTGAATCATGTCCTTGGTGTTAACCCTGTCCATTATAACTAGCCAAGCAAACATCTTGATCGACATAGTACAGCAGATCTTCCAAATCCAGCTCAAAATGGGGTTTGCTACCATTGGCTGGTAAGCAAAGTCATAAAACTCTTTTGCAGTATAAGAAGACTTCTTTCCATGCCTCCATTCCCAAGAGTCATGACAGCTATAGTCCAAATGGAGAGATCCCATTAGGGTCGAAAGTTGCTAAAATTCTTGATAAGCTTGCGCAGTGAGGGGCAAGTAAAAAAGATCTTGCAAGCTGCCAGACATAAAGACTTCCTTGACTGAAAGGTTTTTGTGGAGACAAAAAGAATATAGTCTAGGAAATCGATCTTGAAGAGGCACATTGTTGTTCCCAATTTTCCAATAGTCAGACCAGAATAATACAGTATCGCCACTACGAACATCCACCTCAGTAACTACTCTGAAATTATCCATCAATTTGCAGACATCCCTCCACAAAAAAGAGCCACAAAGGGTGGTATCATGAGGAATTCGTTCAAAATAATAGGAATCCCATATTAACTGAACCCAAGGCACATCCATTTTATTGTAAAATTTATCCAGAAACTTCAGTAGCAGAGCATTATTTTGCAAACCCAGGTTTAAGATTCCAAGTCCCCCTTTTGTTTTGGGCCTGCAAACAAGAGGCCAAGCAGCTAACGAATGACCCTTCTCCTGACCATATTTCCTCCATAAACACTGCCTTTGGATCCTTTCCAACTGCTTCAAAATCCCCTGAGGGATTGATAGAGTACAAAGGAAGAAGATAGGCAAAGATGAAATGACAGAATTAACTAGTTGCAACCTGCTCCCCTGAGGCAAGAACCAAGAACTTGTAGTCAATCTTCTCTCCATACAATCCACTAATGGAAGAAGATCCACAATCTTAGGGCTGGTAGTCCCAACAGGCAGTCCCAGATAAGTGAAGGGCATTTTGCCTAACTTACAGCCAAAGAAAGCAGCAAGATCAATAGCATCCTAGTCAATCACATTAATAGGATACATGGAAGATTTATGAAAGTTAATCTGAAGACCAGTTGCCTCAGAGAAAGAATATAACACTGACTTCAATGCCCCCAAATTGTCCCTGTCAGCCTTTAAGAATAACAGAGTGTCATCAGCATATTGTACCACTGGAAAATCAGGATCATGTGTTGGCAGAGGCCTGCTTATCAAACCCTGCTGAAGAAGGTTATTAATCAAAGTCTATAGGAGGTCAGCAGCAATAACAAAAAGCAGATGAGAGATTGGATCCCCTTGCTTAACTCCACATTTGCATTTGAAATGATTGCCAGGAACTCCATTGAGAAAGACAGAGGAAGTGCCAGAAGACAGTAGCTGCCTAATCCATGAAATCCATCTATTATCAAACCCTTTTGCAGCAAGTATCCTTAATATAGCCTCATGCTGAATGGAATCAAAGGCCTTTTCAAAATCCAACTTGAGCAAAAGGTGGGCTGCTTAGACTGGTTGCACTGATGGATATATTCAAAAGTCCATGCAAGACAATCCTGGATTGTTCTTGATTTTATGAAGCCATATTGGTTTTTATGGATATAGTTAATGATTTCCTGCTGAAATCTATTAGCCGCCAATTTTGTAAGGAATTTGAGGCCAACACTAGTAAGGGAGATAGGCCGAAAGTCTCCCACCCCCTCAGGCGACTGTTTCTTTGGTATCAGTGTAATGTAGGCATCATTGAGGTTTTCTAACTGCAATGTACCAGCATGAAACTCCTGCACCAACTGAATAAAATCAGTAGAGATTATTGGCTAGCACTTTTTAAGAAAAAGACCATTGAAGCCATCAGGCCCAGGCGCCTTATCAATAGGCATTTCATTAATAACCTGCTCCATCTCCTTAATCTCAAAAGGTTTGGTAAGAACCTCCAAGCCCTGCACCCTAGGTATCAATGAAAGAATGTTCTCTTCCAAAACTATTGGCCTAATCATCCCCATTCTGTTCTTGAAGGAAATCAAGAACTCTCTGGCCATAACCTCATGATTAGATGTGACAGATCCATCAGGCAGCACCAGACTAGCAATTGAATTTTTTCTGAATCTTTCAGTTGCCATGGCCTGAAAAAACTTGGTGTTTTCCTCTCCAACTTTAATATACCTGATAGTACATCTTTTCCTCCAGTAAAGATATTGCATGTGTAGCAGGTGCTCGTGGTGATGCTTGATGATTTTTCTGAAGTTACTCTCAGGCCTAGAAAGATGTCTCATGTCCTCAAGATTGTCAAGCCAGAGAATTACCCAGTTACATTTCTCAATCAGCCCTTTAATATGAGATAAACCATTCTGGCATTTCTTCAAAGCAAACCGCAAAGCCTTTAATTTATCAACAATAACTGCTGCAATATGCTTTTTACGAGAAGGATGATTCCAAACCTCTTGCACACTGTCGGTGTCAAAACCGGTGGATCTCGGGTAGGGGGTCCCGAACTGTGTGTCTAGGCGGATGGTAACAGGAGACCAGGGACACAATGTTTTACCCAGGTTCGGGCCCTCTTGATGGAGGTAAAACCCTACGTCCTGCTTGATTGATATTGATATTGTGGATGTTTACAAGAGTGGATCTACCACGAGATCAAGGAGGCTAAACCCTAGAAGCTAGCCTATGGTATGATTGTAATGGTTGTTGTTGTGTCCTACGGACTAGAGCCATCCGGTTTATATAGACACCGGAGAGGGCTAGGGTTACATAGAGTCGGTTACAATGGTAGGAGATCTACGTATCCGTATCGCCAAGCTTGCCTTCCACGCCAAGGAAAGTCCCATCCGGACACGGGACGAAGTCTTCAATCTTGTATCTTCATAGTCTTGGAGTCCGGTCGATGATGATAGTCCGGCCGATGATAGTTTGGCTGATGATGGTAGTCCGGCTATCCGGACACCCCCTAATCCAGGACTCCCTCAGTAGCCCCTGAACCAGGCTTCAATGAAGATAAGTCCGGCACGTATATTGCTTGGCATTGCAAGGCGGGTTCCTCCTCCGAATGATAGAAGATTGTGAACACCAGGATAGTGTCCGGCTCTGCAAAATAAATTCCACATTCCACCGTAGAGAGAATAATATATACACAAGTTCAATCTGCTGACATTTTTTTTGCGGCATGACGTCACGCCACTACCAAGCCATCACTTGAATCATTTTTTACTCTACCACCTCAGCGCATTTAGAGAAGCGGTTTCCTTGGCACGTCTTGTCGAAGCAGAGATCGTGTTCCCCCTTAATCCGGGATTCTCATCAATACGGACGTGGGTAACCCAACCGCGCCATTGATGGTGACGCTTGGGGCATAAGCGAGTTTTACCAGGCCGGTGGGGGACGCGTAGACTTCGCCCGCCCATATAAGGGATAAGGATTCACCTTTTCACCTACGCCTTCTTCCTCCTTTGCTTATCCATCTCCGCGCCTCGAGCTCCAGCGCCCAAGCCCGCACATCTCGTCTCAACCTTCCCCAGTTATGTCCAGAGCGGGAGGCAAGTGGATGACCTCCTCCGTTACGGAGGAGCACATCGAAAGACTGTGCAGCGCCGGCTACCTGTCCGGCGACATCGCGCACCGGCTACCCGACGAGGGGCAGCTCATCCGCACCCCCAGGCCCCATGAGAGGGTCGTTTTTCTTCCCCACTTCCTCCGCGGACTGGGCTTTCCACTTCACCCCTTTGTCCGGGGGCTCATGTTCTACTACGGCCTGGATTTCCATGATCTGGCGCCGAACTTCATCCTCAACATCTCGGCGTTTATCGTCGTGTGCGAGGCCTTCCTCTGCATCCAGCCCCACTTCGGCATGTGGCTCAAGACCTTCAATGTCAAGCCGAAGGTAGTGAAGGGCACTCAAGCGGAGTGCGGAGGCGCCATGTTGGGAAAGATGCCCAACGTCCTTTGGTTCGAAGGGGCCTTCGTGGAATCCGTCAAGGGGTGGCAATCGGGGTGGTTCTATATCACCGAGCCGCGCGACCCTACGTGGGCGGCGGCCCCCGAGTTCAGATCTGGTATCCCCACGCAGCTCACCTCCTAGAAAGAGAAGGGCTTGCTGTGGGGTAGTTCGGAGGAACTGACGGGACTCCAAGCCTGTATCCAGAAGCTGGTGAAGAAGCTCAGGCTGGTTAACATGGTCCAAGTCATGCTCGTCCGCCGGATTCTCCCATGCCAAGAGCGGGCGTTCAATCTGTGGGAGTTCGATCCGGAACAGCACCAGGCGCTGAGCGGGCTCTTCGACACGATGCACGAAGGCGCCTGGAGGGTGCTGTTTAAAGGCGCCGAAGCCCCCGCATCCGCGACTGAAGATCGTGGATTTCGCTCATAGCGTCAAGCCGACGAGGTAAGTGATTCTACCCCTTTACGGGACATTTGCTTTTCATAGTTTGACTCTATGCGGGTTTTAATTTCCCCTTTTCCTTTGACAGGACTAGATGAGGAAGGCGGAGCAGATTATCTGCCCGGCTCCTATGCCAGAAAACCCAGTAGACGCCCGTCTAGCGAGGCTGCTGGTTCCGGCACCGCACGTGGTGCCGGAGAAGAAGGCCAAGAAGGAGTCCACGGGTGCTCGAAAGAGTTCCCGTTTTCAGGTGTCCGACGACTCCGGGGCGGACTCCTCCCCCAAAAACGAGGAGGAGAAAGAGGACTCTCTCCCAAAGGAGGGAGAGAGGAAGAGGAAGGCTTCCCCAACAGGGGAGGCCGAAGGGTCCAAGAGGGGAAGGACTATTCCCCCGGACTGCTCCGCCAACATCAACGTTGGCGAGGAAGAATGGCCTTCAAGGGCCAGGCCTCCAGCGAGATCGTAAGTACCCGGATTCCTGAGTGATTTATAATTTCTTTTTCTGTGTCACATAGTGTCATTCTGATGCCGCATGCTACCTTTAGTCCGGCCAATGATGATCTCCCCGCTTCATCGAGCGGGTCGTTGGCTCTGTCGGATGTAGACTCCATCCCGACCGCCTCCACCCCTCGCGACACCGAGGACGCCGAGGTGGGATCCCAAGAAGGGACCCATCAGGGGGAGGCTCCGGAGGTGCCACAAGGCGGCCTCCCGGACTTTGCGCCGGACTCCACATCAGAACCCACAGTGGTTCCGGAGTCCGGCCGGCGGCCCCTTCGCACGAAGGGCAAGACCGTGACGCTAGCGGCTTCCGTCCAACCGGAGGCGCCGGACAATTTGTTGGAGGTGCTCCAGAGCGCTTCCATCGAGGAAGAACACCGCACTATTATGAGTGCGGTGATTCAGAAGGTACAACTTGCCAAGAGCGGGCTGACCGAAGCCTGCAGTAGCCTTCTATCAGGCTTTGAGGTAAGAAGTTAAAAATATGCAATGTAATACCGCATAGACAGTAGCCCCTGATGCTCGGTTCGGTGTTCGGAAAGAAAAGCCGGACTGAGGATCTGAAAAAAAGAAGATATACGCAGGGTTGCTAAAAAATTATGTCAATATGGGTTGCAGGCTGCGCTGCTGACCTCTGCCGCACTGACTGCGGAGGTTGGTGCTTTGAAGCAGGAGCTTGAGCGGTCCGAGAAAGAGCTCGGCCGCGCCAAGAAGCAGCTCCAGGACAAAGAAGGTGAGTAACACCACTTTGAACTTGTACCTTACAGAAAAGGATTTAGGTTGCAACAAAAAATAACAAGGATAACATGGGTACTGCAGGGGCCACGAACGAGGTGGCGACCCTGAAGGAGGCCGTGTCCGCGGCCGAACACAATGCGGCCGCGGAAGGGGCAGAGCGAGAAAAGCAGGAGGCGCGGGTGGTGGTGGTTCGGCAAGAGCTCCAGGCTCTCATGGTAAAGCATGAGAGTTTGGAGTGTGACTCAAAGACTCGAGAGTCAGAGCTTGCCTCGGCTCTCGAAAGTGCCAAAACTGCCAAGGCCGATGCCCATAAGTCCCTTCAGGAGATTGAGTTGGTGAGGAAGATAGCGGCGGGTAAGGCATTTTTCATGCAAAGCAAGCATGTGAATGTAAATTACGTGTTACTTACGCGAATTCGGAGCTCTCCAGGGGCGTTTGCAGATCTGCCTCGCAGTGTGTCTGATGCCGCCGCATTCTACCGAGCCGAGGAGGGGAGCTCAACGGAGAAGGTCTTCTGGTCTCAGTATGCTGAGGCCGGCCATCCGGTGCCCCCTAGCGACCAGCTGAAGCAGCTGGTCGAGCTCCACAAAGTGGCCGAGCAGGCCATGAAGGGCCTCATAGTCCGGCTGTGGCCTGGAGAGGCCATGCCTGGGAGCTACTTCGGCCTCGTGCGACGGTTGGTGGATGCGTGCCCCTGGGTGGAGGTTATCAAGCGCTCCGCCTGTATTGAAGGTGCTCGTCGAGCCCTTGCCCGCGCAAAGGTGCATTGGGGCAAGCTGGATGCGGAGAAGCTAATCACTGACGCGCCACCAGCGGGCAAGGAATATCATACGCCCGAGATGTACTATAAGACTGTCCTGAAGGGTGCCCGCAAGATTGCGGATGAGTGCCCCAGGGATGTAATTATTGAGTAAATTCGCAATGTGTTATCCTGTGCGCTGAAAACTTTGTTCATATGTGCTAAGCAACGCTTGTTAATTTAAAATATTACCTTCTGTGCGGCCATTTATTAAATCTGAGAGATGGCAAGTCATCGGCTTCAGCCCCCATGCCACGAGTGCTGGGGTGTTCGGGATAAACTTGAGCACTCTTGTTCCCATTTTTGGGTCCATCTAGGGAGGCGCTCAACACAACGAACAAGGCAACCGGACTTATGGTGCTTGAACACTCTCACTTAGCCATAGAATTCTATAATTTTAAATTTCGGCGAAGCCCCTAGTATTCGGAAGACCGAATTCGGGGCGCTATCCACGCCTTCATCGGACATTATCCGGTACTTCGCTCGAAGCGGCGTAGGTCTTTAAGGACCCGAAAAGACCTCTCGAACAGCGACCAGTCTCTCACCTTATCATGATAGTCAGTTTTAGCTTTGTTCACTGAGGCGTTAACCCGGCTCAACCGGGGCGCAATCGCAGTGGTTCTCCCAGTGCTACCTTAGCCGATAGAACAGAACGTAAGGTGCCAAACATGGGAGCCGGGCAAACCCAACTATTGACCCAACACATGATTCGGAGCCGATTCATATAATGCTATAAGTTCGGGGTGCCGCACTTGTGAAAGTGTGCGGTCTTTATCACACCATAATGCGGGGAACATAAGCCCCTGGTGTATTTGGCCGTACCAAAATGTACAGATGCAACATGTCGTAAATGAACATATATATATATATATAAGGTAATGCAATTATGGGCAAAAAGTGCTGCATTTTATTCGAGAAGATCTGCTATGAGTGCGGAATGATACAAATAGTGCGGAAAGCAAGGGATTGGATGAATTAAAGGCGTCTCCCTCCAGGGGTAGGCCGCGGAATGGTGTATTTAACAAATTTAATGCTCGTAATGGAGACCACCTAAGTGTTCGTCGCAACCTTTGTCCCTCCTTGGCTGTTGCATCATGAGTTCGGCAGGTTCGCCGCCGGACAGAGTTCTGTATAAAAAAGAGAGAAATAAAAGATAAAAAGAGCGACACACTTGGGAGCCCCTGGTGTGGTCGAACCGCACTCTGGGTCTGTTGTGGTTGTGCCTCTCCCCCTATGCCCATGGTATCTCCAAGGCGTAATTATGTACGCGGAGAGTTTGTCTTACAATTGTGCGAGGGCTGGGGTTGAGGCCGCATTGCTACGCATGCTCGGAACGTGCCAAGTGGTCTTGGTTGATGTTGCTCCGGGCGCGTTTGGCCGTGTCCGGTCGTTTAACGGCCGGACTCGAAAATTGCCTTAAAAGGCTGCTCTGTACTTCTACCGCGAGAGCTGCTGTATGTTCCTCCGTTCGGAGGGAATATTCCGTGTTTCCATTGACCATGATGACTCCACGAGGGCCTGGCATCTTGAGCTTAAGGTATGCATAATGCGGCACCGCGTTGAATTTTGCGAACGCGGTTCGTCCGAGCAGAGCGTGATAGCCACTGCGGAACGGGACTATGTCGAAGATTAACTCCTCGCTTCGGAAATTATCCAGGGATCCGAAGACCACTTCCAGTGTAACTGAGCCTGTACAACTGGCCTCGACACCTGGTATGACGCCTTTGAAGGTTGTCTTTGTAGGTTTATTCCTTGAAGGGTCTATGCCCATCTTGCGCACTATATCCTGATAAAGCAGGTTTAGGCTACTGCCGCCGTCCATCAGGACGCTCGTGAGGTGAAATCCATCGACGATTGGGTCTAAAACCAATGCGGCGAATCCGCCATGGCGGATACTGGTCGGATGGTCTCTTCGATCGAAAGTGATCGGGCAAGAGGACCATGGGTTGAATTTTGGGGCGACTGGCTCCATCGCGTATACGTCCCTTAGTGCACGCTTCCGCTCCCTCTTGGGTATATGCGTGGCGTATATCATGTTTACCGTCCGAACTTGAGGGGGGAATCCCTTTTGTCCTCTGTTGTTCGGCGGTCGGGTCTCTTCCTCGTCATCGCTGTGTAGCCCCTTGTCATTGTTTTCGGCGATTAATTTGCCTGCCTGTTTGAATACCCAACAATCTCTGTTGGTGTGGTTAGCTGGCTTTTCGGGGGTTCCATGTATTTGACAGGAGCGGTCGAGTATTCGGTCCAAATTGGACGGGCCCGGAGTGGTTCTTTTGAATGGCTTCTTTCATTGACTGGGCTTGGAGCCTCGGAATCCGGCATTGACTGCCGTATCCTCATTGCTGTCGCCGTTAATGCGACGTTTGTTTTTGTTTTGACGCGACCTACCATTGCGGTCCTTAGTATCCGGACTGCCAGCGTTTTTGCTGAGGTTGTTGCTGCGAGCTAGCCAGCTATCCTCTCCCACACAGAAGCGGGTCATGAGTGATGTGAGGGCTGCCATGGATTTTGGCTTTTCCTGTCCTAGGTGCCAGGCCAGCCACTCGCCGCGGATGTTATGTTTGAAGGCAGCGAGGGCCTCTACATCCGGACAGTCGATGATTTGATTTTTCTTTGTTAAGAATCAAGTCCAGAATTGCCTGGCCGATTCGTCTGGCTGCTGGATTATGTGGCTTAGGTCATCTGCGTCCGGTGGTCGCACATACGTGCCCTGGAAGTTGTCGAGGAATGCGGCTTCCAGGTCTTCCCAGCATCCAATTGACTCTGCGGGCAGGCTGTTAAGCCAATGCCGAGCTGGTCCTTTAAGCTTGAGCGGGAGATATTTAATGGCGTGAAGATCGTCGCCGCGGGCCATATGTATATGGAGGAGATAATCCTCAATCCAAACCGCGGGGTCTGTTGTGCCATCGTAGGATTCGATATTAACGGGTTTAAACCCTTCAGGGATTTGATGATCCATTACTTCATCAGTGAAGCATAGTGGGTGCGCGGCGCCTCTATGTTGAGCAATATCGCGACGTAGCTCAAGAGAGCGTTGTCTGCTGTGTTCGGCCCGGCCGGAGTAGTTGTATCCGGCGCGACGGTATTCGTCGTGGGTCTTGGGGAGCCCACGTGATCCATAGATAGATCTGGATTGTCATGCCTTGTCCTCCAATATATCCCGCAAGTCCGGCCCGTTCCCCCGTGGCTTCATGCTTTTTGAGCGATGCCGGGGTACGGTTTTGGTGGAGGGCTTGCATGCCTCTCTGTCGCGGCCATGAGGTGGTCGGTCTGCCGTATTGTGCGCTAGTGATGCAGGTTTGTACGCTTCCTCCTCTAGTCGGGGGAGCAACTTGCGTTTTGGGTAACTTTTGGAGGGGCATTCGAGTTCATACTCTTCGGCCGCGAGGACCTCGGTCCATCTGTCGGCCAGTAGGTCTTGATCAGCTTGAAGCTGTTGCTGCTTTTTCTTTAGGCTGTTTGCCATGGCCATTAGCCTGCGTCTGAAACGCTCTTGTTCGACGGGATCCTCAGGCACGACGAATTCGTCGTCGTCGAGGCTTGCCTCGTCTCCGGAGGGAGGTAAGTAATTATCATCCTCGACCTCTTCGTCTGCCGCCCTCTCGTGAGGGCTTGCTTCTGCCTCCTCCTGCGCTGGATCGTGCTGGAGGGGGTTGTCTTCGGCCCTTTCTGGGGTGTTATTATCTCCTGTGCCAGAATCTCCATTCTTGCTGTGGCGGGATTTAGAGCAGCGCCGCTGACGTCGGCGCTTGGGCTGTTTCTTTAAGGAATCGGCCTCCGTTGCTGCTTCGCCGTCCCCATCTTTTGGGGTGTCCACCATGTATATGTCGTATGATGAGGTGGTCTTCCAGTGTCCTGTAGGCACAGGTTCTTGATAGTCTCCAGCATCGTCGTCCATACCGTCGATGTCTTCGGAGTCGTAGTCGAGTACGTCGGTTAGATCGTCGACGGTGGCTACGAAGTGGGTGGTGGGTGGGCTCTGAATTTCTTCGTCGTCCGCGTCCCAACCATCCTGGCCGTAGTTCGGCCAGGGCTCTCCGGATAGCGAGAGATGCTTCAGCGAATTTAAGATATCGCCGAAGGGTGAGTGCTGAAAGATGTCCGCAGCGGTGAATTCCATGATCGGCACCCAATCGGATTCGACTGGCAGGGGCGCAGGAGGTTCGGAGTCCGGCAGAGAGTCCGGCACCTCGGAGTCATGAGCTTTATGCGGGACAAGGTAAGTGTTCGGCTCCATCGCCATAGAAGTTGTAGCTCCCGAGGTGGTGTCCAGCCATCCATCCTCGATCTGAGCGATCGGCTCCGGACTATGGGTCGGAGCGGATTCGTGTGCGGCCTCCAAGGTGCTGTCCGGCGGCAGAGTTAGGTCGTGCCCATCGTGACAGCGCGGCACGCTCGGCTGTGGCTCAGATCCATCGAAGATCAAGTCCCCGCGGATATCGGCCGTGAAGTTTAGGCTTCCAAACCTGACCTGACGGCCAGGGGCGTAGCTTTCGATCTGCTCCAGATGGCCAAGTGAGTTGGCCCGCAGTGCGAAGCCGCCGAATACGAAGATCTGTCCGAGGAGAAAAGTCTCACCCAGGACTGCGTCGTTGTCGATTGAAGAGGCCATCAAGCCTATCGGTGACGACACAGAGGAACTCTCAATGAAAGCACCAATGTCGGTGTCAAAACCGGCGGATCTCGGGTAGGGGGTCCCGAACTGTGCATCTAGGCGGATGGTAACAGGAGACAAGGGACACAATGTTTTACCCAGGTTCGGGCCCTCTTGATGGAGGTAAAACCCTACGTCCTGCTTGATTGATATTGATATTGTGGATGTTTACAAGAGTGGATCTACCACGAGATCAAGGAGGCTAAACCCTAGAAGCTAGCCTATGGTATGATTGTAATGGTTGTTGTTGTGTCCTACGGACTAGAGCCATCTGGTTTATATAGACACCGGAGAGGGCTAGGGTTACATAGAGTCGGTTACAATGGTAGGAGATCTACGTATCCGTATCGCCAAGCTTGCCTTCCACGCCAAGGAAAGTCCCATCCGGACACGGGACGAAGTCTTCAATCTTGTATCTTCATAGTCTTGGAGTCCGGTCGATGATGATAGTCCGGCCGATGATAGTTTGGCTGATGATGGTAGTCCGGCTATCCGGACACCCCCTAATCCAGGACTCCCTCACACACAATCATAGAAACCAGCCTGATGCACCCAAAAGTTTTCAAACCTAAAGATATGTGCCTTTGGGATGGATGTACTGATGTTAACCAGGCAAGGCACATGATCAAATGCAGTTTTTGCCAAAGGAGTCACTTGTGTCATGGGATATGAGTTAATCCAACTAGCAGAAGTAAACACCCAGTCCAGTTGCTCCAACAGAGGCATGTCCTGCATGTTGGACCAGGTAAACCGTCTTCCCTTTAAGGGGAGCTTAAGTAATCCCAAATGGCCAATAATTTCATTGAAAATAAACATATCGTTTATGTCACCACCCGGGAGGTTCCTATTATCAGAGCATCGAATAAAATTGAAGTCTCCCATCAACATCCACAATTGGCCAGGGTCAATATCCAAATTGTATATCCATGAGACAAATTCATCCCTAAGTTCACCCTGACAAGGACCATAAACATTAACCAGAAACCACTGTTCATTGTTATGGACCGAAGTAAACTGCATGACAATAGCGTAGGGTTTAGCATGTAAGAGAGTGCCATGGAACACATCCGAATGCCAGGCAGTCAAAAGGCCCCCGAGGCACCTCTAGAAGGAGATTCAACAAATTGATCAAAACCATGAGGACAGATGGATTTCATAGTTGCCCGAGAGCAGGAAGAAAGCTTCGTTTCTTGAAGACAAACTACAGAACATTGACTCTCAGTCACTTTTTCTCTGACAGAGCGTTGTCGTGTATCTGAATTCAAGCCATGGACATTCCAACATAAGACCTTCCAACTACGCGTTTTGATACGATTCATTAATCACCAAAGAGCATAGAAGTATATAAGGCATGACATACAATGCCATACGACCCAAAAGATAACATTGTTCAGAGCCACAAAATGACAGTTCCCCAAACTGACACAGATCAACCATACAGAGAACACGCATAACAAGCAACCGAGGCAGAGACAAATAAGATGACATAAACATTAAGCTGAAGATGCGGACGAGTCCTCCTGTGGATTAGCCATAAGCTTATCCACCGACAGCAGAGAGGGATCGATCTCCAGCTCCGTGCCGACCGCCTGAAGCACTCGAATCAGAGTGTGTGAAGGTGCAGCAGTCGAATCATCCTCAGTGCCATCCGCAGAAGTGGGATGGGCCTTGTCCTCCATGGGCTTGGCACGTGGGCGCTTCTTTGATGGCTGAAGCGAGAGCTGCTCAAAAACCACATTTTTGAAGCCATCTAACTTTGCCGCGCTCCGAGTGCAACGTCTCAACGAAGAATCGACCATAGGGGGCTTCTTCTTCTCTCTTCGCTTTCTGTCAGTTTGTTCCAGAGAGAAAACCATAGATGTTGATTCAGTAGATGCAGAAGCAGGTGTTCAAGTGGCAGAGACTGAATGTGCGACTACATCAGGGGCCACATCCTCAGATGCAGAGGGAGAAACTGCAGGCAGGTTCTCAAATAAAGCTCTGGCCACCGGACGCTTCACCACCGCCGCTCTTCTGTCAGCCACCACCATAGGCAGAGAAGCATGCAAACAAGACCTCTGCTTAGTCTCATCAAAAGCAATTGACCAAGTCCTCTTGGAATAAATGATTGCTCCCATCGGCTTGCAAAAGATAGACCTGGGCACTTCCTTCACGGAGAAATCGAACATCAGGTTCTGGAAAGACCTCTTCCAGATCATTTCCGGAGGGAGGGGAGGTCCAGCGACAATACGCGCCATGCCAATGAAAATCTCATGATACTGAATGACCGGCGGTTGATAGGGCACAATTGCCAACTGATTCTCCTCAAATACTTGGTGCTGCTGAATATTTGGTGGTGGAACATGCTGAATGTCCGGCTCCGGTTGATCCACAGACACTGAGCCCTTAGGTTGATCAATCACAATAGAAACTTGATCTTGTTCGGGTGCAGGCGGCTGCAAGACCTGCTCATCAACAGCTTCATCACCCCACTCAGCATTACCCCAACCAGGCGCATCCTCATTAACAGGCGGAGCAGGTGGAACAATAGGAGCATCATTCCATCCCAACATTGGGTACGGAGGAAGAACAAACGGCAAATTATCCTGAAACAAGTTGCCAGGCAACGGGTGTGGGTTTCCATCTAACGGCATTGGGTCTTCATCATTTGGCATTTGGTCAGCAAAATCAGCACCAAGAACATAACATGCAGCAGTCCAGGACAGTTGGGCACCTCCCCATTCCGCATAATCACCAAAAACTACATCTCTTGGAACTAACGGAGTATCAGGGAAACTTTCCTCCACCATGGTTAGGACAAGGTAAGGATCCTCACTGTCCCAAGAAATAAACTTGCCAAAAGTCCCAACAGCCTGCGAGATGTACTCAGTAGTGCGGTAGTCCAGAGGAATCCCAATAAACATTAACCAGCCCTTGCGAAAACCATTTGATCCTTTAAAGTTTTCCCCCTCATCATGCTTCATAAATCTAACAAAACGATCATTCCCCAACGGAAAAGGCGTGTGCTGGATCAGGGTATATCTAACTGACGGATCTCTAACTTGAAACAGACCCACCCCATGGAACCACGGTTGAGTAGATCGAACCAGAATACCTGAATCTTGCAGAAACTGAACCACCTCTTCACGCACCGGGCCAAGCGGTCCCTCCGGCGCCGGCATTACTTCAGCCACCATGTACTCCTCATGGTGACGAGTCGGCCGAGCAGCAGGCGTGAAGAAGGTGTGAGGAAGCCGACGATCGCCACCATCGATGATATGGTGGCCAATAGGCACGAAGCGCTGAGGATCAAGCTCATAGTTCGCCATGGATGGAGCAGGGGGTGTTCGTGGTTTCTCTTTGGCGTGAGGAGAGGGAAGATGCAATGGGGGCGGCGGCGATGGGACTGGACAGTCTATCCCAATAACTCCGGCTCTGTTCCCATGAGAGGCAGCAGATTCCGATAAAATCGTTTTTTGGTGCACCGAAATTGGCTTCCAAACCAATCCATTGGAGCGCGCGAAATCATTACAATCTCTGCTAGAGTGACCAGGGCGGGAGCAAGCTGAGCAGACCGCTCGCATTCCACATGCCGTAGACAGGTGGCCCCTTTGTGAGTAGATAGTACATGTCAACACACGGTCCACCATGTCATCGACCATGGCTTCAAACTGCTTCGCAGCCTCTTGAGAGGAGGGGATATGCTCAGCACCGATCAGTGGGCTTGGACCCGAAGGCGTGGAAGGCCCAGAAATAACTGGGCTGACCGGCTCATTTGGGCCAAGGCAGGCCTCCGTCTCGACAGGATCAGCAACAGGAGTATTTTGAATCAGAGGCAATCCCGCCTGAGCGGAAAGGGCGGGCGTAATCCCCGCATGCACGGAGGAAATATCCTCAGAAACCGGATCAGTAGCCGGAGCAGATGAGATCGGCCGGCACAACTCCGGCAATGAAGAGATCATGCCAAAGACAATGGGTGGACGAGCCACTGTCCAATGCAAGTCCGTGGCTGGGGTTGAATGAATGACTACACGCTCATGAACAGGAAGATCATACCCCGCATCCCTCATAGTGTCAATGCATACTTGCGAAGATGGATATCTATACCCCTTGCAAGCCGAGTAGCTCTCAAACGTGGCAAAAGAAAGAGTCTTCTTAGAGGAAGCAACAGATTTCATGGCAGATCTGACTGGGGGCTTATGCATAGCCAAAAGACCTAAAGAAGATCGGCGCTTAGTTGGACTAACTAAAATCCACTCAGCATCACATTCTTTCCTCCAGATCCTGAGCTCCCTAATCCAATTTGGTCCACCATTACCCCATAAATGAAAATAATACTTGAAGAGATCACAGGCAAAAGATCGGAGGTCCATGATGATAAAACCAACTTGCTTGCAAGAAACATGGAAAGAATAAACCTTGCCTTTGATGTGATCAACATGAAGATCAATAGCCGAACCTCCAATAGCAGCTTCCAAAGCCGCAGCCATAGAATCCACCGAGAGCCGGAAGGCATGACAACTGAATGAAACAATTAAAATAAAAGGTCTTCGATGCCCCGAAGGATGAACCGACAACCCCGTAGATCTGAAAACCTCATCCGAAAAAACCCTACACTTGGAGAAATCCAAGCCAATGGTAGAACCACCAGAAGAACCCATGGACGATGGGTATTTCCTTGATCCGGAGGAGACGCCGGAGATGTTGATCGGAGAAAGTCCACAGATTAGTGGAGGAGTGGAGAGATCGCCGGAGAGGGGAGTAGCGCCATGGTGGGTGGTGGGAGCGCCATTTTATAGGAGGTTCATGATGGCAACTGCCATCTTAGCAATATGGCAATTGCCATCACACTATGATGGCAACTAGCACATACAGAAGGCAACTTCTTCTTTTTATTCCATTCTTTTCATGCACATCAACTTGATTACTATGGGAACATAGATTATCCTATTTTTTTTACTACAAAAGTACCCATGACGGCAACTGATATTTCTTTCTTTGTAAATTTGTTTTAAATCAGCTCATGTATGTCGACTGTCTTGATCTGTCCACCGTGGATTTCACTGGGATAGGAAGCCCGCCGCCTACGCACAAGTTTGCTGTTTCTATGTGGACTATCAATGCTGTCAAGGCTGTGCTTGCCGCAGACAGGATGACTCATACCAAATATGGAAAACTGCAGGTTAATTTTGGTTTCTCTCTCCACACGGCATGTTTACAAATTTGACATGAGGCAACTGTCCGTGGTTCATAAGGGATGACTACCTTTTTTGTTATCCATGGTTGTCTGCGTATTGTATCCATGCTTGACTCCACATGGGAACTCTTTCATTCGTGCTGAAACTTACCTTCTATCTCTTACATCCTTGCTATTTTTTTGTTTTTTCTAGCTGATGGCCAATCATGCTATAGACTACAGCGTGTTTGGGGGGCCTCAAAACTTTGAAAAGTGGATGGACATGCACTCAGCTCTGTCTTGCCCTACTGAGGTAATCAAAATATCTACATCTATGGTTTGCCGTGGATTATTTGTTGATGTCGCGCAAGTGACTACAATATGGGTGGTTGTTGATGCTTCTTGTTTCGTGCACAGACGAGGGCACCTGTTGAGAATCTAATTGGGCAGTTTGCATCTGGAATGACCGGCTTGCTCGGGAAGTTGGTTGAGGGGTGGACGTCCTTCAGTGGCTCTGACAGCAACGCGGTTGCGAGACAGTTCACTTCATTTGTCCTAGAACATACACATCGGCCAACTGGTTGCCGTGGCCGGTATGACTACAACAGTTCCCAAGAGCCCAGTGACACACAAGATGATCTAGATGGAGACGCTCGCCGCAGCAAGGATGACGACGATGACATGGAGAATGTGCAACAGGACAGCGATGATGATGAACATGCTGAAGTTCGCGTAGGTGATAACAAGGGCAAGGATGCAACAGATGTCCCCCCACCAGAGAAAGTCAAAGAACATACGGCTGCGAGAGGCGAGGGGGTGTTGCCATCAAGGAGGGGGAGGGCTCTAGAGGATGTTGGGCAGGGTTCTCCTGGCAAGAGGTCTAGGACCGATCCCGTAGCTGCCAGGAGGAGGTTCGGCTTTAATTTTAGTTTTTTGCTTTGTCTATTTTCTTGGAACAGACTCATCCCTTTCCTGCACTTGTTTTTTGTCAAGTGCGGCAATGAGTTTGTTGTCTGACAATTGCCACCTTTTTCCCCCAATCTCATACGTGCAGCGAGCTGACCGCTGGTGGACGAGCAATTACGAAGAAATAGGCGCCAACGCCAACCCGTGTTTCTGCTCGGTTGAACAAAGGTGCCCCCACTGCCGGTGACACCCCTTCCACCAGGTCTTCTCCTCGTACGACGACGACCAACACCGGGGATCCTATCGTGTTGCCAGACCTGAGGAAGCCAGTCAAGATGTAGGTTTCTCCACGTGCTTTCATTGACATAGTGCTATTTCTTCTTGATTTTCCAATGCAACTGTTCAGCTTGTCAAATGGTCTTTTGTCATCGTCCCCCACGTGGCAACTGTTGTTTTTGCAAATGATTTCTTCCTTCATTTTCAAGTGTATGTCAACTCCTATTGGTTTTTACATGGTAACTAGCATTTAGGCCAAATGGCAACTCTTACTGTACCTAATGGCAACTGCCATATTTATCGTTGGCTTGTGTGCTCATCCCATAGTGCTCAGTCACTTTTATCATTCTTCAAGTTGGCTAATATGGCAACTACTGATGGATTTTGTATGGCAACTGCCAACTATGTCACATGGCAACTCATGTTCCCCTTACATGGCAACTACCCGCTTTTCCACTTGTTTTTCATTTTTTTAAGATTTCTACCATGGAAAATATATTTTGTTCATTTTTTAATACCTTTTTCATGTGCTTTCTTTTTTTGCAGGGTGAAGAAGACCCCTATGCGCGGGTCCAAGCATATCATTAAGGACCCACTCGAACGCTTGCATTCAAAGTTGTCAACAGGGGGCAACTCAGATGTTCACGAGGCGCCAGGCAACAATACTACTGCTGCACCATCAACTGCTCCCACTAACTCTGATGCAAGTGGCCGACCATCTCCGCCGGCTGCAGATGTGCAGGCCAGAACAACAGGCATCCGTACATCAGGGAGTGACGAGTCGGTATCTGCCAGGACAGCTAAAATAGTGCCAACACTTCTGGCAATGAAGGATGCTGCTGTGAGCCATGCCACCCCATCAGCAAGCGTTGAAGTGGACGCTCCTGAGACCAACCTAAGCAAAGAAGATTCCCGCTCATTTGACACTGATTCCAAGCGCGTGCGTGGTGACACTCCTGTGTCCACGACAGAAGCGGCTGAGGCGGCAGTTCACAATGATATGCCATCTACAGGTGAGAGTCTTGGCACAACAGCTCCAGCTCCTGTCGGGGCAGATACTGCTAAGGCGACCGTTTCGCGTGCTGGTCTTCCACCTAGGCGTCGTAGCCCCTGCAAGCAATCAACAGCCATACCCAATGCACCAGCTGTAGCTAGGAGCAGCAGAGACGATTCTGGTTATGTCCCTGCGTCCACACTGTTCCCCCGACCTGCCACAAGCAAAGCGATGGAGAAACCGGAAGACCGGAGCACAACTAATGCAGGTGTCAAGTCGGGCACGAGTGACGCAGGTGAACGTCCAGATCAGAGTGCGCCTTTACCCGCAGTGGAAATCCCCAGCTTAAATCTGCGCACTTCCAAGCTCCCAATCAATGTGGGTGTCCCATACAGCCCAAACAAGAAGATTGTCAATAAAGTTGCGGCTGATACCGCTGACAATACGCCCCGCCCTACAAATAAGCCCGATCATTCTGTAGAGGCCTATTCAGATATGTTTGTTGATCTTTCACCTTTGGATTCTGCCCCGCAAGTTGTTCGTGGTTCGGCAAGTAGGCATGAGATGCACCCAATGGCCTTCACCCCACCGAGCTTCAGTCTTGGCATCAGTCAAGCTGAACCAGTGGTGCCAGATCCTATGCCAATTGCATTTGCTTTCCCGGGAGGCATGCCCGCAATGATGGCGCAGCCAATGGTTGAGGGCAGGAAGGCTGTCAAGTTTGCAGAGCCGATAGTTCAAGGTACATTTATCATGTGCTTATATCGTTTTCTTGTATACATATTTGTAGTTTGACTATTGTCGCAATCGTATTTTCTTGGGAGGGGGGGGTCCTCAATCATGATGGGGCAACTGATATGTGATGACATGGCAACTGGATTTGATGCACCATGTCACCTACATTATTTTTGCTGCCATGCTGCATTTCACATTTTTTGGGCAACCACATGGCAACTGAAGTTGATTCAACATGGCAACTGTAGTTTCTGTCACATGGTAAATACAGTGCATTACACATGGCAACTGGAGTTGCTGCACTATGCCATCTGTACTTTTTTTGTTTCCATGCTGCATTTTCCCCACTCGGCAAGCACATGTCTAGTTTAGTTAGCACAACATGGCAACTGTAGTTGCTGCGACATGGCAACTACAGTCAAACCAGATGGCAACTACAGTGCAACTACATGGCAACTGCAGTTGCCACACCATGGCCACTGCAGTTGCACCACACATGGCAACTCCCCACTTTTTTGTTCATACATCTCACATAATGCACCCTACCTTCTCACAATGCATCTGTTTTTGATTTCTACGCATACTAATCCACTTTTTTGATACTTGCAGCCACCCCTGAGGAGATTTCACCGTCACTTGATGAAGCTTACCTCAGGATCGAGGAGGCAGCATTGCATAGGAGGACCTCATGAGGGCAAGGCCAATCAAGTTCCAACGTGCCTGCAGATATGGTATCTGAGGATACCATCAGGAGTGCCACCCCTGGTTCTGTGAGGCAGCAGAGGGTAGTTCACCCACCTCCCGCAGAAGACTACGAGCCCGAATTCAGGGCCACTAAGGAACAGACCCAGTTGTATGATATTGTCAAGCGTTTTGGAAATGCGAGGTCCAGCAGCAAGCACATGAAGGAGCTGAAAGCGTAAATGACCACACCCCCATAATCTCTCATTTTGCTTTGTTCCTTTTTTACCATTCATCTTCTTTTTTTGTACTTTCTATACATGATCCGCTTACGTTTTACTTCTTTCATTTTTTACTTAGTAGGCATGATTCTTTAATGTTATATCATTTTCATACAGCTCATGTTTGGACAGAACCAAGATCATTCAATGTGAAGCGACGTACGTCGACCTGGGTGATTTTGCCGAGTCCGTGAGGCCAAACGGTAAAATGTCGACGAACGTAGTTGCATGCGGGATTGACTACATCAACAATCATATGGATGTGTGTGCCGGCAAAACAATCATGCATTACAGTGTGACCTGCAAAATATGGGATGGTGACTTCCACCACAAAAACCTGAGGAAGAATTTTGCACAACACGGTGAATTCAAGCTCACAATGAAGAAATATGTGAGTATTCCTTCCCTGCTTGCACTTTTTTTCCACATGGTATGGTTTTTTGCCATCTTCTGCACTCTGTTCATGTGGCAGATGTTTCATGTGGCAATAGCTGCCGTGCAAACTGACTTTTTGATTTCTTGCATCTCGTACAAACTGTGTGGCAACTTCATAGAAAAATACACGGCAAAATTTGTTCATACATGGATGGCAACTTTCTTTCAACTACCCCCACCCATAACCAAACAGTCTACATGATTCTACTTTTTTTGTCCCTCTGTGGTTCTTCATGTGAACTCTGCTTCTCATTTCCCTCACTTTTAAATGCAGGTCATGTTCCCCATGTTCCAGGAGCTTGCACCACATGACCAACATGACAAGTGTGGTCACCATTATGCGATCTATCTTGACCTGAAGAACCAACGCTTTGAGGTGCTTGATTCAATGCGTTCGGCAGCTGATGCAGACCTTACTACGCATGCTGAATTCTTCATCAACAGCCTCAAAGAGACATGGAACTGTCACTATGAACACTCAAAGGTCCAGATCAGACATTTCCCGGTTGAGTACGTGGCGACTACGAAGCAAGGGAACACGTAATTTCCTACCCCCATCATCCATGTGCCATTTACATCCATCCAACCCCTCTTTTTGTTGTTACATATGAATTGAAGTCTATCACTGCTATGTTTGTCCTTTTTTGTGAGTTCACCTGACTCTTTTCATTTTGCAGGATGGACTATGGCTTTCACACATTGGAATACGTTGCAAAGTGGGAAGGTAGACTTGTCCCCGTTGTCACAGCTGCAACGGTCGTTGAGCTCCGGAAAATCTACACGTGGAACTGGTTGACGAATAAAGATTTCAACAAGTGGTCTGGAGCACGCGAGTTTGTGGAGGATCCTGTCAAGAAAGTCATCAAGAGGTACAAGTGATCACGCGGCGATACACATCGGACGCATACCTTACATTCTGTTGCCGAGGAATGTAAGTTACTATCTCTTTTGTTCTCGTCAAAAACTATGGTCGTGTGCTATGTTATGACTGCAACCCCGCTTAGGCTACTATGTAGTGGTGGTGTGTGAGCGACATTTGAATAGATTCTGTAATATATGTGTGGATGTGAACCTACTTAGGCGTGACAGCAGATATGTTTTTTGTGTTTATCATTATTTCTATGGTTTCATCGTTTGTATCGCCCGTTTGCTGTTTCGAATGCGTCACGATGTTTTAAAACATGGCAAATGTAGTTCATCAGACATGGTTAGCGGAAGTCATCATCGTTGTTCATTTGGATGTTTTGCTTCTTCTATTTCATCACTAACTTCACCGGCTAGCATGGTAGGTTGATCATGTAGCCACAACCTTTGCTGCGGTTTACACAACACAATATGTGTCACTAAACCGTGTCGATTTTTTCATGTAAATATATGCGATGCAGAGTCATTACAAATACCATGGCATATTTTCAGTACAGCTAACATGGCAGATCCAGTACAAACAACACGGCAGATCCAGCATAATTAACATGGCAGATCCAGCATAACTAACATGGCAAATCCAGTACAACTAACATGGAAGATCCAGTGCAACTAGCATTGCATATTTTTCAGTATAAAATAGTATGGCATATTTTTAGTATAAAATAGCATGGCATATTTTTAGTATAAAATAGTATGGCAGATTAACTACACATAACATGGCAGATCAAGTACCCATAACATGGCAGATTAAGTACCAATAACATGGCAACTACATTTATCCATTCAATGCATTCTCCTTCAACTTCTGAAGCCCCTCTAGAGTCATTATCCCAAATTCAAAAAAAGTTCACAACATATAGGGTACAAAATAAAATGTCCACAAGTACCATGTCACAGTGCCCCAACTTTTGCTTATGGATTGCCCGTCCCTTTCTTCGTTTTCTTGTGTTTTGCTTGAATCTCCAATCCCGATTTGTACCTTATCTCTCTTGGATGACCCTTTGTGATGGAATGGGGTGGGTTCCTGACCTGGGTTTGTGTGCTTGCTATTCCAGATCCTATCTCAGAGTTTTCAGATGATGGCCCCGTGGACGAAGGCACACTTGATGTGCGGGCGAACCGGTGTAAGGCTTCCTCAGCTTTCCTCTTCTTGATCTCATCAAGCTCTCTTTTCAGGGCCTTCCTGTGTTTTTCTGCGACTCTCGCTGTCTCATCACTCTTGCACACTTCATCAATTAGCTCAGCATAGTTCTTTGTCAGCACAACGTGCCTCACGGCTTCCATGGTTGCCTCAGGTCTCTCGTCATGCATAGCCAGAACTGCGTTTGTTGCCTGTGGAGCAAACGCGTCGTCAGCGTCCCAAGTCCATCGCCGCCTTATGAAATGGCGGGGCATGCGTGTCACAACGTTCATGTACATTACTTTCAGTATGTGACAGCACACAATGCCGTCCCGTTCAAACTTGCAGTATTGGCAGTAGTATTCGCCTTGTTCGATCAAGGCTTTCACGAAGTAGTTCCTTCCTTTGTCCGGGTCTTCAGGTTCTGAATCTGACATGCCCAAAATGGAACACACGTTGAACGTATGTTCGTCCACCTGGAAAGCCGTGAACATGCTGGCACGCTTTATTTCTTCCTGGAATCTGCAAGTTTTGTTTGTTTTTCTGTTAAACTACCGTGTGATCTTTTTTTGTAGCACCTTATGTTGTCATGGAAATACAAATAGATTTTTATTTGAACATGACAAACATAGTATACTGAACATGGCAAACATAGTGCACTGAACATGGCAAACATAGTACACTGAACATGGCAACTGCAGTAAACTAGACAAGGCAACTGTATTGCATTTTCAACTGACCATTGTCATTTCCACACCAACACTCCTCACTGGAAGCCCTTTTGCATAAAACATGGCAACTGAATTTTTATTGAACATGGCATCTATAGTTGAGTAAACATGGCAACTGCATTTTCCAACAATCATGGAAGTTTGCATTTTTAGTAAACATGGCAACTGCATTTCATGAAATGTGTTTAGAATATAATGTTTTTCAGTTGACATTGGCATTTGCATACCAACATGCCCCAATGGCAGTACAGTGCATTAAACATGGCAACTGCACTTCATTGAACATGACAAACAAAATTTTCATTAAACATGGCAACTGCAGTTGAGTAAGCATGGCAAACAGTATTTCATTACATATGGCAACTGCATATCATGGCAACTGCATTGCACCCTATAAGTCACCTACTGCCTTAGTGCTTTTTGTGCAAATAAGATTGTAACGCAACTGACTTACTTGTTAAAGATCTTGTTTGTGTATATCTTGCTCATTTGCCTCTCCATCGGTAAATACGTTAGCAATTTCGGCTGCTTTAGCGCGGTGGTAGCTTCTTGCTGTAGCTCAGATCCCAGAATTTTTTGTTGCAAAGTTGTGTACTGCTTGGCAAACTGTAGCAATGAGTTGCCAGGACTCACGTACCGCTTCAAAACAGCATTGAACCCCTCGCTGCGCTGCGTAGTCTATAGAAAGGGAAAGAAGCACTGCATGAAGTAGGCTGGCACCCAGTACATTCGCTTCTCCCACTGGTTAGCAAGCGTCTTGTTGTCTTGGACTTGATATGTTTCAATCATGGCCATCCAGCTCCTTTCAAACTCCTCCACCGTCAAGCTGTGGTCCATGCACAGCTCAAACGCCTTGTGGAGCTCTGGACGGTCAGCAAAGAACGGTCCTAGCGTCTCTTCAGCCTTCTTTATAATGTGCCACCTGCAGTGCCTGTGCACTGCCAACGGAAATACCTCCTCTATGCCTGCACGCATGCTGAAATCCTGGTCTGTTATTATGTTCATCGGAGCAAGTCCATCCATGCACTCCAAGAAGGTCTTGAACAACCAAACATACCCATCCGTGTCTTCGTTCCGAACGAGCCCGCAGCCGAACTGCAACGACTGATTGTGGTTATTTATTCCTATGAATGGAGCACATGGCATCTTGTAGATATTAGTCAAATACGTCGCGTCGAATGAAATGCAATCTCGGAAATGTTTGTAGGCTCTCCTTGCAGCACCATCCACCCAATACATGTTCCTGACACGGTCCTCATCGTCCAATCTTATCATGTAGAAGAAATCTAGATCTTCCTTCGCTTTCTCATCGAAGTAGGCCATTGTGGCCTCAATGTCAGCCAGCTTGCTCTCTCTACGGTACTTGGCCTGTAGGTTTGTGACGTCAGCTGGTATGTACGGCATGCTACTCAGTTTCCCCTTTTTGCTGTGGATGAGTGATAGTATCTAGACCATTCTTGATGGACCGACGTTACAATCATGTAGCAGCTTTACGAATTGCCTTTCGACTGGGGTGAACCCTCTGTGGGCGGTCAGAAATTTGACCAGATCAAACTTCTTTATGAGTTTGTGGTTGTGCTCGTCAAAATACTCAGTGACCACAAACTGTGTTCCATCTACGTTTAGCTTACACCGGACAGGGCAACCCGTCTTGAGAATGATCCCTCTCTTTTGTTCCGGAACGACAGGCGCAACACCTTTCCCTTTCTTGTTCCTTCGTGCCTTGTGGCACCTCATCTCACCTCTGCTATACTCGTTAGTTTTCTTAATTTTTCTATGGTTTTCGGTGTTGACGGCAAACCCATGGAACTTTGCATATGTCTGGTAGAATTCCTTTGCTTCTGCAAACGAGTCAAATCTCTGCCCAACGTACGGTGGCTGAGGTACCATGATATCTGGTTGCCCATCATCTTCATCCCCTTGTGCCTCGTCGTCAGTTTCATCATTCACTTCAGTATCGGCAGCAGTTTCAACGATTTGAGTGTTGCCAGTGCTTGCTTTCAAAGGGGTGGCTGTGGGAATTGCTGGAATGATTGCCATTTCTGACACTGACTCGGCATTATTTGTGGCATGATTGTCTGCTGGCTGGGGGAACGCGTCTTCTGTGCGCTCAGAGCTTCCCGTAGTAGATGTGCCCGCGCCGCTGTTCACTATAGTTGTAGGCCCTGTAATGGAAAAAACAGGTACGAGAGTAAGATTTTTTTTGCTTGAATAACATGTTTATCGCAATGGATGACATCAACATCAAGTGATTTGGCATTACATCATTCGAACAGCAAGATGTCAGTTTGCGCGTGGACATGTGTGGCAAATGTAGCTGTCCAGTCATGGTAGCTACAGTTCAACAAACATGGCAACCACTGTTTGCCAATGCACGGCAACAAGCTCCTTTTTAGTACTAAAACTTGGGTTCTATATGCATGGCACCTGCAGTCCTGCATTCATGGCAAACATTGCTACCAACAAATGGCAACCACTGTGTTCTAGCAAGAAAACTACTGCATTATAAGATTGATCTCACTAGGCTAAATGTGTTCAACCATTAGTGATGCATACATGCTTTTAGCAGTTGGCATTTTTTCAAAGACAATACATGACTCATTTGCACGCAACCACTTTCAGTGTTTTATGCTTCGTTCTTGTCCACCATCACTGCTTCAATTCTTTTTTTTCAGCACGTGCTTTTTTTTGCCACAAAAACAAATGTAGTGTTGTTTTGTGGTTCAGTTTTTTTCCTTACCTTGTTGTGCTGCATGTGACCATCTTGTGTGGTCTGTGACACCAAAATGACGTGCTCCACCTGCAATTTGTGAATCTTGCCATGAGACGTTTGCCCGGTTACCACCACCATAATAACCTGTAAGCATAGTAGTGGTTGGTCAATTCATGGCAAATGCAGTTTGTGCTAGCACGGAAACTGTAGTTGCCCCTGATGTGGCAACTGCAGTTTTCCTGGCATGGCAACTGTAGTTGCACTGGTATGGCAACTGCAGTTGTTCCTCCATGGAAACTGCAGTTGGCATGGCATAGCAACTGTAGTTACATTGCCATGGCAACTGTAGTTCTTCCTCAATGTCAACTGCAGTTGTCCATGGATGGCAACAACAGTTGTCTAGGGATGACAACTGTAGTTATTTAACCATGGCAATTGTAGATGTCCAGTCATGGCAAGTGCAATTGTCAACTATGCTCCTTCTGCTAATTGAGCATCCGCAACTTCACTTTTTTATGGACTCACTTGTGTATGACGTCGCTGGCAGGTACATGGGTGCTGCCTGATGCCACGTGCTGCATGAAGGCTCTGCATTTTTCACCCGTGATAACTCGTGAGTCCTTTTGCCATTTTTTTGCATGTTCATTTTTCATGTCCACACCAGTATGTGCTCTTTTTTCATATGCATTACCTTCATTAGCCATATTAGCTAGTTGAAGTTGGCTGCCCGTACATTTGTCAGTGTTAGCGCCTTGTGACTGAACCTGCCACGGGGGCCCCCTAAGAGTGTTGTGGTCATAAGAACCTGCGAAAAAATGATAGTGTACGACATAAGTAGAATGTCATCTTCATCGTTGCGAAGATGGCAACTGTTCTCTTCTTTTGTTATCACGCATCATACCAATGCCTGCATACTGTTCTAGTAGTGGCAGCAACGGCCCTGCAGAGATGAGTTGACTGTACTCTGATGCATCCCAAGGGGGCGTTTCTGGCCTTCGAGAACCCCAAGTATCAGCGCCATCTTCGTGATTCATTCTTTCCGTGTCTCGCTTCTTTCCAATATGTTCTCAATCACTGCATGATCAAGAACGCATCAACAATCCACAAGAATTGTATTCTTCTGCTGCTTGCACATAGAAGATAGGGATTGCAAGCAATAGGTCAACTAGGTGGCAGCTACTGAAAACGAAAGGTGGCAAGTGTCGTTGTACACAAGTGGCAATTAATTTTCCCCACCCCCTTTATTCCAAAATTGTCCTTCCTCTCCTTTTTTAGGGATTCCTACTCATCCATTTGCCTACCCAACTACTTGCGTCAATCAAACTAGGAACCTAAGTTAATCTCAACAGATAGATCACAAAACTACTGGATCTCAGAACTACTAGTGTTGCCACCCCCCTATAGCATGGATCCAGTACAAGATCGGGGAGATTTTTAGCCTGAAGGATGAGAAGGATGAGATTGGGAGATTTTCACATGATTTTA